>NC_086228.1:12583055-12890277 GCF_036321145.2 Pelmatolapia mariae | reverse complement strand
GAATAGTCTGAGCCGCCCGTGGATTTAAATAAAGTTTTCACTGATCTGAAAGTAGTTTAAGCAGCAGTGGAGAGTTTGATGGCCCGACTGATCAGTGTGATTGGGCAAAAAGGAAGGAGACCACATGGACACACACACCTTTACTCACACTGATCAATGAGCCGCAGTTCCGCCTCTAACACACATACACACACACACTTGTTTCTTGTGGTGTGCCCATGATTAAATCAGAAGATCAGAAACGACCCACGGCGCAACAGCCGCTTCATCTATAGAAAACTTTATCGATAAAGCTCGATCAGGTAAATCTGCAACTCCACATTTCATCTCTAAAACGCCACACTGTCATCTTCAAAGTCTGAACGAATCAATGTAGTTATTGATTAAGGTAAATGATTAGAATCCAATCATCAGTGATAACACTCCCAGACTGAGGATTTAATGTCTGTGGGTTCTAACAGACAGCGTGACACACACACACACACACACACACACACTGAGGAAATATGACAATAATCAATACCTGCAGCCTGACATGGCATCATCTACAACACATAAAAACTGAGCTTGTCTACACAGACTTTCTAAAAGCTGATTCTGCTGCTGGTTTCAGCTCATCAGGTCTGGATTTTACTCCCCTGGGACTCTGAAGGAGGCTGTGTGCCGTAAAAAAAAAGTGAGTAAATATGAACATTTCACACACTCTTACTTGTGGAGGTTCAGGAATAAACATTTCCGGGCAGATAAAACATGTCAGAAGCTTTGATCTGCAGTTCGATGCCGCTTTAGGAGTTTGATTCATAAAACCTCAGCTACGGGCTGCTGCAGCGTCCCCAGCGGTACGAACACAAACTGCACATTCTGCTTCTCAACTCGCTTTAAAACCTTCTTAAAAATCCAAATAACCCCCGCTAAATGCTTTAAAATGCACTTTGAAAGCAAGAGTTTATTCTGTTTTTTTAAAGAGTTTAAAGGTTTGACGTAAACCGGGTTCACACCCCGACCTCCTTCTCCTCTTTACTGTCTCACTTTTTGTTCTTTGGAGTTTATTTTGGAGCCTCTTCTATGCTTTTTATTCAGTCCGAGAACCTAAAGCGAACTTTTCCGTTTCCCCCTGAGAAAAAAACATGTCACGCGTTTAAACCGAGCCCTGTGTTCCCACTGTACCGCAGTTTAAACCGGATTAAGAGCAGAAGCAGAGGGGAGAACATGAAAGAGGAGGACAGAAGGAGAGAAGCGGAGTGATCTCACCTGTGTGGCTAGCAGTCAGTTGCTCGGTCCGGGACTCCCTGTCTCCTCCTCTGCCTTCACTCAGCAGCATCTGCTCCTCACGGAGCAGCAGCCGCCGCACAAAACTCACCGGAGTAAAGTCCCAATAGTCAAAACACACTTCCGCCCAGGATCTTCAAAATAAAACCCGACCGCCGGGGAGGAAATGAACTACAAGACTGTTCAAGGTTCAAGGTTCTTTATTCGTCACATGCATCGTTATACAAGTATAACTCACAGTGAAATGAAACCTGACACGTTCCTCGACTTGTGCAAAAGGGGGGGAGGAAGAACATTATATATAATATATATATGTCGTCAATATATAATTCTGTACATTAAGTGAATTAAATAAGAATAGACAATCTGAACATTTTACAAAACTGACAATTTGAACATATTTAAAATGAAAGGAATTTGAAATGTACATTGTGCCGGTGGGTTTAGAGTGTCTAGAAGAGAGTCCTGTCTCAGTCACTTATGGATGATGTGAGAGGGCCGGTGTGTGTGTGTGTGTGTGTGTGTGTGGGGGGGGGGGGGGGGGGGGGGTTAGGGCCCGGATGGCTTGGGGATAGAAGCTCCTCTTGAGTCTCTCTGTTCTTGCCCGGATGATGCGGAACCTTCTACCGGATTGCAGAAGTTGGAACAGTTTGTTGCCAGGATGAGACGGGTCCTTCAGTATCTGCGCTGCTCTAGTCCGGCATCTCCTGGTGTAGGTGTCCTGAAGCGGGGGGAGAGCAATCCTGCAGCAGCGTTCTGCTGTACGGATCACTCTCTGGAGAGCTTTTTGGTCCTTAACACAGCTGTTCCCAAACCAGGATGTGATGTTCTGTGTGAGGATGCTCTCCACAGCGCCTGTATAGAAAATCCTGAGGATCTCTGGAGAGATCCTGGACTTCCTCAGTTGTCGTAGGTGGTACAGGCGCTGCCTAGCCTTTTTGGTCTGGACCTGAATGTGGGCAGACCATGTCAGGTCTGAGGAGATGTGGACACCGAGATACTTGAAGGACTGCACCCTCTCCACTGGAGCTCCATTGATGATAATGGGCTTGTAGTCTCTGTGCTGACTCCTTCTGAAGTCCACCACCAGGTCCTTGGTCTTGCCATGTTCAGCTGGAGATGGTTGTCCTGGCACCACGATGCCAGATTTTTCACTTCATCCATGTAGGCCGCCTCATCGTTGTTGGAGATGGCACGCAACACCACTGTGTCGTCAGCAAACTTCACAATGGTGTTGGAGCCGTGGGTGTCCACACAGTCTGAAGTGTAGAGGGAGTAGAGCAGTGGCGAGAGGACACATCCCTGTGGTGCTCCTGTGTTGATGGTGATCCTGTTAGAGACGCATCTACCCACCCTCACCACCTGAGTTCTTCCAGTGAGGAAGTCCAACACCCATGTTGGTGGAAGTTTTACAAACTGGTGTGTGATTTTGTACTTGTTTATGTTTTGGAAATAATTAATGAAAAATTTATTCAACCAGGATAACAAATAAAAAACACAAAACAAGCAAATGTCAAAGCTGAGCAACCCTAAAATAACAGAAAAGTCCATGAAAGCGGTCATGAATGTAACTGCCTCCAGATCTAATCAAAGCAAATCTACTTAAATTCATCTACATAGACCGGATCTTTCAGGTTTATTGATTTTTGATTTTTACATGATTTCAGGTGGAGGGTAGTGAGCATGTCAGTGCTCTTTTTCCAGCTTCACTACATTTTAAAGAGCACATTTTAAGGGTGCTTTTGTTAACATTTCTTTTATCGCATTCTATTTTTAGATAATATATTTTAAATATTGTATATTGTGTATCATATTTTATATAATGTTTAACATATTTATTCTTTAAAAGTGACAATTTATTTGTGTATTTTAAAGTGAAACAATATTTATATTTCACTTTCATTTCTGCTTTTCGCCAGAGATATTTTGTGGGGGGGTTTACCCTGTCATAAGGAACTAATAAAATTAATAAAATAATAAATTTTTAGTGTGGACCAATAGGTAAAAAGCTAACAAATAGGCTTCCTGATTTAAATTTATGAAATATAATACATTTATTTTATTTTATAAGATTTTATGCAACCTTATTAATTAAGGGAAAGAAATAAGACTCTTGATATTGTATGACTGCAGTACAATTATAAGTTACATAAATTGGTAACAACCAGTCAAGTACAGGCAAAGAATAAAAATAAAAGACAGAAACAACCAAAATATAAAAACTTTAGTATTATAAAATAACTTTCTATTAGTTCTGTGAATATTTTGTTCAAGACATGCTTTTGTTTTAACAGGTCCAATGCAAATTTAAACAGTTAAAGTTAAACCTGTTAAAAAGCGTGAAAAAAAATCGTTTTTATATCCCTTTTATATTTTATAGTGCTTTTATATGCTTTTATTGTGGTAGCAACGCTTCCGGTCATTCTGAGCGTCCATTGATGGAGCGCTCACTTTGCGGGGTTTCTATCGGTCACCAGCAGCTGGGTTCACTGTTTCACAATAAAGATGGTCCAACTGATATTTCACAATAAGAGAGTTTCCGCTGTGATTCATGTGAAATGGGAACACTGAAGACGCAAAGTACTAGATCTTTATTTATTTAGTGATCTTTAACCTGACATACACATTGCTTACTCTATTTTGTAGTTTATTTTGTTATCTTGTTTGTTTGTTTGTTTTTAAGTCTGGAACTGTGTAAATGTATTCACTGATTAGAGCTCATTGATTGCTGAAAAAATTATTCTGTTACTAAGTTGATGTTAGTTTTACTGACACAGCCTGCACTGAAGTACCTAAGGGGTATTTAGAATTTTAATTCATTACACGTTATTGTGGTTTGCCCTTTTAATGTATTTTAAATTGCTTGCCCATTTTACTTGGTATTTATTCGGTTTTACTCCATTTTACACTAACTAGAGATAAGGTGGTGATCCCTGGAGGGTGTCTGGCCTCTCTGGAAGAGATGAGGAGGAAGGTAGGGGGTTGGTCATATTGGAGAAACACAGAGCAGAACTGCTAGTCCTCGACAACAAAGGGAGCCAGCTGAGGTGGTCCAAGAACCTGAATAGACACATTAAATTGATGGATGACTAACTGGTAGGACATACTCAGAAAATAAAATGAATCTCAGACAATAAAAGAAATCCTGATATTCTCAAGCAGGAGTCTATATTTCTTTAGATAATTCAGGAAAATGTTTATTTTTAACTTTATGGTTTCTATTAATCAAAAATGAATCTCAACTTATCAAGATTCTGCTGATGCACTGTTGGCAAAAACTGACAACTTTCACAATGCAATCACAGCATTGTAGGATGGTGAAAGATATACTCTTCCTCAATTCCTGTGAGTACATCTTTGACCATCTTATAATGCTGTGATTGCAACCATTCCCCAACTCTCTGTGAATGGTACTTAAATGTATTGCAAATGTATTGTTTATAAGTTTGGGCAAGCCTGCTGAGACTGAAGAAGTTACCTGGATGACACATTTCTCCCACAGAATCAACTTTTTGTGATTTGATTTTCTTACCTGGATAATTAACAATGAATCAGAATGTTCCAAATACTAAACTACAAACTAGTAAAAAGCTCACACAAACTATATGACTTTTGTATAAGTAGGTGAGAGTGGAGCCATTTCATTGGTGTTTGTACAGTGACATCACAGCTTGATTGCTGACCCAGAGGCCTGGCTCCAGATGATCACACAGCTGGATACGTGTGATATAATCATGGGAATGCATCTGAGCTGTTGTGACACAGAAACACAATCCCTTCAACTGTCACCGTAAAAATCTTCTGCCGTATACACTCAGTGTTCACACAGACCTGTCACAGAGAAAGAGCTGCTCCTCAGAGTTATTATTTTTGTAAAATCTCTTTAATGTACAGAGAATTTGAAAAACTTTAGCATCTATTAGGTATTTGGCACTAATATTCACTGATATGATGATGTACAGACTTTACTGACTTTAATAAAAGCGGACATTGTTCCATTATGAAGCAGAATCCCAAAAAATAAAACAGCACATCATCAGCATATAGTGATATTCTCTATTTGGTTAATAAAGTTGACATTATCAATGTCGAATATCAAGCGCCTGCACTGAGGATCCCTATCCACTACTCATACATCATATCATTCTAATACAGTTTGTTTTTTCATCTTTTTTTAAGTAATATGACCAAAATTGATCAAATATCATCACGTTGTGTTCAGTAAGGCTTGAAACTACAGACTACTGCTACAGGCCATAAACCCATCAAGAAAGTGTTCAGTGGGGTCACAGATCAAGTGAGTGAGAGAGTCATTTTCTCATGTATTTCTCTGCTTAGCACTTTTCATTTTTATTTAAGTGTTTGTCTTATCGTATATCTCGCACAAAGTACCGCAGCAATTTCCTAATATTGTAAATCTGCTGAAAATTTGGCAATAAAACCCTTTCTGATTCTGATTCTGATGTACTTCTATACAACCAGCCTTCTTTTCAAAACCAGAGTTACCCCCTGTTGGCAATCAGAAAGAATTCAAGTCCTTTTAGCATTGTGTAAGTTTCTAGCTTATCCCAGGAATAAATATCCTGTAACTATTCCCATGTCCAAGGCAGGTAGTTTCCCAGGTGGTGTCACGCGGTGGCCGCCCATTCCTCTTGATGATGTGTATTAAATGTAGGAAATATGTTGACCCAGAAAGGATCAATAAAACAGATAATGTCATTTTACAAGCTCACACTCCTGAGATTGTAAAGTGACGTTCACAAACAATTCCAAAGGTTGTATCTCCAAATCAGTCTTTATGGACCTGAATAACAAATGCACAGTTTGTACAGGAGCAGTAATTATTTTGGACTGATAGGTAGTAGGACCTCTGACAGTTCGTATCTGTGCATTTTTTCTTCCCACATCCTCACTGTAACTGTCAAACATATCAGTTATGCCACTACTCCAGTTATTTTGAAGAGGACAAAGCCAACTTTCTGGCACAGGCATCACACAACTGCTGACTCCCATAAAACACTGGAATCACGGTGGCTGTAGAAGGGACTGCTGTGACCTCATTGCAGCTGACAGATATAATAATTTTTTTGCTGATTGCTCTTCCTAGGGCTGTGCTCTTCTGGAGGGAGATCTCTGATGTTGCTCCCGGAGTCTGCTGGAGCCACTCGCCTAGCTTCGGGGTCACTGCACCGAATGCACCGATTTACCACTGTTACCTTCACCCTCCACATCTTTTCGAGCTCTTCTCTGAGCCCTTGGTACTTCTCCAGCTTCTCGTGTTCCTTTTTCCTGATGTTGCTGTCACACCATGTAGCTACATGTCACTACAGTCATCTCCATCTGCTTGTCCACCACTACTTTGTCCAGTTGGTTGGCCATCACTAATTTGTCCATCTGTATCTGGAAGTCCCTCAGGACTTCCAGGCAATACTTGGCACAGATATACTATACAGGTATACTATGCTGGCCACTCGGCATTTTCAGGAGCTTCCTTGTCTCGATGTCAGTGGCTTCTATCTCCTCCTTTGAGCAGCTTATTATCCCAGCAAGGTACGTGATCACCGGTAGGGTGTAGGTTTTGATTGCCCTGATCTTGTTCTTCCCATTCAGCTGACTTTTCAGGACTTGCCTGACCCTCTGCAGGTATTTTGTGGTTGCAGCATTCCTAGTGGCCTATTCATGGTTCCCATTTGCTTGTGGGATTCCAAGGTGCTTGTAGCTGTCCCTGATATCGGCGATACTGCCTTCTGGTAGTGCGATGCCCTCAGGTCTGACTACCTTAACTCTCTTTGTTACCATCCGACTACACTTCTTCAGTCCGAATGACATTCCAGCCTCATTGCTGTATATCCTTGTGGTGTGGATTAGCGAATTGAGGTCTCGTTCACTCCTCGCATACAGCTTGATGTCATCCATGTAGAGGAGGTGGCTGATGCTCAATTAAATAGATGGTATCTGTAGCCAGTCTTTTCAATGATCTCATTGAGGGGTTCTGGCCTATGTATAAGAGCAGTGGGCACAGGGCATCTCCTTGGTAGATTCTGCAGTTAATGGTGATTTTTGCTATTGGCTTGAAGTTAGGCTCTAGTGTTGTTTTCCACATTCCCGCTGAGTTCTGTTTTGGGTGCTTAACTACATGTTATTAGGATACACTCATGTGAAAAAGAAAGTTTTCACTGGAAAGAGTAGAGTCCTGTGAAAACTTTATTTTTCCCATGTATGTACATCAGAGTTTCTTTCAGTACCTCCTTTGTTTCTGTGTTTATACCTTGGTCCCTTCTGTTTCCTGGTCTCTTTCATCTTAGTAGTTATGTTCTATTGTTTGGCTATTTCCTGTTTTATTTAAAGTTATTCCCTGATTGCATATATATCAGGGGTCGGCAAGCTGAGGCTCCGGAGCCGCATGCGGCTCTTTAGTCCTTATAGTGCGGCTCCGCGTGGTTTGGGAAAATAAATTAGAAGTATTTAGCTGAAGTGTATTTTATTTATGTTAGTTCTTTTTAACTTGTAGTTCTAAATTGGAAGATTATTGTGATATTGAAATATAAAAATAAAATTATATTCTATTATTTTTTCATCGCTCAAAATAAGCGTCACACTCGCGGAAGCCGGTATACCCGCCGAAACTCCGTGCATTTATCGAGACTTTCAATCCCAGGTAGGCCAATTATGGATCTTCGGATCCACATTATGTCAGCAGCTATTCTCCACCGTGAACTATGTTAAAAACAAACACCGCTCACGCCTCACAGATGACAGCTTACAGTCCTGCGTAAAGATGAAAGTGACTTCGTACAGCCCCGATTTGCAGACGCTGTGCGCAGAGGTTCAGGAGCAGAAGTCCCATTGTAAACATACCACGGCAGACCCGACGATGTTTCCATGAACACGCTTTTCAGCATCTCTTTATTGACCACTTTTCACACACGGTTGCTGACGCATACAGCCGGCTGTAGCTTTTCAGCTTACAGCCCGACACATACCAACACAACAGCATAGATAGCACAGACGTAAAGGCGGCGAGGCGTGATTGCGGGTGCCGCTCAGGTGCGTCCGCCTCCCATGCAGCGGCGCTGCAGACCACGCCCCGCCACACACATTAACCAGGTAAAATACATATTTAGGCAGAATTTTGCAAATATCTATTTTTCATTTTTTAGCAGCATAGTGCTTTTTTTCCAATTATTTTTTAAAAGTCAGGTCAAGGCTCCAAAAGCCCAAAGGCGATATAACAGTTTTTCTTTGCTACATGGATCATTTTAGTTCAGCTGGGTGTCATACCTTTTGTTATATTTCTTTAAGAGTTCAAAATGTGTTAATTACATAAATAAAATGTAATTTTCTCTGTAGCACTTCATGGATTTCATAAGTAACACACCTTAGTTGTTCACACAAAGCATAAAAGTAAAAAACAATATATACATTGTTATCTTCATTTTAGATGTCAAAAAGTATTTGCGGCTCCCAGTGTTTTCTTTTGCGTGGAAACCGGGCCCAAATGGCTCTTTGGGTGTTAAAGGTTGCTGACCCCTGACCTATATGTACAGTTAAATAACTGAACTAATATAAAGACGTTCATACAGATATTTTTATGTGTTCTCATTTTTGCTCAGCTTTTATCCATTCAATAATATTTTTAAATGTATTTTCCTCTTTGCTGCTCTATTTGACATCACTTTTATGAGATTTTCATGATTTTTCCTTTGCACCACCCATTCTGTGTTGTCACTGTGTATTCTGCATATTTTTCTGTATACTTGGTGTCTGGAAAGCACTTTGAGTAAACTCCTGATTGTTTTTAAGTGTGCAACAGAAATAAGTGACCTGAATTCAAGTCTGGCCCTCAGAAGACCACTGCTGTACCTGAGCTCTTTTGTGGGTAATTACAAAAGGGTACTTATCACCATGACAGCACAGCTGCACAAATGACAACCAGCTGTGAGAGTTTACTTCCAGCTGCTGCCCCCAGGAAGCATTAAAAGATGTTTGTTTGAACTTTAGCAGACATTAAAGCACACTTTTAATAGATTTTAGCTGACATAAGATTTCAGAAAGCCTGTAATAACCTGGTTGTCTATAACTGTGAAATAAAGTAAAAGGCAGCTTGGAAAGTTTAAATTTGTTGTCTTGTTGCGTTTTTCCTGACGATGATGAAGCATCTGCTGTGTCACACTGCCCTCTGCTGGACCAGAGTGAAACTGCACCCATCACATCAGTTATAAATACTGAAGGTTTCTTTGTTCGAACATGTTGGATGATCCTGTTAATAAACTTCTGTTCAATTCAGTAAAAGTTTATTTATACAGTACCTAATCACAACAACAGTTGCCTCAAGTTGCTTTTTATTTTAAGGTAAAGGCCCTATAGTAATACAAAGAAAACAGAGAAGACCACAACAATCATATGACCCCATATAAGCAAGCGCTTTGGTGAAGGTGGGAAGGAAAAACTCCCTTTTAATAGGAAAAAGCCTCCAGCAGAACCAATCTCAGGGAGGGGCGGCCATCTGCTCCCCGACTGGTAGGGGTGAGGGGAGGATGGTGTGATTAATAATAAGTAATGATTAAATGCAGAGAGGTGTATAAACACATATGAGTGAAGAAGAAACACTCAGTGGATGATGGGAATCCATCAGCAGCCTACACCTATTGCAGCATAACTAAGGGAGGATTCAGGGTCACCTGATCCAGCCATAACTATATGCTTTAGCAAAAAGGAAAATTTGAAGCCTAATCTTAAAAGTAGAGATAGTGTCTGTCTCCTGAATCCAAACTGGAAGCTGGTTCCATAGAAGAGGGGCCTGAAAACTGAAGGCTCTCCCTCCAATTCTACTTTTAAACACTAAAGCTGTTTCTGTACTGTGATGAGCTTTGAAACCCAACTGAAACTCTTCAAATAAGCACGATAACAACAACATTTAATAACAGTGCTAATCTTATGGATAAATACTAAGCCTAGCCAATACCAAGAGCTATTATTATTTCCCTACTCAAGAAATTTTATACAATTTCTTGTTTAATAATAAAGCTGCAGCCTGTGCAGACTTAATTCCAGACTGTTAAGCATGCCTCATGGACATGCTCATGGACCTCATGGAACTCAAACAGCAATCAAATGATTACTTTTTTATTTTTTTTATTTTTTGTTTTTTGTATTCTGAATTACATTTACCAATAAAGTCTGAAAGTCTGAAATAAAAAAACAAAACAATAAATCACTTACAAACAAAAAGTCTTCCTCATACCACTCTCGGATATTCATTTCCCAACAGCTGTAATAACATTTTTAGTGCTTAAAAATGAAAAGAAAGCATAATTTTTCAAATCCAGAATTTCAATCTGCTGAAACTTTACAAAGGTACAACGCTCAGTGTCTCTGTGGTGTAATAAGATCAGCTATTCTCTCTGAGGCAAATCCCAAATGTTCTCAAGCAAGTGGCAAAAAGCTCATTATGATCCCTGTCTCGTGATATCCATCCATCCATCCATCCATCCATCCATCCATCCATCCATCCATCCATCCATCCATCCATCCATCCATCCATCCATCTTCTTCCACTTATCTGGGGCCAGGTCACGGGGCAGCAGCCTAAGCAGAAAAGCCCAGACTTCCCTCTCCCCGGTCAACTCCTCCAGCTTGTCCAGGGCCAGCTGAGAGATATAATCTCTCCAGCTTGTCCTGGGCCAACCCTGGGCCCCCCTCCCTGATTCTATATGATTCAATATGTATTAACTAATGGAGTTTTTTCCCTTTTGTTTGTTTATTGTTATTTTCTTTCTTTGTTTGATTTTGAAAGTAAAACCAGAATAAATATAAATGAAATGCAAACATGGCCTATCAGCAGCTCTTTTATTCTAATTGCTTGGATTTGTGACTAAGGTTGTTTCACCCTGTCAGACCATGTTATGCCTCCTTTCCCTTGATAAATGCATTAAACACAGAAGTGGCTGAAGTGGACTGATGAATTTACAGCCTGTAAAAGCCCCAAACAAACATCTGAACACTGCTGTGTCTCCATCAGAGTCGGACTGGACACCGGCAGCTAGCACACTGGAAACATTATGGATGAACCCGTGTCTAACTTCACAGGAGCTTTGGTTGGTGTAAAAAGATCAATCAACTCGACACAACTCAAATCCTCCAAACAGACCCAAGAAGTCAAAGGGCACCTCATTATGTCAGTCTGTTTGTTTTAGAGAAGATAACAAAGGAAACTGCAGCTCCATCTCTAATAAAAGTTTTACATTGTCTGCTTTTTCCATTTCCAAGAACACAAACTTTTTTCTTTTTGAAATCAGAGACCAAAAATTGCACAGAGTTGAATATTTATAGTGTTTCTTTGTGAACATTTTACACAAGTATGTCATCTTTGCAAGAGTTGCTTTGTTTCAAACTAATTCGTAATTTATTTTGTAATCTTTGGTTCTTCTGTATTCCTGCCATTTCAGTGTTAAGGGAGGCAGACTAAGAAAGGGAGCAATCCTTTATTGCCCCAGCTCCATCACCATCACCTGCTCGCAATCTGTTAATAACTCTCCAGTATATAAACTCCTCTGTGTGTCTTTGGTCCTTTGCAGTGTTTTCTTGTTCTCACCAGTTAAGCCTTCCAGAAATTTCTTTGGTGTTGTTTGTTTCATTCCTCGTGTGTCTGCCTGTCTTTGGATTTTTGCCTCTTCCTGACAGATTTGTTTGGTCACAATTGCTTCTGCCGGATTCAAATGTGATTTTGAAAGAAGTTAAATATTTCTGCTGAACATTGCTGCCGTCAACTCTTTAAATGAACACACACAGTCATGACGCCCTCTGAAGGAATGGAAACATGACTGTGTGTCTTAATTTGAGACTTTAATGACTCTTAATAAAACTTCATGATTTATGTATGTATATGAGGTTCAACTACTTTACGTGCCCGAAATGTGACCGTGTGAACAGTTTAATCTCCCCATAACAAGAAGAACGCAGGAACACACATGCCCACACACACCCCCAGTGTTCAGCCTGGTACAACAGTAAACAATAAGACAAAAGCTCTCTGTCCTCTGCAGCCTGATCAGACCTACATCACTGCCGTCCTCAGTCTGACAGCAGCACCAGGACTCTGCGTAACCCTCCGGGACCCTCCAGGACTCCCACAGGAATATGGACCCCAAGCGCCTCTCCTCAAGCTCTCAGCAACAGGTTCGACTCAGGCAAAAGGTAAAAGATCTGCTGCTCTTCACACAGAAAACATGATTATTTTACATGAACACACACACACAAAAATGAACAAAACAATAAAAAAGTGGGTTTGGTTTCACTCAATGACTCAGCGAGAATCTGATTATTATTTACAGGAAAATTAGTGGGACAGAAAAGTAAACTTACCTCCAACAGTGATATTAAAGTACTACAAAAAATACAACAACAGTATGATAACAAAGCACTGACTGGACAATGCATACAGGAGTTTCTAAACTGACTGCAGTACCTTTATTGAGGAGTTAAAGTGCGATTTGGAAGGTGAGGGAACCCTTACACTTTGTTTTATGAGCTTTGTGTACAGGCTGTGATTTGCTAACCCTGCTGCTACTCCAATATTCACTGTCCTTTGTGGAGAATTAAACTTAACAAGATGAAAGCAGAGAGCTTTATGGCTCAACAATACAAAGCAAGTTTTTTAAAAAAGCACTTTAACCCCTGATTTTAATCATCAGAAACAATTTGTTGTTGAGGGATGACCTGAGGAGGTAGGGAAGCTTTCACTGCAGCAAATGTATGAGTAAAATACAGCAATAGAAAACCACTGCATTTAAACACAAAGTGCTACTAGAATCAGGGAAATGTACTTATTTCAGCCTATGAGGGGCTACAGGAAGTTAGCAGAGTGAGTGCAGCTTTAAAAACAAATACAAATGTGAAGGAAACTTTGCAAAATCAGTGTAACACTGAATGAAAATCAGCATCCTCACTGTCTTACACTTACAGTCACATCAGCGCTATAATAGTTTAAGGAGGGGCACACAGCCTGCTGCAGAAGCTGCCGTCATGAAGACCAAATCCTTTACTTCATGGCAATCAGAGAGAGCACGAAATAAACTTTCGTTTTTAGTCTTTGGGCGGGATGCCATGACAGCCTATAAAAATGCTAAAAAAGGTGATCACGGCTGAAGGCACGCCCACGTTAACAGATGGTTTAATGAATGCCTCAAAGGAAAAACTGAGAATTTCTTTAAACATTCAGATCAGATTTCAACTGAAGGAAAATCCTCCTTTAAATTTATACCAGCAGTAAAAGGTCAGCTCTCAGATAAAAGTTCAAACACTCAAGCTTGACATGATGAAAGTTGTTATCTACAGTTTAGCTGTGGTTGTAGAAGTGACACAAACTTGAAGAAGTCCTTTCTCAGAAATCTAATATCTAGTGCGAGAATGTGGTGTGTGAAGGATTCAAATGCAGGACACAATCAGACCAAAAGCGAGTCATTTATTTGGCTGTTTGAGCAAAAGGTAAACAAAAACCACAAAGACACGGCAAAACCAGCATCCACAACGGGCACGAGGAGTAAAAAAAATAACTTGAGGAATACAGGAGCACAAAGGAAGAAAAGGTTGCAGGTTGTTAGTGCAGAATACAAATAGTACAGTTTGCAAGAAATAAACAATATAGTTACAGTAAAAGTGCCACAGGTGCATAGTATGATGTACAAAATGTATGTACACAATAGTGATTAAAACAAACAAATAAAATACAAAAATTAAATTAGGTTAAGTTAGACAAGTTAAACAACAGTGCAAATTGCATTAATAAATAATATGTACACTATAAAAAGAAAGTGAAACAGCTGCAGGTCAAGACCTCATTATAACTTACAAAGGAATCCTTTTTTTCATGGCTCTGTCTGTATTTATAACAGTTCCATCATTTCTTAATCTATGACAGATACTCTAAAATATTTTGACATCATGCATTATGATTTTCAGTCATTTTATGAAAAAAAACAAAACAAACAAACCCGCAGTTCTGCCATCATAGTTTTCTCAGAAGGAACGGACTGCCTGAAACTGCACCTGGCTCTGAAAGCTACCAACTGTTCATCCTCACAGAGATCAGAACCAGGGAGACAGTCCCAGCTACAAACATTGTTCAAATATTCCTGAAAGCAGCAGGTTTGTTCACCATCTGCTCTGGCTGCTCGATTGTCAAACTGCACGTACTTCAGGATATCTTCGAGTCTTCTTCTAGATCTGTCTCTTCGAAATATCAGAGTGTAGCCATTAGAAGTCAAAAATCAGAACAAAATCTGTATAGTGCTAAAAATATTTCCACACAACTTTCTGCTTTCCTTTCCTTTCCTTTCCTTTCCTTTCCTTTCCTTTCCTTTCCACACCAATGGAACAGTTTCTATTAATTACTATGAAAAGTTGTTAAAGTAGAATTATGACGAATTCATGGTAGGAAACATTTCTATAGTTGAAAATACCGCAGCAGCTGCATGGCTTCATAAATGAGCCAGCATAGTCTCTTGGAGGTATATGAACATGTAGAGATGCAAAGTTCAAACGCCACCCTTTTTTCTTTCTTAGCCAGCATGTGGAAGAAAGCGCGTGTTGCTGTATGATGGTGTGTTGTGTATGTGGTGACTGGTGGAGAATGTCAACAGTGCACCGAGTGTTCGCATGGACGTGAAACAAAGATGTCACTTCTTTAAATGTTGCAGGAGCTCTGCGTGGCAGTCTGTCAGTGGAGGTCAGAGGTCAAACTGCTTTCTTTAAAAGCTTTATCAAAATCAGCAGGTTTACGGTGACAGACACAGTGGCTTTCTTCAGCTTCAACAGCAAATGCACACTGAGGAAGAGGAGGGAAATGAAAAAGTACATAAATACATACATGCAGGGGAGCTGACAACACCAGAGCAGCTTCTTCTGCAGCACAGGTCAAACTTATCATCCCGACAGTGAAAACATCGAAAGGATAAACAGTATTTGTAAGTGAGGAAGTTTACTGAAAATTGATCTTCAGCTCCTCTTATTTTGGTTGCCACAGATGATCATTTGCCTCCATCTCCACAACAACCCTCTGTATGTCCTCCTTCACTATATCCATGAACCTCCTCTGACGTCTTTCCCTTTCCTCCTGCCTGCCAGCTCCACCTTCATCATCATTTGTCCAGTACATTCACTCTCCCTCCTCTGCACATATGCAAATCATCTCAGCCTCACGTTTCTGACTGAGCTGTCCCCCTGATAGACTCATTTCTAATCCTGCATCCTGCTCACTCCCAATGGAAATCTGAGCACCTTCAGTACTGCCACCTCCAGCTCTTGTGTGCTTCATATCATGTTATATCATGTTACAAAAAAACAATAAAAAATACAGTCAATAAAATAATCAAAGCAAATACACTGCTCAGTGCTCGGCACACTGAATTTAAATTGAATTAATTTTGCATCCATCTCTCTTCTGTAGTTTAGAATGACAAGTGAATAAAAGTATTAATCCATTAATTTTCATATCAGACAATGCTCCATTATCCTTGCCACACATCACTCTAATGCTGCAGCTGGAGATGATTTCAACTGATTGTACTCCTGACTAATCTATATTAAATACATTATATAATAATAAAATATTCTATTGAAAAATAAAGCTTTAAAATAAATAGCGTAGAGTACGACGTACACTATTAGTATCCAAACTATTATGTTAAATAAGCCCAAACCTCTGATGGGTTTATGCTTTTACTGAACCTTTCATAGCAGATATCAGTCTGGTTTGCAGAAATGTATAATTGCGGGATTTTGGGGGAGAAACTGAGGTTTAATTCTTTATTTATTGGATAGATTGTTGCATAACTTTGGGGTATTTCACTCTGTTTGAGAAAACTGTTGATGATTACTTAGAAGATGTGACTGTTTAGAGTATTTGGTGTTACTTTCTAGTGTAGATGAGCTCTACAGGGCAAACAGCGGCATCTTGCCTTTAGAATGGATTTAGTGGTCAAAGCGGGTACTGCAGCTGCGGGTCAAAAACGGCTTTGTTGTTCTGCTCCGCTCACGGCGCGGGCACTAATTGCGCAAGCGCAATGAGATGAATGGCCGCAGCACCTGACGGCCCACCAGGAAGTGTGGCGGACAAATCCTCGGCCGTTAATCCCCGCTCGGTTAGGTACCCGGAGTAGCCTCCGACAAGTAGAATGCTCAGCGGGTCGGAGCGTTCTGTCTGACCGTCGGGACCGTCTCCGCTCCGGGTTCGGCCTCCGGGATCACGCGGGGCTGGTCGTCTCCTCCTCGCCCCCCACCCCCCCCGCCTGTCGGGCTCCAGACCCCCGCTGCTGCTGAGCTGAAGCTCTGTGAAGCTCCGTGAAGCTCCGGGCACCTCCACCCTGACTGCAATGGGATGCTGCGGTAGCACGGAGGTAAGCGCGGCCTGGTTCGGTTCGGTCCGGTTCGGCTCGGTCCGGTACCGTGCTCGTTCTTCTAAGCCTGTCCTTCAGCAGAGCGCCGGTGTGTGTTTATTTTGTGACCGCTGAAAGGGAAACCGGTCCCGGGGAGCAGAGCGGGCCGAGCTCGGATTAGAGCCAGCAGCTCGTTTAATCCAATTAGCTCCAGCCGGGAACAGGCGGGTAACCGCGGCCTGTGAGCGGCCCCGCTCCGCTCTCTGCGGCCGTAAACAGACACGGAGCTGGGGGATGGAACCGAGCCGAGTTAGCAGGCCGGGGCAGGTGGGATAGAGGGAGGGATGGAGTTCCTGCAGGCCCGGCTGTGCTCTCACCGTGTGTGTGTGTGCGTGCGTGTGTGTCTTTCAGAGGACAAAGAGAGAATGGAGACCGCTGGAGGACCGGAGCTGCACAGACCTGCCCTGGTTTCTGCTCTTCACCGTCTTCTGCGTCGGCATGGTAACCACAGAAACCCTCCATCAGCATCCACATCACTCACAGTACTACAGTAATGCTACAGTAATAATACCACAAAATACTACGATGATAATATGGCGATAGTATCCTGGTATTACAGTGATATTACCTCAGGAGTACATACAGTAATATTGCCACACAACACTACAGTACTATTACTGTAATACCCTGGGTATTATACCTCTGAACTATAGTAATATTACATTAATGATATGCCTGATACTACAGTGATACCACAGTAACTATTACAGTAAAGATGTTCTCATAACTACAGTAATTTTAGAGTATTAATACCAACTAATAGTACAATGTTAATATCCTATTATTACAGTAATGATAACCTCAGAACTACAATATTATTGTAGAAATAATGTTCTTAGTACTACAGTGATACTACAGTAGCATCCCAGTATTACAGTGATGATACCCTCGGATATACAGTATCAATACAGTAATAATACCACACAAAACTACGGTGATACTCTGGTAATTACAGTTAATTACAGCAATTACAGTAATGATACCCCAGTACTACAGTAATAATACAGTAACAATACCCTCAACATTACAGTGATATTATAGCAATAAGAGTTCCAAACAATAGTAATAGTGCATTTATATTACCTCACAATAATATAGTAATACCACAGTAATAATACTTCCTGTACTACAGTGATACTATAGCAATAGCACCCTCCTGTATTACAGCAATTATACCACCAATGCTACAGTGATACTACAGTAGTGATACCTCATAAAACAGTCATACTATGCTAATAATGTCCACCAGCACTAACTACTAAGTAAAATAAAAGCACAAATTATAGTAGATTTTTGGGTAAATAAGAGCCCACTTGTGATTATGAGCATAACTCTTCTCTCTGTGTTCCTCACAAAATCATTTTATCAGTTTATGAAGGATTATGTTCAAAAATCTCTAACGATAACTGCAGTAAAACTATTTTCACTGTTACCAATCTTGATCCCATATTAGCCATTATTTAAAAGTTTCTTGCTTCATTTATGAATATTTTCTGAGTTACAGGCGGAATAAATTTTAGTTACTGAAATAAAAAGTAGACTTTATTCAAAAAATGAAATGATATTGTTTACTTATTAAATTCACCTTGGATATTTTGCCCAACGTGTTCTTAACGTGTTCTTTGAAGCAGGTCATATAGAAAAATAAGGTTAAAATCATCACTTCATTACAAAGACTGGAAGAATATAAACAATAATGGATATATAGCTCATAAACGGTGAAATACAATGCTTGTCCTTTATTCTCTTCCTTCTCCAGAGACGATCGAGTGTAACTCAGGTTTTTATTAAGGCTTTCTGTGGCTGAGGTCAAATTAATTAATAATAAAAGTAAAAGTAACACAGCAACGGTCATACTGAGTAGTAAGGACAATTCAATTCATTTCAATTTTATTTATATAGCGCCAAATCACAACAACAGCTGCCTCAAGGTGCTTTATATTGTAAGTAGATCTTACAAAAATAGATACAGAGAAAAACCCATCATATGACCCCCTATGAGCAAGCACTTTGGCGACAGTGGGAAGGAAAAACTCCCTTTTAACAGGAAGAAACCTCCGGCAGAACCAGGCTCAGGGAGGGGCGGCCATCTGCTGCAACCGGTTGGGTGAGAGAAGTGAGTGCTATGGGGTGAGGACATAGCAAAGAAATTAGGACAAAGCTTAGCTTCTTTTTGATGACTTTATCTAGCTCATAATCTTCATTTCTAAACCTTCTAAAGCAGCGGTCCCCAACCTTTTTTGCGCCACGGACCGGTTTAATGTCAGACAATATTTTCATGGACCGGCCTTATTACAACGCGGATAAATACAACAAAATAAAATGATATGACCAAGACAAAAACTGTGGTATTTTGTAAATTTAATAATAAATGCATTTCACTGTGTAATTGTGTAACTTTATTAGCAGCATCCTCCTAAAATGCACCAACAACATTGAGAGTAACATCCTCCTCTCTGCCCCTTAATGCTCTCTGGTCGCTATGGTAACACGGAAATATTTATTTCAAAATAAGACACACAACAGGTAAAGACCCAGGGAAACCGATTTAACGATAAAAACCCTGAAAACCATCAATTTCACACACTAGCCTCAACTCTCGCGGCTCGCTACCAAACGACCGGTCCGTAGCCCGGGGGTTGGGGACCGCTGCTCTAAAGTATAAATCTGTATTCTTCACACATGACAAAAACTTCATAGGAAGCAGATGTTATCAGAGCAGCGTAACGTTCACAGTTCACCTGTGTGGGATTAACAGCCTGTCCTTAGAAGCTCCAAACGCACAGTTAATAAAACATGATTGTGCCACTTGTGTTGATGGTTTTTGTTTTCGTGAATAGTCGGATGTTCGATTTGTGCTTGTTATGGCTGCTATGTGGATACTCCCGGGTCACTGCAGTTGGTTAGGAAGCTTCCCAAAGCAAACTGGACTATTTTAGTCTTTGTGCAAATATGTCAACACGACACACCTGTGGAGGCTTTGGTGCATCTGTTTATTGATACTGGGATATGTACCTGACACTCAGTCAGGTGCTTGTTTGGTGCTATTGTGTAACCGGACAGTTCCACACTTCCTAAATCTTACAATCTGACAAATACTACACATTATACAGTCACTGGCCACCTTTTTAAGGTTGGACCTTCTTTTGTCTTTAGAACTGCTTTAATTATTCACTTGCTGGAAACATTTGTCAGGAATTTTGGTCCATATCAATGTGATAGCATCACATAGTTCCTGCAGATGATATCAATCTTATGTTCCACCATGTCTCAGATGTGCTCTATCCATATCTGGTGACTGTGAAGAGCGTCTGGATACAGTGAACTCATTCTCATGTTCCTCTTTGTGACATGATGTGTTATCCTGCTGGAAGCAGTCATCAGAAAATGGGTACAGTTTGGTCACAAATTCATGGACAGCTCAGGTAGACTTTGATGTTTATATGATGAGTGCAGTTGGTACTAAGAGTTCCAAAGTGTGCCAAAAAATTCCCTCCACACCATAACACCACCACCACAACATTCTCATTTTGTTTACACTAAATTCCAGGCAGCATTTTTCCAATCTTCTAGCATGTGTGAATTGAAGCCTCAGTTTCCTGTTCTTCTCTGGAGTGGCACATGGTGTGGTCTTCTGCTGCTGTAGCCCATCTGCTTCAACGTTGTGTGTTTAGAGATGTTTCTTCTGCATGTCTTGGGTGTAATGGGTGGTTATTTGAGATGCTTTTGCCTTCATCTGAGTTCAAAGCAGTCTGAACAGATGTAACCAGTAAAGTGGCCGATGGCTGAAAATGAAACTGTTTTATTTTGTTTTTTAAACTTAAATGAGCAAATTTTATTCACTGACACTAAACCAAAGATTTTAAATGAAATAAAAATACAAATTATTATGAATCTGCATCTTACTGACCGATAAGCGTTGACCCAGAAAATCAGGCGAGTGAATTTAGCATTTTCTGATGCTTATGGTTGAGTGTTGGTGCTAAAATGTGGAACAAGCCTGTTTTAGTGTAATGTTTTTCATAGAGAACGGACTCTGAGGCTTCTCTGTAACTGGGATTTGGCTGAGCAGCGTGAGAGCGCATGACGGTATAAGCAAGACGTGCGAGATGTGTGAACACTTTTAGAGAAAAAAACATGTCTGAAAAGTAAAGTCGGTGAAACTTGCCTTTACAGCTTTGTCTTGTTAAGAATCGACTTGAAGAAACTGTTTGCACTGTAGTTAGAAGCCCCTTCAAACTGCTGCCTGCCTCTGTAATATGTTTAGTGTTGTTGATGTTCTAACAGCGTTTCTGTTTGAGTTGATTTATGAGGAAAATTACTTACTGGACATGCAGCTGAATACTTTTCTGCTGCCACAAGCACAGATACAGAAAATCTTTACCACCTCATGCCACAGTGACTGCATTCATTTTACATTTTAACCCCTTATTGTAGATTTTGACTTTATAGGTCTTCAGTTTTTTATATTTTATATATAGTTAGCCATTGTAACACAGTAATCGCTGATAATTGCTGACAATGGCTTACTGCTGAAACGCCGCTGTCTCTTTGCCCTTTAATAAACATGGTTAAGTAGTTTTTCTTCCTTTTCAGCTTAGTAATTACACAACTTTTGGGTTCTCTTACATCTTAAATTTCTGAGAAAAAACTCAGAAATAAAGAAAAGACAGGACAGATTGCTTTACTTTTCAAGGTGAAGTGGTAAGATGTTCATTCGCTGGCCCTGGTGGGTTCAACAACTCAAACGAAAACGCTGTTAGAACATCAACAACATCTCCTGCCAGACTTATTGAGGCAGGCAGCAGTTTGAAGAGACCTGTAACTACAGCACAGCAGTGATAAAACTCATTTTTATTTGCAGCACGTTTGAAGGCAGAAGGCCAGGCTGTATGATGCGGGCAAACTCCCTGATTATTTAGGTGTATTATTTTTTGACTCGGCACCACGACATGTTTGGTTTTATTAAATGCCTCATTCTAACCATAGCTGTTAGACTCAGACTTGTGAAAGTTGTGAGGTACCTGAAAAACTAAAATCAGAATGAATTGTTTTCCAAACTATAGCTTGATGGCTAATAAACTTTATGTGGCTCTTTGTGGACCACACTGAAGCATGTTATTAAACTGTATGTGTCTGCCCTTTATATAATTTTTGGGGGGGACTGAATGAATGTGCACATCTGTAATAACATTCTTGTGGTAACAGGAAGTAGCAGCAGGAGCAGAGCAGGCAGCTGATTGGCTTGTAGAGCCTCAGGCAGAGCTCTGACTGGTCAGGAGTCGTTTGATTTAACAACTGAAGTGAGGACAGAAATAGATGCATGAAAATTTTATGATGAGTAGAGAATAAACAGTGGATCTGAACCTGTTCAGGTCAGAACATCTGCTATTCAGCCCTGATTTCTGTGGATTTAAACCTTTTAGATGTCATGTGGTATTAGATTTTTCACAGTGATGTTCTGACGGGGTTTTTACTGGAACTCATCCTGAGTTCGGTCATTTTACATGCTGCTGAGACGAGAGTCACGAAAAGTTTCCACATGTATTCATAGTCTGGTGCGAGTATCAGTACAGATAAAACACAACAGATTTTCCCAACCATGCAAAAGCTGAAGGCCCAGATTCAAATCTATGCAGTTGATCAGATTAGATTATTGACTGAATATAAATTAAAGTGTAACTGGAGAATGTGACAGCAGTAGATGGGATACAGTGCACTGAGGGATGGAGCCGAGTGCAGTGATGAGATTCAGTGAATACAGACAGCAAGAAATGCGCCTGTTGCTAAAGGTGTGTTGCACTCTCTGACTCTCTTTCTATCCTCCAGGGCAGCATCTGCGGGTTCACCATCGTCACCGGCGGCGCCGCTCGCCTCGTCTTCGGATATGACAGCTATGGCAACACTTGCGGCCAACGAAATGAACAGATTGAAGGCGTCAGGCTGAGTGGCCTCGACCACACTGACAGGAAGTAAGTACTGAGGTTTTTACTGTTCCTCGTACAGTTAAAGTGTTGAGTTTGTTACTGTTTGACAGGAATCTGTGCATTTTGAAGTTACTTCTGACTATTTGAGAAACAAAAATGTGATATTTGAGTAAATATATACTCCACTTAACAAAGCAATGTTTAAAAAAAGGTTATCAGAGGGGAGATTTTGTGTATGAATTTGTCTGTCGGAAAAACTCGTGACTACAGGAATTCTGTAGTTTGGCATATCTTGGTTTATAGGTTGTATTAAGGTGTTCATCTTTACAGTTTATAAAGCTTTTTCAGTGCATAGCAGTTTCGATTATTGTGGTGATATTTTATTACACAGTGCTGTGTTTTTAGTGTCTAATAATTAGGATTTTATTGCATAAATATTTTTGGGTTTTTTAAGTTAGCAGGGTCTTTTTGCAGTTTTGTTTCATTTATTTTGTGCTCCTGGTGGTGATATATGTAAATAATTTAATTTCACTGTAATTCTTTAGTATTTTTGTTTGTATTCTGGTTGTGTTGCACGTCTGTCCTGTACAGTCTGTCTTTGTTAATTTGCAGTATTACTGAAGTAGTACTTCGGTATTTTTAGAGCGTTGTGGCGGCTCATCCTGGCACTTTAACACTCGATGCGTTTGAGGTCCTGTGGGAGAGTTCAGCATTGATAATGCTGACACTAGCTGAGAGCTGTGACTCATCTCACACACACACACACGCACACACAGAGCTCCACCTGCTGGAGGGCGAGCAGCTGTTGGAGTTTGGAGGCGATGTCAGACCTACTTTTACACACGGTACAGATCTGATTTGTTAGAGATATGTCAGCTCAGTCTGTGTCAGAGTGTTTGATCTCTGAGACATTCTGACTGATGTGGGATCAGATGTAGTCCTTCAGCTGATATAAACCCAGGGGAACACGAGGCTGAACAGAGAGCGAGGTGATTTCAGGTGAAGTGAGCGGGATCACAGGATCACAGATTCCTGCTCCTGTAGGAGAGGAACGGCGAGGGTTTGAGTCTCTGCAGACTCTTTGTGGCTCTTTGTTTCCATTTGTTGTTGAGTCACACGTTTCTCCCACATCTACATTCCTGCATTCTGCTCAGCTTTAATCCTCCTCTGCTCAGTCTCAGCTTCTATTTTTACTCAAACACTTCTGTTCATGACTCAAGTCGGGATTATCAAACTGGGCAGAGTGGGCAGCGCTGCCAAAATTCAGCAGTCAGTTCAAGTCTACAGTACGTGAAACAGTCAGATAGTAGCAGCACTGATACACGATGGACTGAAGAGCAGGCAGCTGATGTAGTGCTTCTGCTGGGTTTTGTATCATAATGAGGTTGATTAATAATAAAATGGATCATGAGTATAAAATTATAACTTACACTCAGTTTATCCAGTTTTGAAAGTATATTTCCTTAATGTGATTGCATTCTATTGCAGTCTCGACACGCCTCTTTTAATAGAAATTAGGTGTAACATATTCCTGTTCTTAAACATTTCTGCAGTTGATATTTATTTGAATGTGATCCTTTAAAACTGATACTTTAAAACGCACTGAATAAGTAGGTCCATTCAACCCCACTGAAGGCCTTCCCTGCACTTAAAGACACTTAAAGGACTTTATCAGAAGCTTTTTTGCTTTATTTATAATATTTTGTACTCTTCTAAAATCGGGAAAATTGTGCTTTTCTTTTAAAAATGCATTGTGTTCTTTATCAGCAATTCCTGAAATTAAATTTTAATAAAGTTACTGGCTTCATGTCTTCATATTTATTAGAAGATGGAGATTTTTCTGGTTTTAGAAGCACCATTCGTTAAATGTTTTAAATGCCAATCCACTGCTGATCTATCTTTTTTAGATTTTAAGGTCTTTGGAGGCATTTACCTGCGTTTCTTTTCTTTATGTATTGAGTCATTTTTCTATTATAAATGTCGATGTGCTGACTTCCTGTGCTTTTTGTCACATACAGGTTTGTCTTCTTCCTGGATCCCTGTAACATCGACATTGTTCAAAGGAAAATCAAGTCGATGGCTCTTTGTGTGTCTCTGTGTCCCACAGAGGAGCTGAAGACCTACCAGGACCTGAAGAGGTTCGCTATGGTCAATGGTGAGGGCATAAATGTCACACGACTCCTTGCACGCTTGAATAGGTGTCTGGATATCCAGATATAGTTTTACACGTCTGAGCTGACGGACAAAGAGGCTTTGTTCTAGGCAGAAGAGGGTGTTGATGGGAAATGTATTTGAATCTGTGTCTTTGATTGTTCAGCAAGGTCAAACATTTAAAGCAGGTAAAGTTTTTGAGGTATAAACAGATTATATGTTAAAGATGAAAACAGGTGAAGCTGGCCGGGTGATGTGTTGGAGGTGAAAACCGAAAGAAGGTGACGATTGTGTTGAGATCAAGCGTGCAGAATGTAAAAAAATAAAAGCAGGTAACTTAATAAATATGAAGATAATGGAAGCAATAAAAATAGAAGGAAATAAAGTATAAAGAAGCTCACGTGTTTCAGGTAATAGCACGTGATGTTTTTTTTATAAGATTTATTTTCATTTTTCAGTAAAAAAACCAAAAGCTCTTACAGAACATTTATGGCACATAGTAAACATCTACAACTCGTATGGTAAGTTATTGTGACTATAGGAACACACTTAGGTGTATATTCTTGTATCCATGCCATTCAAGGATAATTTCAAACATCTGAAAACCAAACACAAAAAGTAATAACAATATTGGTAATTACAAGAAAGAATTAGGATAAGACAGTATGTGGGACAAAAAAGAACAAAAAAAGTAGAGAACACTTTATACGAACTTTTCCCACCCTCCCCCCATCTCTCTACCCTTGTATGGCTAGCAGATGATATGTTGAGGTTAAATAATATAATAAAGTTTGAAAGAAGTATGCAAAGTGTTAAAGAGGAAAGCCGATGAAGTATTAAAGCTTAAAGCAGGTGAACCATTAAAGATAGAAGTAGGTAAACCGCTGGAGGTGAAAGCAAGTGATGTCTTGAAGTTGTGACGACCCTTAGGCACTAGATGTCCCTGTTTTGGTTTTGGTTTTGTGGTTTGTGCTGCGTCTTGTCTGATTTGGAGAGTAATTAGCTGTGAGAGCTGGGCCCAGTGAAACACTCCCTCCTGCCTGCACTTGCATTGCTCCCTGTCCTGGTTTGGATTTGAAACCAACCTTCTAAACTGGACCAGTTCAGCTGTATCAGGTTTTCTTGTGTTATTTTTTGCTTTGCACACATTCTGCCACATGCATGTGCAAGCTTTACACTTCTGACAAAGGCATTCTCTCTAATGATTTTTTTTATAAATAATCATTTTCCAGCATGCAAAGTGTTAAAGGTGAAACGGGTGATCTGCTGAAGGTGAAAACATACAATGTGCTGAATCAGAAAGCAGGTGTTAAATATGAAGGTTGGGTGATGCGTTGGAGGCAAAAAGCAAGTGGAGTGCTGGAAGTGGCGGGGGATTGGGGAGTGCACTTTGTGACTCGATGTTTTCACAAAGACCGAAGTACGAACATGTTGCTGGTTTTAAAGGAAACAGTGATGTCAGCACTTGGCCGACCGCTCGCCATCGCGTCACCGTGATGATTGAATGTCTGCAGACCGGACACACCAACAGTATACTGAACTTACAGTACAGTAACAATGGCAGCATTAATGCGTGTCGTGTTGTTGGTGCCACTCTGCTCTGCTTCTCCTCCATCATGGCTGCTCTGTGACTCAGAGCCTTCACTGTTCACTTGAGACACAAACGTGTTGAAACATGACGGCAGACCCTTGGTCAGGTGACCTCACAGCTCCTCCGGCAGTCGTTTATAAAGGATCCACTGTCACAGTTCACACAGAGGAACTAGTTTATCTGCTACACCTGAGCAGCCTGTCACAGAGGCCCAGCTCCAGCACGCTCACACTCAGTTTGTTCATACAAGCGGAAATATTCATATCTGTGTTTCAGATTAAACTTTCAAAATAAAAATCAAATCAAGTTCACAGTCAGGAATGATACAAACTGGGCATATTAGTCAAATGACTGGGCATGTTGGGGACTAGTTTCTCTTGGAGCTATTTGCACTGGATGGTGTTTTTTTCCCCTCTTCAGCCACACGTTCCCATGGGTTTTTTAAAGGATTTGCACACAAGACATTTTAATGACTGCAGTCATCTGAGCTTTGCATGTTTCTTTTGTTAGAGTTCTTCCCTCCTAAGAATGGTGCCTTTGGATGGTGATTATGTATGGCAGCAAGCATGATCACTGTGGAGAGCAGAGGTAGTGATACCTTTTTGATACAAATATGTGCAATTTTCTGCAATATGTCTATGTTGCACCGATTAATGAAAGCCCAAGTAACGAACTGGTTTAAAAATAGTATCATACCTCTAGAGTATATCAGTATAGTATATCCATGTACACTTCAGAGTCCATCTGTAACCAGCAGTGGCCTAGTGTCACTGGAAGCTAAACTGGTCCATGCATCACACTGTCTGGACTGCACACTGTATGGATGTGGTTTGCTTCAGATCCTGAGCTGTTCAATGCCTTCTCCACCCATTTTCCCTCCATCATTACTCTACATGTTTATTTTAGTTTTGTCTGTCTGCTGTTTCAGAGCTACAGGTTTTGCGGCTTGTGCTGAACCCACTGGAGTTGCTCTCTGAAGTTGTGTCTTTATGGTAAACTTGAGCAACAATATGTTTACCTCCTGGAAAGTGTTCTTTTTTCTTGACCATGGAAAGGATCCTATGATCATCCCCTCCACTGTTGTCTTCTGTGGACGTGCAGACCTTTTAGTGCTGCTGGGCCCAACATTGTGTTCGAGTTTTCTTCTGAATGTACCAAACTATTGATCTATCCTTGCCTAGTTTCACAGGTCGTGGGAACAGTGAAGGATTTGTATTGTGCTTAGGGTAGTTAAACTAAGATGCTTAGACTCTAAGAGCTTCTTTGGCTGCATGCTGTGGTTTCACACAAGCAGCTGCCAATAGCAGATGGACCTGGACTCATCTATCCACCTTTTAGCTGTTTAATTTATGATGAATTAATGAAACCCTGTACCACAGGTTACATTTGGCCCCTGGAAGTTGTCTATGTAGTACAGACCTATAATTCCTAAACTTTTCCTCCAGATGTCATGGCCAGAGGGCCAACACGAGGGAATGGACTTGAATGCAGACCACACTTGGAGTCAGAGACTGTGAGCAAAATAGACTTTTATTACAGAGCATGAACTGAGGCACAAAGTGTACAGAAATGCAAGGAGCGCTAGCAAGTATACCATAAACTTAGGGCAAGTGACAAAGCAAACTAGGAAGCTACTACTCAAATAATTCTTTGACACATTATGAACAGGAGTAATACTATGATGTACTAGTTCCTTGAACTGTACCATAATCACTGCTCAAATGCTCCTAAGAAACACTATGAACGTGAAGTATACTATGAAGCACAGAAACAACACTATAAAAGTCACACGATTACAAAAACACTGAAATGAGTGGTTAGTAAATCACTGCGTGAACTGTGACATGGTCTTTAAGGGAGCCTTGGGGCTGTTGCGGACGAGGGCTGGGGACCCAACACTGGGTAACATCCAGTGCAGGACCCATGGGGTGTGGGACAGAGGGAAAGGGTGTAGCGGAATTCTCAGAGTCACTGAAACAAGGGAAACAAGTGATAGAAGGGATGCCAGATACGGATCCAAGGCGTAGGTTGCAAATTGCAAACAGTCTTACTTTTCACAGGCGGAGGCGAAGCATAGAGGGGTTGGTGGTCCGGATGGGGTGTAGAGGTACTCCGATGAGTAAATCCGTTAATGTCAGAGTGCTGGACAGGGAGGCAGGCAGGTGAGTGTAAGTGGAGAAGCTGCGTGCTGACCAGTGACTGAACCAAGACGGGTTATGGCAGTGGGTTTCAGCAACATCCAGAGGTTTTCTGTGAGCAGAAGGTACAAGGTCAATATAAGAATAACTATGGCAAGATACTGTCACTGTGGCGGCCTTGACTAACGAGGCTTAGCAGACGATCTGGTGGAGAGTGAATATGAGCACTGATTTCAAGAAGCCAGCAGCCCAGATTACACTCAGGTGCAGCCTGTCAGCGGTGATGCGGCGGCTACGCTCAGAGTTGGAAACGCTGGAACTGTGGAAAAACCCAGCACTCACCCCGACCATGACATCAGCTTGGATGTGAAAACCATGAAGGTCTGCATGTTAAGATCATACTGATTCTATAACTTGAGGACT
The DNA here is from genome assembly GCF_036321145.2 of Pelmatolapia mariae. Lineage (NCBI taxonomy): Eukaryota > Metazoa > Chordata > Actinopteri > Cichliformes > Cichlidae > Pelmatolapia > Pelmatolapia mariae. Next base: position 12,861,344 of record NC_086228.1, on the reverse strand, counting down.
AGAATACCAATATTGTGAATATCAAAAAAAAAAAACAAATTTAGAAGAACAGCAGAACAGCTTATAGTTGAACAGTGGTGCCTTTTTGTACTTTTAGTGACTTGATCCCATAAGTGCATCTACTAAAAATCTTGGATGAGTATCAATATTGGTGACCTTGACCTCAAGGTTAAGGTCAGAGGTCATGTTTACTAAAAATCTTGTGAATGCAATAGGTGTATTTACACAGGAAGAATATAATATAGGCTTCTCATACTGATAACTTAACTGTCAATCTCTGACACTTTGCAATTTGACAATCTTGATCCAATTCATGTATTTTTGTTTTGCAGGTTTCTCAATGACGCAGGAAGCAATATGTAGTTAAAATGGTGTCAGTGTTTCAGTGTTTTGACACAATGACATTCAAAGCTTTTTCCCCAGTTTACATTCAGTGAATTTTCATAATGATAATCACACTTCTTCTGTCAGATTGCTGTAACTGTATGGATGTTCAGGCCAGGGCACAATTTGATTGCAAAAATGTTAAAAGATGTTAATGTTGTTTCAACATTATACAATAAGCATAGAACAACTTTTGACCTTGTTAAAATGTAAAAGTGGGATTGTGCCACCTAAAGATTCAACTGCCAGGAGGCTGAGGCGCTGGCACCTGCCAGTATTTTATAAAGTTTATTTTACGGAGTGCTTTGAGTGCTCAGTGAGAGTAGAAAAGCGCTATATAAGAACCAGTCCATTTACCATTTATCTGAATTGTCCTGTGAAGTACTTTGTTCTGAAAAACAGTTTATAAATAAAGATTATTATTATGTTTTATTGTTTTTAAAATGGTTAAGCCAGTAAAAACCTATTTCAGGAACTGTTTGATTTACTGAAACAGATGTGCTTTCAATTAGGTCATGCATATCGTCTGCAAACATCAGTCTGATGCTGTTGGCATGAACAAAATTATATTATCAACATATAGTGATAGTTGATGGCCAATGTGTCCTGTTGTTAACGATTGTACAGTTACTGCAAAAGTGGAATTGCTAGTGTAAACTGCAGCGGTAGCAGAGGACCATCCCAGTGAGACTTTAAAGAACTAGGATCATTAAACCTTGTCAAAGACCTTCTCTGCATCTAAAGGGCTGTATTAGAAGTTATTTTATTATTATTTAAAATATGATGGTGTTTTTTTTTCTTTCAGGTTCTGAGCTGTGCTCCTATGAGTTAGCAGCTCATAGATATCCTGTTCTCGAACAGAGGACCACTAAATGCCCCAAACTACCTGTTCCACCAAGGTATGTAGCAGCTTTTCACCCCAAAGTCGCTTGCTTTTTTGCTTTTTCTGTGACCTGTGACCTCTGTCTTCCATTCTCAGTAAACCGCTGCCCGTGTTTAATCGCTGCACTCCGGTGGACATCTCCTGCTACGCAAGGTTTGCTGAGGCTGTGGTAACGTTTGTCGGGGATAACAGTGTTCTGCATCGACTGATCGCTGGCGTCGCTGCCAGTAAAGAGATCATCATTGGACTTTGTGTCCTCGCACTGTGTGAGAACAAGCATCAACATCTAAGATGAGAATCTAATTCTCATACGGAAGTGCCAAAAACTGCAGTTCTTCTAATGGCCACTTGAGGCTCTAACATCACTTTTTTTTGCCTGTCTTTTTCAGTCCTCTCCATGATCCTCATGGTGATCATTCGTTACATCTCTGCTGTCCTCGTCTGGATCCTCACCTCGCTGGTTGTCCTTGGATCCCTTGGTGAGGTCACTTCCTGTCTGTTTGTTGCATTAAAAGATGTAAACAGATGAAATGTGTCTGAAATCAGGGCTCTGCTTTTTGTGTCTAAGCGGGGACTAGTGTGCTCTGGTGGCTCTACATTGACTACCGGCTATACGGGAACGACACTTCCTCTAAAGTACTGAAGGAAGCGAAGGAGGAGGTGGAGGTCACCAGAGATAGCGGACAGGCACTGCTTGTCTATGCCGTTGCTGCCACTGTATTCACTGTATGTACTCGACATCAAACAGAGCAAAGAAAGTCTGATCGATTGGAGTTTTAAACCCGAAACTAACTGTGTTTTTTGTCTCCAGATCATCCTCCTGCTGCTGATGCTCTTCATGAGGAAACGAGTAGCTCTGACCATCGCTCTGTTCCACGTGGCAGGAAAAGTCTTCATCCACCTCCCCCTCCTCACCCTGCAGCCCTTTGTCACCTTCTTTGCCCTCCTGCTCTTTTGGATCTACTGGATCCTGGTCCTTCTCTTCTTGGGAACCACCGGTCAGTTGCAGCTGTCAAAGAGAAAAGCTGACATCATAAACACAGAGCTGTCCCTCTGATGTGCTCATTTCTAATCCTATCTCTCCTGGTTACTCCCAGTGAACATCTTAACACCTTCAACTCTGCTACTGCTACCTTGGCCTCCTGTCTTCAGTTTAAACTACAATGCTGTTAGATATTCGTCTTTGTTTTGCTAATAAGTCAAACAGCTGGTGTATATTTGGTTGAAACACCCCCCCCCCCCCCACCCCCCCCCCCCCCTGAATCACATACACATGTTCACATGTCCAAGATCTACAGTTTCTCTCTGTTCTTGTTGTACCTTTTGGTTGTACTGACTCATTCGTAAATCATTTATCCTATAAATTATGCTTGAAACAATTTGGGCGAATCGCGGTACTGGAAACTATCTCTGTGGATTTGTGTTTCTGTTGAACGTTGAATGTAAAGTAGCAGATTTCATTTAGTTTTAGTCATCAAATTATTCTTTCTCTCTTTGCTCTGTGTGGTCGTGCAGGTAACCCTGTACAGAATGAGGAGACGGGGCTGACGGAGTTCAGACTGACCGGTCCTCTTCAGTACTTGACCTGGTACCATGCTGTGGGGCTGGTCTGGATCAGTGAGTTCATTCTGGCCTGTCAGCAGATGACTGTGGCCGGTGCTGTGGTCACGTACTATTTCACAAGGTGAGTCCATACTACACTTTACATACCTTTTTCATACTTGATATTTCACTGGGGAATTTGGTATATGATGGTATTTAAATAGAAAAGACAGCTTCTTTTCGCCTGAGCCACTGACTGTAATCGATGTAGTAAAGCAACATGGTGGAAAGTGGATAAAATCAGCTTGGATACTTTTAGGAAAATGAACAGCTGGTCTGTAGGTATTTGGACAATGACAGCAGGATCATGTGTCTCTCTTTCTCCATACTTTTCTTTAGCCATCGTTCTGGTATAGATTTATCTGTGCTGGCTCTTTAGATGTTTTGTCATAAAGTCTAATCTAAGATAAGATAAGATAAGATAACCTTTATTAGTTCCACACGTGGGAAATTTGTTTTGTTACAGCAGAAAGTGGACAATGCAAAGTTACATAGCAAAAATTTGAAAAACACTGGAATAAGATAAGAATAAGATACTGTACACAACTGTACACAATAGAATAGCATAAAATAAAATAAAGTACTATATATAATAGAATAAAATAGAATACAAATGCTATATACAACATAGTATAATATAACGAAAAGAGTATTGCACTTAGTATTATTGCTATTGCACATGTGTGGATGTGTGTGTTTGATCAGTTGAAGTCTTTGTTGTGGAGTCTGAGAGTAGTGGGGAGGAAAGACCTGCGAAATCTCTCCGTCCCAAAGCGTGAGTGCCGCAGCCTGCCACTGAAGGAGCTGCTCAGTGCTGTCAGAGTCTGCTGCATGGGGTGGGAGATGTTGTCCAACAGGGATGACAGCTTAGCCACCATTCTCCTGCCACTCACCACCTCCACTTGTCCAGAGGGCATCCTAGAACAGAGCTGGCCCTCCTGTTCAGTCTCTTCCTGTCCCCAGCAGAGATGCTGCCACCCCTGCAGACCACACCATAAAAGATGGCTGAGGCCACCACAGAGTCATAGAAGGTCTTCAGTAGTGGGCCCTTCACTCCAAAAGACCTAAGTCTCCGCAGCAGGTACAGCCTGCTCTGCCCTTTGCTGTAGAGGGCGTCTGAATTATGAGTCCAGTCCAGTTTATTGTTCAGATGAACACCAAGGTACCTGTAGCTGTCCACAGCCTCAATGTCCATGCCTTGAATGTTTAGTGGTTGCAGTGGAGGATGTTTGTGCCTGCAGAAGTCAACCACCAGCTCCTTGGTTTTACTAGTGTTGATCTGGAGGTAGTTCTGCTGGCTAATCTGGTCCTCTTATTGGTTGTAAGCAGTGGGTTGCAGCTTGTTTACGACAAAAATAATATTTTTGAAGGTGTCTCTTGATTGTAGACATTGGCCGTGATACTTCTAGAGAGTGCGCTTCAGTCATATCGTAATTGTTTGAAGTAAAGTACACTGTGGAGGTGTACAGAGTCAAAATTACAAAAAAATTATTATGATTGTTTTTTCTCAAGGTATTAAAATCATACTGTCTGTATTTCTAGTCACTCTGGTACACAATGACAGCATAATACTGCATCTTTAAACTCTGGGTTTCAGAGTGGATTCTCCACATGTGTACCCCCTCGTTTCAGGAAACATAAAGGTTCTTCTAAATGTCTCCTGGCAGGAAAGACTCTTAACCAGGACTTTGTGTTTCAGGGACAAGAACCGACTCCCAGTGACTCCAATCCTGTCCTCAGTCCTGAGGCTGGTCCGGTACCACCTGGGCACAGTTGCTAAAGGATCCTTCATCATCACACTGGTCAAGATCCCACGACTCATCCTCATGTACATCCATAATCAGCTCAAAGGAAAGGTACAAAACCTTATTTATAACTAGACTGCTAAGATAAGATAAGATAAACCTTTATTAGTCCCACATCTGGGAAATTTTTTGTGTCACAGCAGAAAGTGGACAGTGCAAAGTTACAGCAGCAAAAATTAAGAAAGACAATGGAATAGAATAAGATAAAAGAATAACATACTATCTAAAAATAGAATAAAATGCTATAACTAGCACAAAACAGTAGTGCATGATGGCAGAATATAATTGCTAAGACTTAAGTTAGAACGTTACAAGAAGATAAAGAGGAAATAAGAAAAAAGCTCAGAAATGAGCAGAGCTGCCGTAACAGGCTGCCACACGCCAGAAGCCTTTTAAAAAAAAATCCAACCCTGAAAAAATTAGTTTTCACTTTTACTAAACATGAAGTAATAAGATGCAAACAAAATACCTAAAATCAAAGTTTTATTTATTCAAATACCTAATTTTTAAAGAGGACAGTGCTTAGTATAAACTGAATATATACCAACCAAGTAAATGTTATTTCACCAGATCCCATTAAATTTAAGATTTTACATTGATTTTATGTAACAATTAGTTAAAGAAAGCATTTAGGCAGATTTTCTCTTTTTCAGCATGCCCTCTTGAAACTCCTGATGAATACTGAGATGTGCATAGGTTTATGGATTTTTTTTTCTCAGTAGGGAACCTTACCACTTCGAAGAACAATGTGAACCTGTCAGTGGCGAACACACTGTTGCTAAGATTACACGAAAGTGATTCATTGAACAGTTTCACCAATTATGATCAATCTGGAAAAAGAAACATCAGAAGAATGACTTGATGCCCTTTAAAGGTTTGGTAACAATACAGACCGAAGAGCATCCCTCTGTATGCTGATGATGTTTTGCTGTTCATACAGAAGTCTCCTCGTCACTACGACACCATTTCTGTTGCATTAACAACTCGTTCATCCTTTTTTAAAATGATTACATGTATAGTGTGTTGTATGTGACATGTAAACATAAATACATTTTATATATAACCTGATATTATCTGTTGTTTATCAGGAGAATGCGTGCGCTCGCTGTATGCTGAAAACTTGTATCTGTTGTCTGTGGTGTTTGGAGAAGTGCCTCAACTATCTCAATCAGGTAATACTCCACCCTCTTCTCTTCTCTTCTCTTCTCTTCATTGATATGATCATCTCACCATGTCTGCTTTTATTTCCCAGAATGCATATGCAGCCACAGCCATCAACAGCACCAGTTTCTGCACGTCTGCACGTGACGCCTTCGTGATCCTGGTAGAAAACGCGCTGCGAGTCGCCACAATCAACGCCATTGGAGACTTTGTGCTCTTCCTGGGGAAGGTGAGGCGGGAGCTTGATTTTTCATTTTTCCTGCCAGGTTTGTGCTGCTTTGGAGGAAGGATCTTCACTTTCACTGTGACCACCTAACTGAATGTTGCTGTAAGAGAGCTTCGAGTGCTCAGGTACAGCAGAAAAGCACTATATAAGAACCAGTCCTGTGGGATTAAGTTAAGAATTTCCAAAACATTGACTTTACACACTTACTGGTCCTGTGAAATGAGATTTGATGCCATGCCTAAATGTTTTTTCTATACTATACGTATACGCCAGTATAGGTGGGGAAAGGAGCTGTTAGCTAGCCAGATCCAGAAACATTGCTATTGTGTTCATCTTCTTTCTTGATTTTCTTTGCATTTGTTTTTTAGCTGTAAAATCTAGTGGCAGGGAGGGCTTTCATCTTGGCTTTTGTCCACATTGAGCTGATAGATAAATGTCTAGCTTACAAACATCCCAGCAGAGCTGGAGCTGATGTTGACTGGTAGGTTAGCTGTCTAAGGTGTTCTCGGGAGCTCTGTTGCTTTCTGTCTTTAGTAGAAAAAAGTAGCAAGTGAACTTTGAAGCATCACGGCATATGCGGACAGTGGATTTCCGTTTTTCTTTCCCACCTGTCATCAGTTTATTTGAATAAATCTCCTCAGATCCTGATTGTGACAACGACGGCGTTCGCTGGAGTCCTCCTCCTGAACTACCAGCGGGATTACGCAGAGTGGCTGCTGCCGCTCATCATCGTGTGTCTTTTCTCCTTCCTGGTGGCCCACTGCTTCCTGTCCATCTTTGAGATCGTGGTGGACGTCCTCTTCCTCTGCTTCGCCATTGATACGAAGTACAATGACGGCACTCCAGGGAAGGAGTTCTTCATGGACAAAGCTCTGATGGTGAGATCTTTCGTCTGTTTCCCTCAGAGCTCAGTGAATTAACTAAAAGGAATGATATGGTAACATTCAACTCTGAAAATATGTTAGTGTAATGATTACCTGCAGGTGTCAGTTCAAGAAGGGGGAGTTGTTTGTTGTAGAATCTCCAGTTTGCAATGCATTATGGGATGTGTAGTTCCTTCATTGTTAAACATGATTATGTTCTAAATAAAGTTCTGATCATGATTCCTCATAAAAGGACTTTCTTGAAGATCAATGGGGTGCAGTGTTTTAACGTGTTTGGTCTTCGTCCACCTTTCTGTGTTCCTGCAGGAGTTTGTGGAGAGCAGCCGGCGGTTGGAGCGTGCCGTGGAACGTGGGCGGAGTCGGGTGAAGGAAGTGGCATCAGAAGGGGCGGAGATCAAGCCCATGGTGAGTGACAGTGACACCAGAGGGGGCGTGGCCAGGCAGAAGAACTCTTTGGAGGAGGCATCGGTGGGTCCAGACTGGGGTGGTGACGGGGAGTGGGAGGAACATCAGGAATTCCAGGTGTACTACCTGTTGGTGGGGGTGCTGGTGGACTGGATGCTGATGGAGCAGAGCGACTTTGTCCTCTGTCTCAGCGAGGATGTCGTCCTCTTCCTCTGTGTCTACCTGCCCACCTCCACTCTCTTCCTGTTCGTCAGCCTGCTGAACACGCCAAACCCCGCCCCCTCTGCCAAATCACATGTTAAATCAGCCGCCGTAAACACTGTGTGCTAACCAATACATGCTAACTGATGCATGTGGTGACTCAAGCATGCTGACTGGATGGCCCACTTACGCATGCTAGCCAAACCCATTTACACCGCCGCCATCATCATCATCATCATGCTGGCTGCTTCCTCAGAGACTAAACTCCTACTGACTTTTTGTTTGTAATCTATTTATTTTTTACTTTTGTAATTTTTATATTTGAAATATTTTTTTATAAATGTGTTGATGTTTTGTTGCTATTTGAGTGAATTTCTGTTCAGCCTTATTTTCTCACTGTGGTGCTTTAAACGAGAAGAAGGACTCAGCAGATGGTAAGCTGCAGTTTCAGGTTCATGGTTCAGTCTCAGGCTCTCTTTGTGCTTCTGGGATTCTGGTCCTGTCATGACATTTTTAGATATACTACCTTATGATTGGAGAAAAATTCTTTAAACTGAGATGTAAACTCTGCTCTTCCCTGCTGATCAGAATGATCGAATAACCAATAAAATTGGAACAGATATAAGACAGGTTAGTTAATTTTTAAAATATGAATCAAAAATGTTTACATTCAGTTCAGTTTATGGACCATAGATTTAAAAACAATCTATTTTTGGGAGCCAATTGAGGTTAACTAAAGGTGGTTTTTAGAAAGATGCTTTCTTCTGGGTCCTAGCTTCCTGTTTGGTTTTATAGAATGATATTTCATCACTTGAACTCATGTTCCTCACAGTTCGAGCAGCTTAGGAAGAGCTAGGTCTGACTCAGAAATGAATTCTAAAGGGTTCATTATTTTCCCCACCAGATGTTTGTTCCTGGTAGAGTGAGACGAATTAAAAACCAGAAACCAGGTGGTTGTCACGTCCTGTATGTTTGTCCATCAGCGACCCCCAACAATCAACCAAAGAAAAACTGCAAAGAAACAAAAAACAACCAAATCTAGAAGCGCAGCAACAACAGAGAGATGCAAAGGACCACTCCAGCTCTTGTAGGTTTGTGCAGATTGTGTTTCAGTTTGTGAAAAATCCCCAGTATTCTCTCACGGTAGTAACAGCACTGGAAAAATAGCTGTGGTGGATACACTTTACCCTGAGTCGCTTCTAAAAGTTTTGCAAAGCAGTTTAAGGATAGCTTTTCCACTCTGGAGCCAAACAGCTAAAATGGTTATTTCAACTGTTATAACACCAGTTCATAACAGTCACCGTAATACTGTAACGTCAAAAGCCTACAACAGGAAGAGACCCCAACAGAACCAGGCTCAGAGAAGGATGGACTGTCTCGATCAGTTGGAGGTTATTTGGCAGCTTCTAGGCTAATATTTTACAAATATAACACTAAAGTCCTTCAGTTAGTCTTACAGTGAAGCCAATTTCGCCTAAAAACTATCATTGTTTTGCTAATGGTTGCTCAGTTTAGGATTTATGACAGGAGGTCGTCCTTTGGTGGCAATAACTACATAGATCTTACAAGTGTTTGTAGACAAAGTGGTGGTTAAAGGTGATGCCACCTGGAAACTACTGCTTGTATGAAGCCAGATATCAGAATGTAAGATATAGTAAAGGGGCTTGTGGTGCTGTAGTACTCGAGGAAAGGGATTTTACCTCAACATTTACCCCTTTTAGCTCTAAGTCCATAGAGCCCCATTTATTCTAAGCATCCCAATGAGCGTCCCCATGAAACAGGATGTCCAGAGATTGGAACTCTCATGGAAATAAGGGACCGACTGAAGACTTGTTACACCCCTAAAAATGATGATGGTGATGATAATAATATTGATAATAATAACAATATTAAAAACTGTTAAGTGAATAACTTAGTAAAAAAAAACTAGGAAATAAGCAAACCCTGCTCCAGCTATGTGGACCTGACTCACCTTCATCTCCCATTATGCTCTGCTCTCTCCTCCATACCCTGTGTGACTGCCTGTAATGTGTAATGACTTGTGTTAACCATATGACCGTTTTCCTGTTTCAGGCTCCGGGGACGAGTTCAGCTTGACCAAAATCAGCCAATGGGACTTGTTAAAAAGAGACATTCCAAATGTTTATTTTTACCAACGTGTAACATGTTTACTATGGTTTCACTCCAGGGAAAACAATATTTTAATAAGAAACTGTAAAAAAGTAACAATGTAATGAAGCACTTTATATTGAAGCGCTGCAGATTTTAAACCGGCTGATGCATTTTTTCGTAGTGATGTCCTTTTTTATAAAACTCACCCCAACTCATCGCTCACTCTTCAGTTCCTAACAGTTTTCAGCCACTTTTTCGTTTTTTGTCTTAACGTTTGTTCTGGAGACGACCCGCGCATCGCCGACAACAGCTCGTCAACCAAGTCATCAAAGGGGCGGGGCCTGTGGACAGGCGGAACAGCAGCCATAAAACTCCATTTATTTGGTGGATGAGATCTGTCCAGGTCATACTGAGGCTGTCAAACTCTATGTGGGATGGATCACCACGAGTGTGCGTTTTTTGTTTTTTCTACCGTAGTTACTGCTACAACCTGCAAGGTGTGGGTCATGAGACCAGTCATGTGACTCCTTAATGCAGCACCTTCAGTTTGCTGAAGCCTGAAGTTCTCCTGCAGCTAGGAAGGACAACAGAGCTTGTGGAGAAGACGGGGTTAGTGGCTCTTTTTTAAAATCCACCAGACTTGTTTGACAAAAACAGGGATTTTTTTTAACACTGAAAATGAGTGTTATTGACCTATTTGTGTGACTTTTGCTTTTTAATGCATTAGTTTAGGTCCGAATTAATGCATTATAACACCAAAGTAGCACAATATTACAAACTATTCAATTGTGGCAACAGTAGATGAGTAACTCCTGTGTTCTTTGAGGTAAAATTACTGTTTTTATGAATGGGGTCTGGTGGAGTGTAACAGCTTCAGTTCCTTGTTTAAGAAAAGCTGTTTAATATGGGTAAAGTGGAGAAAATCTTGTGTACATAGCAGCTCATGGTTCTTGTTTGTGCATCTGCTTGTGGGCGTGGCCTTCTGCCACCCACTGCAGATAACATATTGACTGTGAACAATGGAAAATAATTTTAAAAGGTTTCCTGACTGATAAATCAATACATTTGAAATCACGCTCTTTTTAAAAAATATCAATCAGTCATTTCAAACACCAAGATATGTATTGTGCATTGCCTAAACATATCAGGACAGAATCTTTGATGCATATCAGACCTATAAATAGCCTATAGAAAACTGTCTCCATCAGTCACATGACTCTCACCTCGTAGGCTGTAACGATCAGCCGAGTCCCCTTGTGGTCGGGGCTCAAAACGGTTTACTGGAGTCAGAGACGGATGCTCCAACAAACAATCACCCGGATCCCACTTCCTGTCCAGAGCCGAAACCGCCGTCTCTGAAACCGCCACAAATCAAATTGTTGTTTCCATCGAGAAGACGGTGGGAGATGTGACGGCTGAGTTCAGTCAGCAATAAAAAAAAACTGCATCATGTGACCACATCAACACCGACAACAAGTCTTCCTGCTTCCTTTTGTTCAACATGTTCCAGGTTCAATGATTAATTTCGCCTCAGGCAGGAAGTCCGACCAATGGCTCGACTGTCAGAGGTTTAATCTCCTTTTATTGTTCAACAAGGCAACTCATTGGGCAACCTGAGAAAGAAAGGTTGCCCAAAATGTGAGTTTGAGTTATCAGAATGTCTTGAGTCAAGTGCTGAAGAAAGTGGAACTTTTGATTTGAGAGCAACGGTGCTGCCAAGGCAACTACTCTCCTGGTTGGCCAACATGTTGCCTTGTTGCACTGCAGGTTAAGCTGTGTGTGAGGCTGAATCCAAGCGTCCTTCCTTCAGACTGAAATACAGACTTAACCCAGATAGCAAACATGTCTGGCCTTATCTGGGCACTTTTGGGGACCTACAGCTCAGTTATGTTGTGTAGACTGAACACTCCTATGTCATCCCAAATCCTAAATCATTATGATGATCTGCACATGAGTACCTCCCATTGGAAACCAGGTTCAAAATGGAGGGAAATTAATGAAGGTTTAGAACCTAATTAGTGCTGCAAATAAAATCCTAAAATTTCCCTCACCAAAACTGAAGCTCAGAACATTTGGACAGTCGGTTAGTACAGAAACCTCACAGCAGCCATATTATTGGTCAGATAATTGCATTAAAAATGCTCCAACAAACACAGTGCAGAGGTCCAGTTCTAACTCCAGTTACTTGAGGTGAAGCCTAGCAGACAGCTAGCAGCTACAGTCACCTGTATCACTATCCAGCTATCAGTCAAATAGACCACACCCCTAATTATGCAAACTTCAAGCCTTAATATAATTTAAAGAGGTGAGTTATAAAAACATTCTTGACCTGTAGACGTGTTATGAAGGTGTAAATTATCTATAGAGACAAAAAACGTTTTTATATAAACTGTAAACATGTTTATTTCTGCTGTAAAGTTTTAACATGGGGGTTTATGGGGACTGACTCGCTGCTGGAGCCTCTGGTGGATGTTAGAGGAACTGCAGCTTGTGGGCACTTTGCCATTTGCATCAGTGGAAACAGAGCAACTTTCATCCACATTATTCAAAAAATGTTACCTTTACAAGCTGTTTACAGTAGACTGAAGCTGAAGGTGTTTCCATGGAGACATCCTAAGGATGAAGTCTGGAGTTTGGACGTTCTCTGGGTTCAGTCAGTTTAAAGTTTGTTGTGTTCAAACATCGACCTGCTGACATGTTTCTGGTCTGAGTCTGCTGCTGTGACGATGAACATCTGTGTGCAGTTTAACACTTTTTGTTCCTGAGATGTTAATGGGCGCAGCTGATTGGCTCCGACCGGCAGTGTTTAGGCTGCGACTGTTCCCATCATGCACCTCGTCTCTGCCAAACACCTCCTTCACTTTGACAGATAAACCGCTCAGAGAGGCCAAACTGAGGAGCGTCTCCTCCAAACAAAAACAAAACAATCCGACAGATTCACAAGCTGTTGTGGGAAATCTCTCCGTGTGCAGAAAACTGGACCTCAGTCTGACATTCAGCTTTCAATTATTAAGAGCATGTGTGTGAAAAAGCAGCGAGGCCGTGGTCGCCGCACTCGATGCTCCGAGCATGTTAACTAATTGCACTAAAGATGGAGTTCATTCATCACTGACGTCCGTTTGAAGTAGCTGTAAAGTATTTTAGATGAACAGTGTTCGTAGCTCAGATATTACCACACACACTTACACTCTCTCACACACACACACATTTATTCATGTTTAAACGTCCCAAAAAGAAAAAACTAAGAGCAATCAAACTAAATATTTAACTCCTGCTATTCAGATACACTTAGATTAGTTTGGACCATGTGACTGCTGTCGCCGGGCAGATTAACCTGACTGCAGATTAACCTGGAACTGAGAAGTTTCATTCCAACATCAGGAAAGTCTGATCATTTCAAGTATTCAGTTAGAATTTGTACAGATACTTGTATGCAGGACTCAAATCCATCAGTGTGATTGGAATAATGACAAAAACGAGATGGAAAACAAACGTGGTGATATAAAAACAGTAAAATCCTCATCAGGCTTCAAGTGGTGTGTGTCCTAAAACACAAACAGACTTCACTTTGGGGTATTTTTGTCCAGACGTCTCTACAGAATTGTTTTAATTGAGAAACTTTAGAGGGTTTTCCGGCGTGACCGGCCTGTTTAAGGACTTTATGTGAAAATCATGAACTAACAAAGCAAATTTGTTATTTATTTAACTCTATTTCTTCTTGGAATGAAACATTTCAGCTCCTCTTCCTTGTCTGCTGATTAATTATACGTTTCATTTACCAATTTCAATCCATCCAGTCGGCACGCAGAGGTCAAGCTGCTGCTGAAGGTGTAGGGTCAGCAGGTGAGCTGTGGGTTAGTGACACTCCAATCAGAATCTTTGTATCGACTGACTTTTGCAGCGTTGTCATAATCAGATTGTGATTCTTTTTATTTTTCAGTGGATTTTATTGTATTTTTTATTTAAACAGGGTGCATCTAACTTTAAGGTCAAATCTGTCAAATTTGCATAAAGAAAACAGCTTTTTTAAAAAGAAGCATCAGTTTGAAGTCACACAGGTAAAAAAACAAAACAAAACACAAATTTAAGGCTGATTTAAGTCAAATTCTGTCTCATCTCAGAAGGTAAAGAATGTTTCCAAAACCTGAACTGAACCCCAGATCTGTCACAAACGTGACCTCCGCCGGTGTTTGTGATGTTTGTGCTGCTCGTAGCTCAGTGACATTTAGGTTACAGCCTATGTGAAAACATTTCACCTCTTCTTTAAAAAGAAGTATAAAACCTTCATCGTTACTGCAGGGTTATCAGGTTGCATCTCGTCTTTCTACTTTAAGAAGTTTAGAATGGGTTAGCTTTCAGTCTTGACAAATTTGACCAAACTCACAAAAACTATCCAAATACAAAGTAAATTTCATGTATGTTTTTTTTTTTTTTTTACTTCACAACATTGTTTCAGTTCATCACCATTATTTTTTCCCAAAGTTTTGCTTTATGTATTTCAGTTAACTAAAGTGTTTTTTCAGTCTTTAGTAATTATAATAAGTGGTCTGAACAGGAGGTGTGTGGGGCTACTGTGCTCTACGTCATACAGCTTCAAAAGAGGAAAACAACTCTTTAAATCTAAGCCTTTAGAGCGGCAACCTGAGCTTTTGGCTCGCAGGGATTACTTGAGAAAACATTCTTTATTTGAAACCTGTTCAGTATGACAGGAAATAACTAAAAGCAGAAGAGCAGGTGTATTCAGGACGACTTCCTCTTGTTTGAGCTGGTTCTTTGAGTTTGTGTGAGCAAACTCAAGGTGGTCAGTAGTATTTCACAGAACCTGAAGAGGACGGTTAACCCTGACCTGCCCCCGTTTCTGCATGCCGCTCTTCAGGTGTGATATCATATCTTTGGTATTTGGAAATCTCGGCAGTCACAGCTAAAAATGGTCTTATCTATTCTCCTGTGAAGTTTATAGGTTCATTTGAGCCTTGAAGTTGTTTCTTGCTTTTTACCCCTCAGCCATAAAAGGTTGACCTTTTAGTGACCTCAACTTCAATGTGAAGGTCAGAGGTCAAGTTTTCTGAAAATGTTGTCGTAGGTGCATCTGCTAGGAGGCTGGGGGTAGCACTTAAAACTTAACAACATTTTAATAACATGTTTGCATATTCTCTCTCGATTATTAACATCTCAACCCAGACTACTCTGATATTTTCTTAAGAACATCAGTGGTCAGTTTGATATAATGTCCCAAAATGTCCATTTGTATTTTTTATCGATTTTTATTACCCATAACGGTAAAAAAATTCCCCAAATCTAGCTCTTTAAAGTTTAAAGACTTGCAACTTGAGCCAACCTTTAAGTCTGTGCACAGCTCTTTGAGTAATCCTGTTAACAGACCAACCAAACCAGGTACAGGTTATTTATTTAACCTGTAACTGAGCCTTGGCAGTGATCTTTCTTTAACATTGGAGTGTCTCTAACTCGTCCTCTACGTGCCACCCTTCTCACTTCGGTTGTAGGTTTTAAATAAGGCAATCTGAGACTGTTTGCCTGCTTCCTCGGGCCCGGATTGGAGCAGATGAAGGGCCGGTGTTGTAGTAAAGTTGCATGTCCATGTGTTCCAGCTCCGTATTGCAGCGCGTCGTCTTCGTACGGTGTGAATAATCTGCTGTTAGATCCACAGCACTAAAAACTCTGACGTCTTTGTTTCCTTCGGATGTGACTCTTCGTCTTCATGAGGGACGGCTTCATAGCAACAAGAACAAGTTAAGACTTTAGGCAACACGAGTTTAACTGTCAGGTGTAACACTAGTGTTTGTTTTCTCTGCAGTACGAAGTGGTTTGTAACATTGAAGAACTTTTTCTTTGGCTCTGGGTTGTTTTTTTATATTTATCATTTCTTATGTATATTTGTTTTTTAAGAAAAATAATAAAAAGGAAAATTTGAATCTGTGCTTGGTATTTTTGTTGACTTTCAAGATCTGTGTGTTATCATATCAGTAGGAAATATGATTGACAGATTAATCGTTTGGCCTCCGAAATGCCCGAAAATATCCAACAAATGGTCCCACGTGGAAATGTGACAGGACACGTTGGTGGTTATTTTTCTGTTGATCTGAACAATAATCTGTCTTCTTACCCTTTTGTGACACTTTAAAAATTTTTTTAGCCAAAATCCACATACTGACTGGCCGATTTATTAGGTACACCTGTTCAGCTGTTAACCCGTTTCAGATGAGTGCAACTCTAGACATGAGCAAGACGACCTGCTGAAGTTCAAAGTGTGGATCTGGATGTGGAAGAAAGATGATTTAATGGACTCGTGACGTGGTTGTCCGTGCTAGACAGGCCGGTTGGGTGGTGTTGATGTCAAATGACCTGACTGCCTCAAGCCAATACAAAGGCTACAGCAACCAAAGTACGGAGGAGAGCTCTGAACATGTTGAAGAAGATGGAAAAATGACGCCCGGTCTGATGAGTGTCAATTTCTGCTGGTAGGATCAGAATCTGGAGTGAACGACGTGAAAGCATGGATCCATCTACCCTCACATTCACAGTTCAGGCTGCTGGTGTAACCGTGCGGGGAATATTTCCCTGGTACACTTTGGGACCTTTAAATGCTACAGTCTGAGTATTGTTATGACCACAGTGTACCCTCTTCTGATGGCTGAAAGCAAAAGCCGGTCCAGCCCGGTTCCAGTGTCAGGCCTACTGATATCTTCTGTCATTGTACCAAACCTACTTCCACCCCTACTTGTTAGGAGCTTTGGGCCCCTTGTTTATATATGAATTAATAAGTTATCATTTTAAGAAACATCAAGTTGATGTTCATAGAAGTACACACACACACACACACACACACTATTGCTTACCAACACACATCAGATATTGATAACCTTTAACTGACCCCTGATCTTCTGTTTCTCAGGCCTGACTCTGGGATCTTCTCGTACTCGCTGTCACTTTCATCAAGTTCGCTGTCCTATATTGAAACAATGTTAGGGTCTGATGTTGGATCAATGTTAAATTCTGATTCTCCACCATGTTTGCACCCTTGGATAATATTGAAAAAACAATAGAATCATCATTAAAAACCAACAGGACTTCACAGGTATTTCAATCAATACTAAACCACTGCAAATTAACCATCATCTGTTAAGCATTATGTTACAATTTAACATAATGTAAAATTGTAACATTATGTTTACAATGTTACAATTTAACATAATGTAAAATTGTAACATTGTAAACATAATGTTACAATTTAACATAATGTAAAATTGTAACATTGTAAACATAATGTTACAATTTAACATAATGTAAAATTGTAACATTGTAAACATAATGTTACAATTTAACATAATGTAAAATTGTAACATTGTAAACATAATGTTACAATTTTACATTATGTTAAATTGTAACTGTTAAGGGTGGTGAGTTAGCGAACCCAGACGCGGACCTCTCGTTTAAGTTGAACAGTGTCTTTATTTACAGTGAAGCCAAAACCAATCCACAGTTATCCACAGTGCAAGTCCCTTCAGTGCTCCTCTCCCCGTCTCCCCTCGTTTGTCCACAAAACTCCAGAGAATCAGTGAAGTCTCCCCTTCCGTCTCTCCGTCTCGTTCGCTTCCAGGCTTGGTGCAATACTCCAGCGCTGTCTGTCACTCAGCCACACCATTAAATAGCCCTGCCAACGATGGTGGATAATTAGCAGCAGCTGGCGAGGAATCGGTCGCAGGTGAGGGAGCTCAGAGCGGCAGCACTTCCGGATCGGAGGTCTCCCGTTGCTACGCGACCGCGTAACAATCGCAGCGGAGCCAGAGAAAAAGCAGAGCGAGAGAGAGGAGAACAAACAAACACGCACACACACACACACACACACACACACACACACACACACACACACACACACACACACACACAGGTCGACCGGTCGGGGCACCGTCCGACTCTGACAGTAACATAATGTAAAATTGTAACATTATGTTTACAATGTTACAATTTTACATTATGTTAAATTGTAACATTATGTAAAATTGTAGCATTATGTTTACAATGTTACAATTTAAAATTGCAACATAATGTAAAATTGTAACATTATGATTACAATGTTACAATTTTACATTATGTTAAATTGTAACATTATGTAAAATTGTAGCATTATGTTTACAATGTTACAATTTAAAATTGTAACATAATGTAAAATTGTAACATTATGATTACAATGTTACAATTTTACATTATGTAAAATTGTAACATTATGTTTACAATGTTACAATTTTAAATATAATTTACCCAATTAATTCTGTCATAACAGAAGTCATCCCTATAATATTAATCCCTATTAATATTATAGGGATATTAATATCCCTATAATATTAAGCATCAGACTTTATCAAATTTTTAAAAAGACAATAGACATCTTTGCATCAATTAAGAAAAAAATTTATTTTCTAAAAACATTTTTTGTTGGATAGTGTAGCGCAGCTGGATAGTGTAGTGGTAAAACTACACATCTTTGGAGTCGCAAGTTCGATTCCCATCCAGTAAAGGTCCTGGCTAGACCCCTCATGCTAACCAAAAAGCCCTGGAATGGTGCGGCTACGTCTGCAGTCTCTGTGCTTAAATTTAAAGCTTGCTTGTTTGTTAAATGTATTATTCACTGTTTTTAGTTTACTCCGTGACGGGGCTGGATATCGGGCGTCCTGCACCACCCAATCCGGTCTGGAGCATAGCGAAACCATTTCTGCACTGTTTGAACAAAGGTGAACTCAGAAACTGCATTTACCCCCACCTGCTGAGTCAGGCCATCTAAGACAACAAAAACACCCAAAAACAAACAAACAACAACAACAAAAAAAAAAAACAGTAAAAAAGAGAGGTTCAATTAGAGTTCAAATATGAATAACCTCTCGCCAAAAGTCTTTAACAGCGAGAAAGCTGGCAAACTACTAAGCTGATCAACATGAAAGGCACAAGGTGGAAATCAGCAAACTGCTGCCTCACTTTGTTCACCTGTGCTCTATATTTCATGGTCCGGTTGGCCGCAGGACCAAACATTTGGCCTTACACCTTATTTCTTTATGTTTTGCTTTCAAGGTGCCAGACTTGTAGGTAACTTTTACACTGACTTGACCTCAGCAATAGTTTCCAGTCTTTCAACCTCCTTTGGGCTTTGGCTGCTTTTTTACTCATTTTCAGTCCAGTCCTTCTACCTGACCATTTTCAGAGAACTCTAAGGAGCTTGGGGGGGAAAAAGCAACCGGACTTCTTTAACTGTTTTCAAGACGTTTCGCCTCTCATCCCAGAAGCCTTTTCAGTTCACTGAAGCCTCATAAGAAAGTGACACAATGACATTTAGACAATAAAACTCCCCAAAAATGCACCTTAAGAGCACTGTCTCTTTAAATACCCTCCTTTGCTTGGTCTGCTCCTTATTTTTTCTCCCGGCCCAGTTAAGTCCAACAGCCAGCTCATTTGTAATGGCAAAGGCCAGCTGTGATGGATTCGCACCTCCAGTGTGGTCCCTCCAATCAAAGAAATGCGTCTAACATATCAATATATTTTTTTAAAAATTGAATTAAATGTGTATGTATATGCCTGTGTGTTGACATCGTGAAATAGATGTAACAGACGTATGTAAGAGACAGAATGATTTTTCTTTCCAAAGCCTAATTTTCCAGAAATGATGAGAATTAACTGAAATATTTGCTCTGAAATGTTTTTCAATTCCTATTGTTGGATCTTCCAATGATAGCCTGCTGCTGTATATTCCAGCAGACCATAAAGCAGCAAACCATTTTTAAGCAGTTTAACCAAACTGGACAATTTATAAAGTTCTGAATTACAAAACCTATAAAACTTTTAAGAATTTACCATTGTTTTATTTGCTTACAGTTACTGTAGAATTGCCTCTGCATTATTAACCTCATCCAAATTGTGCAAAGGCAAATCCAGAGGCAAAACCCCAGCATCAACAGGTTCAGTGCTGCAGGATTGACGGAAAGCTCTGAACTCCTCACGGAGGTCCCCGACTTCTCAGATCAGCTCTGTCACCATGGTTATCAGTTTTTGGAAGGCTGCATGTGTTGAAACTGAGGATTACTGGCTTGTGATAAACTGGATAATCATTGTGATTAGAAAAACAAATATATCAATAAATTATGGCTTCACATTTGGATTCAAGTCAGCAGAATTTACATTTTGGATTAAAATTTAAGTAGTTCAATCTGCTAAAATTGTGTACAAGTTTATCCCTGCTACAGAATAGTCCAAGTGATAGCAGCTTTAGTTTCCTGGTCAGCTATAAATAAATGATTTTTCAACGTGATTGTTGTCACCTGGTCGACTATAATAGATCAACAATCAATGATAACAGAACAACTATGAATCAATGCTACTCCAATTCCACCAGCAAAGGTAAAGTGGGCTATCGTTTTGCTGCTCATGCTGCATGTTGCTTGAGAGTTTCTGTTATGCCTTCTGTTATGTCTCTGTTATGAAAAATATTGTTTGGCTTTTCTGATTGCCCTACAAATAGAGTAGACAAATTTTATTTGATTCATTTACTAATGTTACTGGTTAAATTTCATGTGAATAAATAAAACTTTTCTAATGCAAAATTGTCTTTTCCATGTTTTATAAATGAAACCAGACAATATTTTAATTGCTAAAGGTTTCACTATACGTTCTTTATCATTAGGTAAGGCAACAGGTCTAACCGCACCTAGCCTTGAAAACACATTTTAACAAAATTGATTTATTGATTCAATAGGCTTCTAAGAATCACCAACCCAATCTGTCTGTAAAATTGTGGCACTCAGTATTCAGCTTTGAGGAGCTTGACAGCTGTTATTTAGAGCCTGATGGGTTCCGATTTTTGATTCCAGAGATGAACAGTTACCCACCTCTGAAACAACCGAGGTTCCCACAAGCAGTGTTTCTGTAAACATCAATGAAAATGAAAAGTCTCCCACCAATGAGAGTTACAGTATTGATTCAGTCAATGCTGTCCTTCCTGAACCTTGAGATATTGATGGTTCTGAGGAGAATGAAAAAAATGTTGTTAGAGGAAGCCGTCAAAGAGAGGAAGGAGAAACAATTTTTTCCCGAGTTCAAATAAGCCTTTCAGCTCTTTCTTCCTTTATTATGGCTCCAGTTGAGCCTGTGGGCCAAGGAGTAATTTCTGTCACCAGGCAAATCCTTAATATTGGTCGAGGACCATTTACCTCACCCACTCATGAATGTGAGTGTTTCTACGTGGCATTGGAGACGGTCTTGGTGAAGAAGCGCAGGTACTGGTAAATCTCCACGCTGTCGTGAATCTTCAGGATGTCGTCCTCTTTGTATTTGAACAGAGCCAGAGTGTAAGGCAAGGCAAGGCAAGGCAAGGCAAGTTTATTTATATAGCACAATTCAACAACAAGGTGATTCAAAGTGCTTTACAGAGACATCAAAAACAAAAACAAATAAAAAGCATGATTTGAAATTGACTAAGACAAGCAAACAAGCAAACAAACACAAACAAACAAACAAACAAACAAAACAGTATATAAAATCAAAAATCAAAACAGTAGATAAAATCAGGACAGTAGATAAAATCAGTAGTTAAAATGTAAGTTTTGAAATTTAAGCTTAAAAGTGTGGATTTGGTGCTTTATTCAAAAGCAGCTGAGAACAGGTGAGTCTTCAACCTGGCTTTAAATAAACTGAGTGTTTCAGCTGATCTGAGGCTTTCTGGGAGTTTGTTCCAGATATATGGAGCATAAAAGCTGAATGCATCTTCTCCGTGTCTGGTTCTGACTCTGGGAACTGATAAAAAACCGGATCCAGATGACCTGAGGGATCTGGAAGGTTCATATTGGGTCAGGAGGTCACTGATGTATTTTGGTCCTAAACCATTCAGAGCTTTATAGACCAGCATCAGAACTTTAAAGTCTATCCTCTGACGGACAGGCAGCCAGTGTAAAGACCTCAGAGCTGGACTGATGTGGTCCACTTTTTTGGTCTTAGTGAGGACTCGAGCAGCAGAGTTCTGAATGAGCTGTAGTTGTCTGACTGATTTTTTAGGTAGACCTGTAAAGATGCTGTTACAGTAATCAAGCCTACGAAAGATGAATGCATGGACTAGTTTTTCCAGGTCCTGTTGAGACATCAGATCTTTTATCCTTGAAATATTCTTGAGGTGATAGTAAGCTGATTTTGTTATTGTCTTAATGTGTTTTTCTAAGTTTAGGTCTGCATCCATCACTACACCCAAATTTCTCGCCTGGTTTGTGGTTTTTAGGTGTATAGATTGAAGTTCTCTGGTGACCTGTAATCGTTTTTCTTTGGTTCCAAAGACTATTACTTCAGTTTTGTTTTTGTTTAGCTGGAGAAAATGGTGGCACAACCAGTCATTAATTTCCTCAATGCATTTACCAAGAGCCTGTACAGGGCCTCGGTCTCCTGGTGACATTGTGATATATATTTGTGTGTCATCTGCATAGCTATGATAGTTTATTTTGTTGTTCTTTATAATCTGTGCCAGTGGGAGCATGTAGATGTTAAACAGAAGGGGTCCCAAGATGGAACCTTGGGGAACTCCACATGTGATACTTGTCTGCTCAGATGTGAAGTTACCTATTGATACAAAGTATTTCCTGTTTTCTAAGTATGTTTTGAACCAGTTTAGTACAGTTCCTGAAAGACCTGCCCAGTTCTCCAGTCGTTTGAGTAATATGTTGTGGTCAACTGTATCAAATGCTGCACTGAGATCCAGTAAAACTAAGACTGACATTTTTCCACTGTCTGTATTCAAACATATGTCATTAAACACTTTGGTCAGAGCGGTTTCAGTGCTGTGGTTCTGTCTAAAACCTGACTGGAAGGCATCATAGCAGTTATTCTGTGTTAAGAAGTAATTGAGCTGTTGAGAAACTGCTTTTTCAATGATCTTACTTAAAAATGGGAGATTTGAGATCGGCCTGTAGTTATTCATTTGTGTCTTGTCAAGATTGTCCTTTTTCAGTATAGGTTTTATTACAGCAGTTTTTAGTGATTCTGGAAACACACCTGACATTAAAGAAAAGTTTACGATCTGTAACAGGTCTGACTCCAAAGTCTTTGAGACCTTTTTGAAAAAACTCGTTGGCAGGACATCTAAACAGCAAGAGGAGGAGTTCAGTTGACCTAAGATGTCCTCCAGGTCTTTGTTGTTAATAGGGTGAAACTGTTTGATGGTGTTTAAACAGTTTTTCGGTGGACACAGTACATGTCCTGGATCTGCTGTTGATGTACCAATTGCTTGTCTAATCTTTTGGATTTTTTCTGTGAAGAATTTGGCAAAGTCATTGCAGGCCATGGTTGAATGAAGTTCAGCTGCCACTGACACAGGAGGGTTTGTTAGTCTGTCAACTGTAGAAAATAAGACCCGAGCGTTATGACTGTTTTTAGTGATGATGTCAGAGAAGTAGGACCTCCTTGCACTCCTCAGTTGTAAATTAAAATTGTGAAGTTTCTCTTTATAGATGTCATAATGAACCTGGAGGTTTGTTTTTCTCCATCTGCGCTCAGCTTTCCTACACTCTCTTTTTTCATTTTTCACCAGTGTGGAGTTTCTCCACGGAGACTTTTTCCTTCCAGAGATAACCTTCACCTTAATGGGAGCAATAGTGTCCATTACATTTAACATTTTAGCATTGAAGCTAGTGACGAGCTCATTGACTGAACCTCTGGACAGGTCAGGTGTTAATGGGAAGACCTGGTTAAAGATCTCACTACTGTGTTCAGTTATACACCGTTTTGTGATCACTGCTGTTGATATATTTGTGTGGGCTGAGATTTTACTTTCAAAGAAAACACAGTAATGATCAGACAGGCCCACATCAGACACAGTAATGTTTGAAATGCTCAGGCCCTTGGAGATCAGTAGGTCAAAAGTGTGTCCTCTATTATGTGTGGGCTCTGTTACATGCTGAGTCAGCCCAAAGTTGCCCAGAGTGTTACTCAGGTCTTTAGTCCCTTTGTCCTGAGGGTTGTCCACATGGATGTTAAAATCCCCAACAATAATTACACAGTCGAAATCAACACAGATCACAGACAGCAGTTCACTGAGGTCATTAAAAAAGTCTGTGCAGTATTTGGGAGGCCTGTAAACATTAAGAAACACAACTTTGGATGGAGCCTTCAGCTGTAACGCCACATATTCAAAAGACTGAAAACTTCCAGGAGATAGCTGCTTACATTGAAATGATTCATTAAATAAGACGGCAACCCCTCCTCCTCTCCTGCTCACCCTGGCCTCACTGATAAAACTGTAGTTAGGAGGGGTCGTCTCGATGAGAACAGCTCCACTGTTACTTTGGTCCAACCAAGTTTCAGTTAAAAACATAAAATCAAGGCTGTGCTCAGTGATTAAATCATTAATTAAAAATGTTTTCCCAGCTAAAGATCAAACGTTTAATAAAGCCAACTTAAGTGTTTTAGAGGTATTAATTGCCCCCTCGTGTTTGGGAGCAGTCTGTGGCACACAAGGTATGTTTACTATATTTAAAGATCTTTTAGAGTGCAGCTCTCTGTGTTGCCTTCTGTGTGTGTATCTGAAAATCACCTGCAGCACACACACATTTCATAACATGACACTCACACCACACAATTAAAGGCCGTTAATTCATTATATACTCACAACAATTAAGGACTGTGGTGCAGTTGGGCCATTTACTCATTACAGCTCTGACCGATTTCCAAGAAGCCACTTGGTTCCTCACTTACCAGATAATCTTAACCTACTTGGTAGTTGAGCTTTAAGTTTAAATTAAACTTCTGGGTTAGATCTACGTGGCTGAAGCTGTTGTCAGCATTTATCCCTGTGTGGTATAAATTTCTGGGTCTGAACTACCTTCTTGTTTCCTGAGACAAACGATGTAAAAGCTGTGCTGCATTTGTCAGATACAGAAACAAGCCCAAAGGAATTGTCCCGCTCATCGTCTGGATTTACGCTGCTTGTGGTAGACTGTGAGGTCGTTACTAGAATTATCTGCTTTCCCACTCCTATTTCATGTCACATGACAGTTCCCCATGCTTAGTAAACAATGTCTTATTACTCTTAAAATGTAAATAAAGACATCTAAAGGTCAAAACAAAATCATTTTTGTTTGCATGGATACTACTGTGGTGCATTCAGCTGTTGTCTGTATCTCTGTCATGGTGCGTTCGGATGTATGATAGCTTGGTACCCTCGTACCCCACAGAGGCATCAGGATGTCGCTCGGCAGACTCCCAACAAAAACCACCAGGAACCAGTTGAAGGTGACCAGAGAGACGTCAATGTTGTGATGCTCAAATTGAGATGCCAGGCGAGGAAGCTTCTCCGCCATGAAGTCCTTCAGCATGTGCTTGTCTGTCTGAGCAGAAAGACTCACAGAGATCAGCCTCACTGATCACTAAAACAGATCACAGCAGGCAAGCAGGTGAGTGTGTCTGCTGACCTGAGAGGCCACCAGATTCTTGGTGTAGTAGTCCTGAGGCATGATGGCTTTCACCACCGCCACCAGAAGGCATCTTCTTCACTTTGGAGGACCAGCAGAGCGAGGGCCGCTAACCTGTGGACATTCATGGAAGGTGAGGTTGTGTCTGCAGGTTTGTTCTAACCTGTTGAGTCCCTGGCAGCAGCCAATGGCAAGGTTGTGCCAGCCAGCAGGATGCGGCGGAGCTGCTGGAGGGCGGGGCTGGAGTCTGAAAGTAAGAGCACGTTTAGACTCTATTCTGTGAACAGGCTTGCTCCCACGAATATGTGAATTCATCTGTAAAAGAGTTTAACTCTAATGCACCTGTTCCTCCTGCTCCCTGCTGCAGGGCGGCCCGTTGGACTACGAATGCCAGTGCGGAGCTAAGAAAATCAAAGAGGAGCTGCTGTTCTTTTGAACATGCCCAAGTGAGTAACCTCAAATCGGTCCCCAAAGGCCTCAAACCACCACAGTTCAGTCGGTGTCAGTTTTGTTCATGTCATGTCCTCCTTGCGTCTTCCTCTGAGCCTCTTCATCTCATCTCTTTCAGTGTGCTGATCCTCCAGCTGAAGCGGTTTACATTCACTCCATTGTTCACTGTGGAGAAGAAGAACAGCCCCATTGTTCTGACACAGCAGCTGGTGATCAGCCAGGACACAGCCTTTAGTGAAGAGGTAAGGGAAAAGGCACACAGTTCATTTCAAGTACAGATGGAGTCCATTTCTAAGCTAACGGGTGGTGCTGCTGCTCTCTCCCAGGAAACTGCTCGCTATTTGCTGGTCAGCGTGATCAGTCGTTTGGGCTCCTCAGCTTACAGCGGTGAGTGGGTGCTTTCAGACACATGTGCTGAATGCAGGTCAGCTTTGAAAGTTTATGAGACGTTAATAAGTGCGCCTTCTCCTCTCAGGACATTACGTCCTGAGACACTCAGTTTATTGGTGTTTTTCTTTTTCTATTTGTTATTTTCTTTGCAGCACTAGAAAGGCTGCAGAGTCAGGACTCAGATCTGCAGCAACACCTTCATTGTTATTGTTATTATTATTGTTGTTAGTACTGTTGTTGTTATGATTGATATTGTTACTGTTATTATAATCAGTTTTATTATTATTATCATTTTTATTTTTTTAATATATTTGTTTATCTTTATTATTATTAGTAGTAATGTTGTGGTTTATGTTGTTATTGTTATTATTATTACTGGTATTTTTGACATTATTATTATTATAATTTTGTTGTTATTGTCATTATTAGTAGAAGGAGTATTAGTTATATCATCGTTAAGGTACTATTGGTCTACATTCTTCTTCTATGGTAGCAGCCTGGGCAGAGTAACACCCAACTTTAAACTGCCGCCATCTGTTGGCACTAATT
Source organism: Pelmatolapia mariae (assembly GCF_036321145.2). Taxonomy (NCBI): domain Eukaryota; kingdom Metazoa; phylum Chordata; class Actinopteri; order Cichliformes; family Cichlidae; genus Pelmatolapia; species Pelmatolapia mariae. Next base: position 12,834,840 of record NC_086228.1, on the reverse strand, counting down.
ACAGTAGAAAACATTATTGCGACAACACGTTTTTTGGGGAAAATAACAGAGATTGAAACTTTACTGATAATTTGTCCAAGTTGAAAAAAGCCCTCCTCCAAAAATATCATGTGACAACCTCATTGCCTTACAGAATTATGACGTCACACACATGTAGAATCTTGCCACCATTCTGATCCTTTGATCGTTTGATCCTTAAAACCCTTAAATAGGGGTGAAAAGCAACAACTTTTAGACCGTTTCTCGCAGCATTGATGTTTGCAGCATTGAACCGTTCGCCAGAAAAGTCTTTTGAAATATTTGGATCCTTTGCAATAGTCACTGTATCCAGACCCAACATGTCTCAAACAGATCCAAAGAGACAAGAAGTTGACCCCAACGCTCTTCCCTGGGATGAGCCACTAGACCCTTACCTCTCCTCTCTTCCTTGGTGTGACCAAGTAGAACTGGAGGAAAAGCGTTTGGAAGAAATGGAGGATGAAACGCTCACAAACACAGAGAAGATTAAGTTCTTGATGGAGGAAAATGAGAGAAAGAGCGCTGAATTAAAAAAGTTGTCATACCAGCTTCAAGAAAAGGAAGCTATTATTGAGGAGAAACAACAGGATCTCCGAGACATGGACAAAAAGAACCAGGATCTCCAAGGAAAGCTTGATCAAGCTCTGTGCCAAAATAAAAAACTCCTCCAAGAGAAGAAACAAGAAGACATGAAGAAGAGAGGGATACGCTGCAATCTCCGAGACATGGAGCTAATGTACAAACATGAGAAAAAAAGGCTTGATGACACACTGCAAGCAAATGAAAAGCTTCTTCAAGAGAAAAGGAAACAAGAGATCAAACAAAAAGAAATGGATTGCAAGCTTCAGAGCATCAAGCAACACAATGAAAGCTTGCAAGGAAAGCTTGATCAAGCTCTGCAACAAAATAAAAAACTCCTCCAAGAGAAGAAAGAAGAGGATATGAAGAAGAGAGGGATGCGCTGCAATCTCCGAGACATGGAGCTAATGTACAAACATGAGAAAAAAAGGCTTGATGACACACTGCAAGCAAATGAAAAGCTTCTTCAAGAGAAAAGGGAACAGGAGATCAAACAAAAAGAAATGGATTGCAAGCTTCAGAGCATCGAGCAGCACAATGAAAGCTTGAAAGGAAAGCTTGATGAAGCTCTGCAACAAAATAAAGAAATCCTCCAAGAGAAAGAGCAGCTGGACAGAAAGCAGGGAGACATGGAGTGCCAACTCCAGCACATGGAGGGAAACGACAGGATGCTGCAGGTAAAGGTTGATGAGACACTGCACAAATATCAAGAGCTGCTTCACGAGAAAGAACAGCTGGTCATTAAGCAGAAAGAAGAAAAACTTCTTCTCCAAGAGTTTGAGAAGAAAAACCAAAATCTGCAAGAACTTTACAACAAAATGAAGTTCAAAGCATCTGAGCTGGAAGGAGAAAATGAAAAACTGCAAAAACAGGAGGCAACATCTAAAGTACTGAAACAAAGGTTGGAAGAAGAACAAGCCAAAATAGAAGAAGTGGAGAGAAAATGCAATAAGCTGGAGAAGCAAAATACAGAAACAATCGAGGAGTTGAAAATCCTCATCCTCGAGAAAAAGGTGCTCGTGGAGAAGCACCTGGAAAAAAAGAAAAAACGCTTCTGCTTCTTCCGGAGGAAGGACACTCCTTCTTTCACTACTGCCAATGTCACCTCGTCTTCCTCCACCTCTGTTCCAGCTTAATTTTCCCCTCTCCCCCCCCCTCCCTTTAACTACTAACACCTCTCCCATCTCCCTCCCCCCCCATCTCTTTCACCCTCACCCCCCAACCAGTCCCGACAGTTGACTGCCCCCTCTAGAGCCTGGTTCTGTCATAGGTTTCTGCCTTTAAAGGGAGTTTTTCCTATCCACTGTCGCCTAGTGCTTGCTCAGAGGGGATTGTTGGGGTTTTCTCTCCTCTAGCCCTTTCCTTTAAGCTCTTCTTTACATCCCCCCCACCCCCACTTTTTCTTTTTTTCTTAATAATATAACAATAAAAACAATTGACTGCATTTTAAATGTGTCAGATCAATGTCTTTATTCAAGAATACAAGAAATGGTAATAGCTGCATGTGTGTTTGTGTGTGTGCATAATATGCATACTTTACTTGTTGGATCCAAATCCCACAAGGAATCAAATAAAACAAGAAGACAAACAAAAACAAAACAAAAATATATTTCTCTCCCTTCCCAGGTCAGGAATCAGAATGAGGAAGAAATTAGGTCAGATCAGTGCAGGTTTTTGCACTACTGACATAAAGTTTCTGCTAATTGAAAAATGTATGTCGATATTTCTGAAATCCATTTGCAAACAAATAACTTATGGTTTTTATAAAAGAAAAATCAGAGAGCAGAGCTGGTAAGACAGCTTAGCTCAACAGGTTACAGGAGATCAGATACCACCTACTTTTCATGACAGTCTTCTTTATTGCATAAATCTCCCCTTTGATCATTGAGCAGTAAATCACTGCATATAAAGTCAGCTAACTGTTATCGTTTTATGAGTAAAGATTCTCAGATGATTGAATTGCGGTTTTAGTAAATGTTGAACTTTGTTGCGAATTCTATTTTTAGAATCAATAGCCCACATTTTGATTTAGTTTTGCAAGTTGCTGATTTCACACAGATCCACTGCCCAAACGTGCCTTTGAGTTTTTCATCATTTAACAAGAATAGGCTCAGGCAATCATCGTGTAATTAGGCTTAGCATATGTGACAGTACATGGCACAAAATAAACAAGAGGTTTCCATGTATCCAAATCCAAAAAATAATGTGGTTTATGCTTGTTACGTTCTCAGTCTAGTAGCGATTGGAAAACAACGAGCAATGTGACACCCCCATTCACCCACCACCCAAGAAAGAGCAAAAACAGAGTACTTTTCAAAGGGGTGACTATTTTTTTTCAACGTTTTTACAACATTTTTTTACATTGAAAGTGAAATAATATAAAATACTGTCTCAATTAAATTGCGTTCATATTTAAAAATACAAGCCAAGCAATAAAAATGTACTTGGGCCAGTAAAACTCTGAGCCACTAACCTGCATCTATAGCCTTGAGGATCCAATACACTTATATAATACAGGGTATTATTCATGAGATCCACCTGCTTTTTAACCTTAAGCAATTGTGCTTCAGAGATTTAAGTGCATCTCCCTCTTGTGGTAAATGAAAATAACACTTATTCAGCACCAGCTTGTTGCAGCTGCATCAGGGCACCAGATGTTCAGCCTCCATCCTGTAGGCAGACTCATCCCCGTCTGAGAGGAGTCCAATAATGGTGGTGTCATCTGCAAACTTAATTAGCTTGACAGACTGGTGGTTGGAGGTGCGGCAGTTGGTGTACAGGGAGAAGAGCATAGGAGAAAGAACACAGCCCTGAGGGGAGCTTGTACTGATGGTCCGGGAGTCCAAGACATTCTTCCCCAGCCTCACTGGTTGCTTCCTGTCCATCAGGAAGTCAGTGATCCACCGGCAGATGGGATCAGGCACATTCATCTGGGAAAGCTATCCTTGAAGAAGGTCTGAAAGGATGGTGTTGAAGGCAGAGCTGAAGTCCACAAACAGGATCCTGGCGTAGGTTCCCGGGGAGTCCAGATTCTGCAGGATGAAGTGTAGAGCCATGTTGATGGCATCGTCTACAGACCTGTTGGCTCTGTATGCAAACTGCAGGGGGTCCAGGAGGGGGGCCGTGAGGGTCTTAAGATAGGAGAGAACCAGGCGCTCAAAGACTTCATGACCACAGATGTCAGAGCGCAGGTCTGTAGTCTTTTAGTCCAGTGATCTTTGGCTTCTTGAAAGCTACATATGATATAAAAATTATATAAAAACTGTTAATCACCAAAAGAAATGATATCATAGTTCTTATAAAGAAAGCCTCTAAAATCAAACATCAGCAGTGTAGCAATGTTGTTCACTTACACTGTATATAAAACACTGATTTTGGCTACATACATTTTTTTACCATGAAGAGTAAAGTGTTTGGCATTTTTGTCATTGTTATTGAGCTCAGAGATCCGGCCCAGCCCAGTATCTACCTGGTTATGTACAAGGAGCTGGAGGTGATAACTCAACAATAACCAGGCCATGCATGCATGGATGCATGCATGGATGGATGCATGAATAGATCAGCTTGTAGGCTGTGTGTGGTCAGCAGCAGGCTGCTGGGTCTGGACCAAGAGGGAAAGCCCAGCATGTGAAACCCATCAGCAGAATGCCAGAACAAAGGTGCACAGACAAATGCAGCCCAGACACTCGGGCAGGACCAGTAAAATAAATGGCAGCAATGGCAGCAAACACAATATGATATGGTAAAATGTACTTTCTTTCACAAACAGATAGCACAAACAAGAATCAACAGAATCTCTTTTGTTTTTCTTGTGAAGACATTAACAAAAAGTTGAAATAAAGTGGCAATGAAATTCATGCACTGAAGACCACGCGAAACCCTAATTCACCCTACTTCCTGTTGTCTTCACATTCCATTTGCATCCCTTGTCCACAGAGTCAAAAATGACCCTTCTTCACTAAAGATCTAACATAAAGCAATTGCATTTTAAATGGCAAGCCCATTTTGCATTAAGAAACACTATCAGTAATCAGAAATTGTGTCTATCAGAGTTCTCTATTTTTACTGTCCTGAAAACTGCACTAATTCAGTGGATGCGGTTAGGTTCCAACAACGGAATATAAGAGGGCAACCGATTAAATCTGAGAGGGATCCAATTTTTATCCATTCATGTACCAGCTACTGGCTTTTTGCTGTTAGTTAATCACACTTTCCTTCTGATAAACACTGATTATGTTCTCATATTGCGTGAGAGTTTATTTGCCAGGTGTCAGAAGTCTAATAATGTTCAGGATATCCTCAACAACTCATCTCAGTATAGCCGTCATCAGAAGGAAGTGCGCTTCATTGACTCATCAACTTGTCTCAGGCTTTCCACAAAGTTTCACAGTTGACCTTAAAGTAATATGCTGCAAGCTTACCTTGCAGTGCATTACTTTTTAAGGTCTAAAGACCTTAAAGTGTGCTATAGATTGAAGTGATTTGAACTGACAACAGGGCTAATTCAGCACTTCAAGTTAACATCAATAAAAGTTTTTAAATTTTACTCTGATTTCCGTTTGTTTTCATTGTCTGCAAGTTGAATGAATACGTGCCATCTGTTATTTAGTTCAAATTGTGGGTGGAAAATGCTGTGCTGTCATGTGACCTGTTCTCTCATGTGTGCCTTTCTCTTGTTTTGTATGTATTTCTCGTTTGTTATTTATTCCTATTTTATTCCTGCAGTTGGTATGGAATTCACTTTTTAAAAAAAATGATCAGTGTTTTGAAATTAGATGTGATGAAGATGTGACCTTAATTTACAAAATCACCATCATGCTGGATTCAATGAGACATGAAACTAGTGCATGAAACAGGTCTCAGTAAAATGCAGGATCATTTTCTCATAGACTGTAATACACTGCCCCCTGCTGGTCGTTATAAAGACTGCAGATGCAAGGCAGATCCATCCATCTTTGTGTACAGTCTTGATGTCTTTTGACATGAACGTCATATGTGTGAAACAAAATAAAGGACTCTGTAAAATAAATGAAAATCAAATATTTATATACAGAATATTTATGTACAAATGCTGAAAAAGACATTTGAACAAAATGCACATCCAGTAAAATTTTAAAAAAGAAAAGTCAGTTTTATCATGTGACTATCATGCTGTCATTTACGCACCATGCACTTCACACCAGATCAAAATAAAACACTGTGAGGTCGTTCTAACTGGAAGCCCAGAGAGGTTCGACAATGCAGCACAATGTCCTGAAGCATCAGCATCAAAATATACTTCAAGTACCAAAAAGTACTCATTGTGCAGAATGCCCTATTTTTGAATATTAATAACTGCTTTCCCACTGAAGGCTGAAAGCAAAAGCGGGTCCAGCCCGGTTCCGGTGTCAGGCCTACTGACAATTTAACATAATGTAAAATTGTAACATTGTAAACATAATGTTACAATTTTACATTATGTTACAATTTAACATAATGTAAAATTGTAACATTGTAAACATAATGTTACAATTTTACATTATGTTACAATTTAACATAATGTAAAATTGTAACATTGTAAACATAATGTTACAATTTTACATTATGTTAAATTGTAACTGTTAAGGGTGGTGAGTTAGCGAACCCAGACGCGGACCTCTCGTTTAAGTTGAACAGTGTCTTTATTTACAGTGAAGCCAAAACCAATCCACAGTTATCCACAGTGCAAGTCCCTTCAGTGCTCCTCTCCCCGTCTCCCCTCGTGTGTCCACAAAACTCCAGAGAATCAGTGAAGTCTCCCCTTCCGTCTCTCCGTCTCGTTCACTTCCAGGCTTGGTGCAATACTCCAGCGCTGTGTGTCACTCAGCCACACCATTAAATAGCCCTGCCAACGATGGCGGATAATTAGCAGCAGCTGGCGAGGAAAAGCTCGCAGGTGAGGCAGCGCAGAGCGGCAGCACTTCCGGGTCGGGGGTCTCCCGTTGCTACGCGACCACGTAACAATCGCAGCGGAGCCGGAGAAAAAGCAGAGCGAGAGAGAGGAGAACAAACACACACGCACACACACACACACACACAGGTCGACCGGTCGGGGCACCGTCCGACTCTGACAGTAACATAATGTAAAATTGTAACATTATGTTTACAATGTTACAATTTTACATTATGTTAAATTGTAACATAATGTAAAATTGTAACATTATGTTTACAATGTTACAATTTTACATCATGTTAAATTGTAACATTATGTTTACAATGTTACAATTTTAAATATAATTTACCCAATTAATTCTGTCATAACAGAAGTCATCCCTATAATATTAGGGATATTAATATCCCTATAATATTAAGCATCAGACTTTATCAAATTTTTAAAAAGACAATAGACATCTTTGCAACTTTATTTTCTAAAAACATTTTTTGTTGGATAGTGTAGCGCAGCTGGATAGTGTAGTGGTAAGACTACACATCTTTGGAGTCGCAAGTTCGATTCCCATCCAGTAAGGGTCCTGGCTAGACCCCTCATGCTAACCAAAAAGCCCTGGAATGGCGCGGCTACGTCTGCAGTCTCTGTGCTTAAATTTAAAGCTTGCTTATTTGTTAAATGTATTATTCACTGTTTTTAGTTTACTCCGTGACGGGGCTGGATATCGGGCGTCCTGCACCACCCAATCCGGTCTGGAGCATAGCGAAACCATTTCTGCACTGTTTGAACAAAGGTGAACTCAGAAACTGCATTTACCCCCACCTGCTGAGTCAGGCCATCTAAGACAACAAAAACACCCAAAAACAAACAAACAACAACAAAAAATTTGTTCAATTAGAGTTCAAATATGAATAACCTCTCGCCAAAAGTCTTTAACAGCGAGAAAGCTGGCAAACTACTAAGCTGATCAACATGAAAGGCACAAGGTGGAAATCAGCAAACTGCTGCCTCACTTTGTTCACCTGTGCTCTATATTTCATGGTCCGGTTGGCCGCAGGACCAAACATTTGGCCTTACACCTTATTTCTTTATGTTTTGCTTTCAAGGTGCCAGACTTGTAGGTAACTTTTACACTGACTTGACCTCAGCAATAGTTTCCAGTCTTTCAACCTCCTTTGGGCTTTGGCTGCTTTTTTACTCATTTTCAGTCCAGTCCTTCTACCTGACCATTTTCAGAGAACTCTAAGGAGCTTGGGGGGAAAAAGCAACCGGACTTCTTTAACTGTTTTCAAGACGTTTCGCCTCTCATCCCAGAAGCTTTTTCAGTTCACTGAAGCCTCATAAGAAAGTGACACAATGACATTTAGACAATAAAACTCCCCAAAAATGCACCTTAAGAGCACTATCTCTTTAAATACCCTCCTTTGCTTGGTCTGCTCCTTATTTTTTCTCCCGGCCCAGTTAAGTCCAACAGCCAGCTCATTTGTAATGGCAAAGGCCAGCTGTGATGGATTCGCACCTCCAGTGTGGTCCCTCCAATCAAAGAAATGCGTCTAACATATCAATATATTTTTTTAAAAATTGAATTAAATGTGTATGTATATGCCTGTGTGTTGACATCGTGAAATAGATGTAACAGACGTATGTAAGAGACAGAATGATTTTTCTTTCCAAAGCCTAATTTTCCAGAAATGATGAGAATTAACTGAAATATTTGCTCTGAAATGTTTTTCAATTCCTATTGTTGGATCTTCCAATGATAGCCTGCTGCTGTATATTCCAGCAGACCATAAAGCAGCAAACCATTTTTAAGCAGTTTAACCAAACTGGACAATTTATAAAGTTCTGAATTACAAAACCTATAAAACTTTTAAGAATTTACCATTGTTTTATTTGCTTACAGTTACTGTAGAATTGCCTCTGCATTATTAACCTCATCCAAATTGTGCAAAGGCAAATCCAGAGGCAAAACCCCAGCATCAACAGGTTCAGTGCTGCAGGATTGACGGAAAGCTCTGAACTCCTCACGGAGGTCCCCGACTTCTCAGATCAGCTCTGTCACCATGGTTATCAGTTTTTGGAAGGCTGCATGTGTTGAAACTGAGGATTACTGGCTTGTGATAAACTGGATAATCATTGTGATTAGAAAAACAAATATATCAATAAATTATGGCTTCACATTTGGATTCAAGTCAGCAGAATTTACATTTTGGATTAAAATTTAAGTAGTTCAATCTGCTAAAATTGTGTACAAGTTTATCCCTGCTACAGAATAGTCCAAGTGATAGCAGCTTTAGTTTCCTGGTCAGCTATAAATAAATGATTTTTCAACGTGATTGTTGTCACCTGGTCGACTATAATAGATCAACAATCAATGATAACAGAACAACTATGAATCAATGCTACTCCAATTCCACCAGCAAAGGTAAAGTGGACTATCGTTTTGCTGCTCATGCTGCATGTTGCTTGAGAGTTTCTGTTATGCCTTCTGTTATGTCTCTGTTATGAAAAATATTGTTTGGCTTTTCTGATTGCCCTACAAATAGAGTAGACAAATTTTATTTGATTCATTTACTAATGTTACTGGTTAAATTTCATGTGAATAAATAAAACTTTTCTAATGCAAAATCGTCTTTTCCATGTTTTATAAATGAAACCAGACAATATTTTAATTGCTAAAGGTTTCACTATACGTTCTTTATCATTAGGTAAGGCAACAGGTCTAACCGCACCTAGCCTTGAAAACACATTTTAACAAAATTGATTTATTGATTCAATAGGCTTCTAAGAATCACCAACCCAATCTGTCTGTAAAATTGTGGCACTCAGTATTCAGCTTTGAGGAGCTTGACAGCTGTTATTTAGAGCCTGATGGGTTCCGATTTTTGATTCCAGAGATGAACAGTTACCCACCTCTGAAACAACCGAGGTTCCCACAAGCAGCGTTTCTGTAAACATCAATGAAAATGAAAAGTCTCCCACCAATGAGAGTTACAGTATTGATTCAGTCAATGCTGTCCTTCCTGAACCTTGAGATATTGATGGTTCTGAGGAGAATGAAAAAAATGTTGTTAGAGGAAGCCGTCAAAGAGAGGAAGGAGAAACAATTTTTTCCCGAGTTCAAATAAGCCTTTCAGCTCTTTCTTCCTTTATTATGGCTCCAGTTGAGCCTGTGGGCCAAGGAGTAATTTCTGTCACCAGGCAAATCCTTAATATTGGTCGAGGACCATTTACCTCACCCACTCATGAATGTGAGTGTTTCTACGTGGCATTGGAGACGGTCTTGGTGAAGAAGCGCAGGTACTGGTAAATCTCCACGCTGTCGTGAATCTTCAGGATGTCGTCCTCTTTGTATTTGAACAGAGCCAGAGTGTAAGGCAAGGCAAGGCAAGGCAAGGCAAGTTTATTTATATAGCACAATTCAACAACAAGGTGATTCAAAGTGCTTTACAGAGACATCAAAAACAAAAACAAATAAAAAGCATGATTTGAAATTGACTAAGACAAGCAAACAAGCAAACAAACACAAACAAACAAACAAAACAGTATATAAAATCAAAAATCAAAACAGTAGATAAAATCAGGACAGTAGATAAAATCAGTAGTTAAAATGTAAGTTTTGAAATTTAAGCTTAAAAGTGTGGATTTGGTGCTTTATTCAAAAGCAGCTGAGAACAGGTGAGTCTTCAACCTGGCTTTAAATAAACTGAGTGTTTCAGCTGATCTGAGGCTTTCTGGGAGTTTGTTCCAGATATATGGAGCATAAAAGCTGAATGCATCTTCTCCGTGTCTGGTTCTGACTCTGGGAACTGATAAAAAACCGGATCCAGATGACCTGAGGGATCTGGAAGGTTCATATTGGGTCAGGAGGTCACTGATGTATTTTGGTCCTAAACCATTCAGAGCTTTATAGACCAGCATCAGAACTTTAAAGTCTATCCTCTGACGGACAGGCAGCCAGTGTAAAGACCTCAGAGCTGGACTGATGTGGTCCACTTTTTTGGTCTTAGTGAGGACTCGAGCAGCAGAGTTCTGAATGAGCTGTAGTTGTCTGACTGATTTTTTAGGTAGACCTGTAAAGATGCTGTTACAGTAATCAAGCCTACGAAAGATGAATGCATGGACTAGTTTTTCCAGGTCCTGTTGAGACATCAGATCTTTTATCCTTGAAATATTCTTGAGGTGATAGTAAGCTGACTTTGTTATTGTCTTAATGTGTTTTTCTAAGTTTAGGTCTGCATCCATCACTACACCCAAATTTCTCGCCTGGTTTGTGGTTTTTAGGTGTATAGATTGAAGTTCTCTGGTGACCTGTAATCGTTTTTCTTTGGCTCCAAAGACTATTACTTCAGTTTTGTTTTTGTTTAGCTGGAGAAAATTGTGGCACAACCAGTCATTAATTTCCTCAATGCATTTACCAAGAGCCTGTACAGGGCCTCGGTCTCCTGGTGACATTGTGATATATATTTGTGTGTCATCTGCATAGCTATGATAGTTTATTTTGTTGTTCTTTATAATCTGTGCCAGTGGGAGCATGTAAATGTTAAACAGAAGGGGTCCCAAGATGGAACCTTGGGGAACTCCACATGTGATACTTGTCTGCTCAGATGTGAAGTTACCTATTGATACAAAGTATTTCCTGTTTTCTAAGTATGTTTTGAACCAGTTTAGTACAGTTCCTGAAAGACCTGCCCAGTTCTCCAGTCGTTTGAGTAATATGTTGTGGTCAACTGTATCAAATGCTGCACTGAGATCCAGTAAAACTAAGACTGACATTTTTCCACTGTCTGTATTCAAACATATGTCATTAAACACTTTGGTCAGAGCGGTTTCAGTGCTGTGGTTCTGTCTAAAACCTGACTGGAAGGCATCATAGCAGTTATTCTGTGTTAAGAAGTAATTGAGCTGTTGAGAAACTGCTTTTTCAATGATCTTACTTAAAAATGGGAGATTTGAGATCGGCCTGTAGTTATTCATTTGTGTCTTGTCAAGATTGTCCTTTTTCAGTATAGGTTTTATTACAGCAGTTTTTAGTGATTCTGGAAACACACCTGACATTAAAGAAAAGTTTACGATCTGTAACAGGTCTGACTCCAAAGTCTTTGAGACCTTTTTGAAAAAACTTGTTGGCAGGACATCTAAACAGCAAGAGGAGGAGTTCAGTTGACCTAAGATGTCCTCCAGGTCTTTGCTGTTAATAGGGTGAAACTGTTTGATGGTGTTTAAACAGTTTTTCGGTGGACACAGTACATATCCTGGATCTGCTGTTGATGTACCAATTGCTTGTCTAATCTTTTGGATTTTTTCTGTGAAGAATTTGGCAAAGTCATTGCAGGCCATGGTCGAATGAAGTTCAGCTGCCACTGACACAGGAGGGTTTGTTAGCCTGTCAACTGTAGAAAATAAGACCCGAGCATTATGACTGTTTTGGTGATGATGTCAGAGAAGTAGGACCTCCTTGCACTCCTCAGTTGTAAATTATAATTGTGAAGTTTCTCTTTATAGATGTCATAATGAACCTGGAGGTTTGTTTTTCTCCATCTGCGCTCAGCTTTCCTACACTCTCTTTTTTCATTTTTCACCAGTGTGGAGTTTCTCCACGGAGACTTTTTCCTTCCAGAGATAACCTTCACCTTAATGGGAGCAATAGTGTCCATTACATTTAACATTTTAGCATTGAAGCTAGTGACGAGCTCATTGACTGAACCTCTGGACAGGTCAGGTGTTAATGGGAAGACCTGGTTAAAGATCTCACTACTGTGTTCAGTTATACACCGTTTTGTGATCACTGCTGTTGATATATTTGTGTGGGCTGAGATTTTACTTTCAAAGAAAACACAGTAATGATCAGACAGGCCCACATCAGACACAGTAACCTTTGAAATGCTCAGGCCCTTGGAGATCAGTAGGTCAAGAGTGTGTCCTCTATTATGTGTGGGCTCTGTTACATGCTGAGTCAGCCCAAAGTTGCCCAGAGTGTTACTCAGGTCTTTAGTCCCTTTGTCCTGAGGGTTGTCCACATGGATGTTAAAATCCCCAACAATAATTACACAGTCGAAATCAACACAGATCACAGACAGCAGTTCACTGAGGTCATTAAAAAAGTCTGTGCAGTATTTGGGAGGCCTGTAAACATTAAGAAACACAACTTTGGATGGAGCCTTCAGCTGTAACGCCACATATTCAAAAGACTGAAAACTTCCAGGAGATAGCTGCTTACATTGAAATGATTCATTAAATAAGACGGCAACCCCTCCTCCTCTCCTGCTCACCCTGGCCTCACTGATAAAACTGTAGTTAGGAGGGGTCGTCTCGATGAGAACAGCTCCACTGTTACTTTGGTCCAACCAAGTTTCAGTTAAAAACATAAAATCAAGGCTGTGCTCAGTGATTAAATCATTAATTAAAAATGTTTTCCCAGCTAAAGATCAAACGTTTAATAAAGCCAACTTAAGTGTTTTAGAGGTATTAATTGCCCCCTCGTGTTTGGGAGCAGTCTGTGGCACACAAGGTATGTTTACTATATTTAAAGATCTTTTAGAGTGCAGCTCTCTGTGTTGCCTTCTGTGTGTGTATCTGAAAATCACCTGCAGCACACACACATTTCATAACATGACACTCACACCACACAATTAAAGGCCGTTTATTCATTATATACTCACAACAATTAAGGACTGTGGTGCAGTTGGGCCATTTACTCATTACAGCTCTGACCGATTTCCAAGAAGCCACTTGGTTCCTCACTTACCAGATAATCTTAACCTACTTGGTAGTTGAGCTTTAAGTTTAAATTAAACTTCTGGGTTAGATCTACGTGGCTGAAGCTGTTGTCAGCATTTATCCCTGTGTGGTATAAATTTCTGGGTCTGAACTACCTTCTTGTTTCCTGAGACAAACGATGTAAAAGCTGTGCTGCATTTGTCAGATACAGAAACAAGCCCAAAGGAATTGTCCCGCTCATCGTCTGGATTTACGCTGCTTGTGGTAGACTGTGAGGTCGTTACTAGAATTATCTGCTTTCCCACTCCTATTTCATGTCACATGACAGTTCCCCATGCTTAGTAAACAATGTCTTATTACTCTTAAAATGTAAATAAAGACATCTAAAGGTCAAAACAAAATCATTTTTGTTTGCATGGATACTACTGTGGTGCATTCAGCTGTTGTCTGTATCTCTGTCATGGTGCGTTCGGATGTATGATAGCTTGGTACCCTCGTACCCCACAGAGGCATCAGGATGTCGCTCGGCAGACTCCCAACAAAAACCACCAGGAACCAGTTGAAGGTGACCAGAGAGACGTCAATGTTGTGATGCTCAAATTGAGATGCCAGGCGAGGAAGCTTCTCCGCCATGAAGTCCTTCAGCATGCGCTTGTCTGTCTGAGCACAAAGACTCACAGAGATCAGCCTCACTGATCACTAAAACAGATCACAGCAGGCAAGCAGGTGAGTGTGTCTGCTGACCTGAGAGGCCACCAGATTCTTGGTGTAGTAGTCCTGAGGCATGATGGCTTCCACCACCGCCACCAGAAGGCATCTTCTTCACTTTGGAGGACCAGCAGAGCGAGGGCCGCTAACCTGTGGACATTCATGGAAGGTGAGGTTGTGTCTGCAGGTTTGTTCTAACCTGTTGAGTCCCTGGCAGCAGCCAATGGCAAGGTTGTGCCAGCCAGCAGGATGCGGCGGAGCTGCTGGAGGGCGGGGCTGGAGTCTGAAAGTAAGAGCACGTTTAGACTCTATTCTGTGAACAGGCTTGCTCCCACGAATATGTGAATTCATCTGTAAAAGAGTTTAACTCTAATGCACCTGTTCCTCCTGCTCCCTGCTGCAGGGCGGCCCGTTGGACTACGAATGCCAGTGCGGAGCTAAGAAAATCAAAGAGGAGCTGCTGTTCTTTTGAACATGCCCAAGTGAGTAACCTCAAATCGGTCCCCAAAGGCCTCAAACCACCACAGTTCAGTCGGTGTCAGTTTTGTTCATGTCATGTCCTCCTTGCGTCTTCCTCTGAGCCTCTTCATCTCATCTCTTTCAGTGTGCTGATCCTCCAGCTGAAGCGGTTTACATTCACTCCATTGTTCACTGTGGAGAAGAAGAACAGCCCCATTGTTCTGACACAGCAGCTGGTGATCAGCCAGGACACAGCCTTTAGTGAAGAGGTAAGGGAAAAGGCACACAGTTCATTTCAAGTACAGATGGAGTCCATTTCTAAGCTAACGGGTGGTGCTGCTGCTCTCTCCCAGGAAACTGCTCGCTATTTGCTGGTCAGCGTGATCAGTCGTTTGGGCTCCTCAGCTTACAGCGGTGAGTGGGTGCTTTCAGACACATGTGCTGAATGCAGGTCAGCTTTGAAAGTTTATGAGACGTTAATAAGTGCGCCTTCTCCTCTCAGGACATTACGTCTGTGACGACGTTCACCAGATGAGCGGAAGAGACGACGTCACAGACAGCCGGCTCACGTACGATGACGAGTTCGTCTGCCAGACCACGTGTGAGTCTGTGTGTGAGCAGCGGCAGAGAACAGCTTACCTGCTATTCTATTAAAAACAGGTGACGTCTCCCAGCAAACAGTCAGCATGTCTGTGCAAATATTCAGTGTAACTTGTAGAAAAACACTCACACTCAGTTTATTGGTGTTTTTCTTTTTCTATTTGTTATTTTCTTTGCAGCACTAGAAAGGCTGCAGAGTCGGGACTCAGATCTGCAGCAACACCTTCATTGTTATTGTTATTATTATTATTATTGTTGTTAGTACTGTTGTTGTTATGATTGATATTGTTACTGTTATTATAATCAGTTTTATTATTATTATCATTTTTATTTTTTTAATATATTTGTTTATCTTTATTATTATTAGTAGTAATGTTGTGGTTTATGTTGTTATTGTTATTATTATTACTGGTATTTTTGACATTATTATTATTATAATTTTGTTGTTATTGTCATTATTAGTAGAAGGAGTATTAGTTATATCATCGTTAAGGTACTATTGGTCTACATTCTTCTTCTATGGTAGCAGCCTGGGCAGAGTAACACCCAACTTTAAACTGCCGCCATCTGTTGGCACTAATTACAGTAGAAAACATTATTGCGACAACACGTTTTTTGGGGAAAATAACAGAGATTGAAACTTTACTGATAATTTGTCCAAGTTGAAAAAAGCCCTCCTCCAAAAATATCATGTGACAACCTCATTGCCTTACAGAATTATGACGTCACACACATGTAGAATCTTGCCACCATTCTGATCCTTTGATCGTTTGATCCTTAAAACCCTTAAATATGGGTGAAAAGCAACAACTTTTAGACCGTTTCTCGCAGCATTGATGTTTGCAGCATTGAACCGTTCGCCAGAAAAGTCTTTTGAAATATTTGGATCCTTTGCAATAGTCACTGTATCCAGACCCAACATGTCTCAAACAGATCCAAAGAGACAAGAAGTTGACCCCAACGCTCTTCCCTGGGATGAGCCACTAGACCCTTACCTCTCCTCTCTTCCTTGGTGTGACCAAGTAGAACTGGAGGAAAAGCGTTTGGAAGAAATGGAGGATGAAACGCTCACAAACACAGAGAACATTAAGTTCTTGATGGAGGAAAATGAGAGAAAGAGCGCTGAATTAAAAAAGTTGTCATACCAGCTTCAAGAAAAGGAAGCTATTATTGAGGAGAAACAACAGGATCTCCGAGACATGGACAAAAAGAACCAGGAGCTCCAAGGAAAGCTTGATCAAGCTCTGTGCCAAAATAAAAAACTCCTCCAAGAGAAGAAACAAGAAGACATGAAGAAGAGAGGGATACGCTGCAATCTCCGAGACATGGAGCTAATGTACAAACATGAGAAAAAAAGGCTTGATGACACACTGCAAGCAAATGAAAAGCTTCTTCAAGAGAAAAGGAAACAAGAGATCAAACAAAAAGAAATGGATTGCAAGCTTCAGAGCATCAAGCAACACAATGAAAGCTTGCAAGGAAAGCTTGATCAAGCTCTGCAACAAAATAAAAAACTCCTCCAAGAGAAGAAAGAAGAGGACATGAAGAAGAGAGGGATGCGCTGCAATCTCCGAGACATGGAGCTAATGTACAAACATGAGAAAAAAAGGCTTGATGACACACTGCAAGCAAATGAAAAGCTTCTTCAAGAGAAAAGGAAACAAGAGATCAAACAAAAAGAAATGGATTGCAAGCTTCAGAGCATCGAGCAGCACAATGAAAGCTTGAAAGGAAAGCTTGATGAAGCTCTGCAACAAAATAAAGAAATCCTCCAAGAGAAAGAGCAGCTGGACAGAAAGCAGGGAGACATGGAGTGCCAGCTCCAGCACATGGAGGGAAACGACAGGATGCTGCAGGTAAAGGTTGATGAGACACTGCACAAATATCAAGAGCTGCTTCACGAGAAAGAACAGCTGGTCATTAAGCAGAAAGAAGAAAAACTTCTTCTCCAAGAGTTTGAGAAGAAAAACCAAAATCTGCAAGAACTTTACAACAAAATGAAGTTCAAAGCATCTGAGCTGGAAGGAGAAAATGAAAAACTGCAAAAACAGGAGGCAACATCTAAAGTACTGAAACAAAGGTTGGAAGAAGAACAAGCCAAAATAGAAGAAGTGGAGAGAAAATGCAATAAGCTGGAGAAGCAAAATACAGAAACAATCGAGGAGTTGAAAATCCTCATCCTCGAGAAAAAGGTGCTCGTGGAGAAGCAGCTGGAAAAAAAGAAAAAACGCTTCCGCTTCTTCCGGAGGAAGGACACTCCTTCTTTCACTACTGCCAATGTCACCTCGTCTTCCTCCACCTCTGTTCCAGCTTAATTTTCCCCTCTCCCCCCCCCTCCCTTTAACTACTAACACCTCTCCCATCTCCCTCCCCCCCCTATCTCTTTCACCCTCACCCCCCAACCAGTCCCGACAGTTGACTGCCCCCTCTAGAGCCTGGTTCTGTCATAGGTTTCTGCCTTTAAAGGGAGTTTTTCCTATCCACTGTCGCCTAGTGCTTGCTCAGAGGGGATTGTTGGGGTTTTCTCTCCTCTAGCCCTTTCCTTTAAGCTCTTCTTTACATCCCCCCCACCCCCACTTTTTCTTTTTTTCTTAATAATATAACAATAAAAACAATTGACTGCATTTTAAATGTGTCAGATCAATGTCTTTATTCAAGAATACAAGAAATGGTAATAGCTGCATGTGTGTTTGTGTGTGTGCATAATATGCATACTTTACTTGTTGGATCCAAATCCCACAAGGAATCAAATAAAACAAGAAGACAAACAAAAACAAAACAAAAATATATTTCTCTCCCTTCCCAGGTCAGGAATCAGAATGAGGAAGAAATTAGGTCAGATCAGTGCAGGTTTTTGCACTACTGACATAAAGTTTCTGCTAATTGAAAAATGTATGTCGATATTTCTGAAATCCATTTGCAAACAAATAACTTATGGTTTTTATAAAAGAAAAATCAGAGAGCAGAGCTGGTAAGACAGCTTAGCTCAACAGGTTACAGGAGATCAGATACCACCTACTTTTCATGACAGTCTTCTTTATTGCATAAATCTCCCCTTTGATCATTGAGCAGTAAATCACTGCATATAAAGTCAGCTAACTGTTATCGTTTTATGAGTAAAGATTCTCAGATGATTGAATTGCGGTTTTAGTAAATGTTGAACTTTGTTGCGAATTCTATTTTTAGAATCAATAGCCCACATTTTGATTTAGTTTTGCAAGTTGCTGATTTCACACAGATCCACTGCCCAAACGTGCCTTTGAGTTTTTCATCATTTAACAAGAATAGGCTCAGGCAATCATCGTGTAATTAGGCTTAGCATATGTGACAGTACATGGCACAAAATAAACAAGAGGTTTCCATGTATCCAAATCCAAAAAATAATGTGGTTTATGCTTGTTACGTTCTCAGTCTAGTAGCGATTGGAAAACAACGAGCAATGTGACACCCCCATTCACCCACCACCCAAGAAAGAGCAAAAACAGAGTACTTTTCAAAGGGGTGACTATTTTTTTTTCAACGTTTTTACAACATTTTTCACATTGAAAGTGAAATAATATAAAATACTGTCTCAATTAAATTGCGTTCATATTTAAAAATACAAGCCAAGCAATAAAAATGTACTTGGGCCAGTAAAACTCTGAGCCACTAACCTGCATCTATAGCCTTGAGGATCCAATACACTTATATAATACAGGGTATTATTCATGAGATCCACCTGCTTTTTAACCTTAAGCAATTGTGCTTCAGAGATTTAAGTGCATCTCCCTCTTGTGGTAAATGAAAATAACACTTATTCAGCACCAGCTTGTTGCGGCTGCATCAGGGCACCAGATGTTCAGCCTCCATCCTGTAGGCAGACTCATCCCCGTCTGAGAGGAGTCCAATAATGGTGGTGTCATCTGCAAACTTAATTAGCTTGACAGACTGGTGGTTGGAGGTGCGGCAGTTGGTGTACAGGGAGAAGAGCATAGGAGAAAGAACACAGCCCTGAGGGGAGCTTGTGCTGATGGTCCGGGAGTCCAAGACATTCTTCCCCAGCCTCACTGGTTGCTTCCTGTCCATCAGGAAGTCAGTGATCCACCGGCAGATGGGATCAGGCACATTCATCTGGGAAAGCTATCCTTGAAGAAGGTCTGAAAGGATGGTGTTGAAGGCAGAGCTGAAGTCCACAAACAGGATCCTGGCGTAGGTTCCCGGGGAGTCCAGATTCTGCAGGATGAAGTGTAGAGCCATGTTGATGGCATCGTCTACAGACCTGTTGGCTCTGTATGCAAACTGCAGGGGGTCCAGGAGGGGGGCCGTGAGGGTCTTAAGATAGGAGAGAACCAGGCGCTCAAAGACTTCATGACCACAGATGTCAGAGCGCAGGTCTGTAGTCTTTTAGTCCAGTGATCTTTGGCTTCTTGAAAGCTACATATGATATAAAAATTATATAAAAACTGTTAATCACCAAAAGAAATGATATCATAGTTCTTATAAAGAAAGCCTCTAAAATCAAACATCAGCAGTGTAGCAATGTTGTTCACTTACACTGTATATAAAACACTGATTTTGGCTACATACATTTTTTTACCATGAAGAGTAAAGTGTTTGGCATTTTTGTCATTGTTATTGAGCTCAGAGATCCGGCCCAGCCCAGTATCTACCTGGTTATGTACAAGGAGCTGGAGGTGATAACTCAACAATAACCAGGCCATGCATGCATGGATGCATGGATGCATGCATGGATGGATGCATGAATAGATCAGCTTGTAGGCTGTGTGTGGTCAGCAGCAGGCTGCTGGGTCTGGACCAAGAGGGAAAGCCCAGCATGTGAAACCCATCAGCAGAATGCCAGAACAAAGGTGCACAGACAAATGCAGCCCAGACACTCGGGCAGGACCAGTAAAATAAATGGCAGCAATGGCAGCAAACACAATATGATGTGGTAAAATGTACTTTCTTTCACAAACAGATAGCACAAACAAGAATCAACAGAATCTCCTTTGTGGTTCTTGTGAAGACATTAACAAAAAGTTGAAATAAAGTGGCAATGAAATTCATGCACTGAAGACCACGCGAAACCCTAATTCACCCTACTTCCTGTTGTCTTCACATTCCATTTGCATCCCTTGCCCACAGAGTCAAAAATGACCCTTCTTCACTAAAAATCTAACATAAAGCAATTGCATTTTAAATGGCAAGCCCATTTTGCATTAAGAAACACTATCAGTAATCAGAAATTGTGTCTATCAGAGTTCTCTATTTTTACTGTCCTGAAAACTGCATTAATTCAGTGGATGCGGTTAGGTTCCAACAACGGAATATAAGAGGGCAACCGATTAAATCTGAGAGGGATCCAATTTTTATCCATTCATGTACCAGCTACTGGCTTTTTGCTGTTAGTTAATCACACTTTCCTTCTGATAAACACTGATTATGTTCTCATATTGCGTGAGAGTTTATTTGCCAGGTGTCAGAAGTCTAATAATGTTCAGGATATCCTCAACAACTCATCTCAGTATAGCCGTCATCAGAAGGAAGTGCGCTACATTGACTCATCAACTTGTCTCAGGCTTTCCACAAAGTTTCACAGTTGACCTTAAAGTAATATGCTGCAAGCTTACCTTGCAGTGCATTACTTTTTAAGGTCTAAAGACCTTAAAGTGTGCTATAGATTGAAGTGATTTGAACTGACAACAGGGCTAATTCAGCACTTCAAGTTAACATCAATAAAAGTTTTTAAATTTTACTCTGATTTCCGTTTGTTTTCATTGTCTGCAAGTTGAATGAATACGTGCCATCTGTTATTTAGTTCAAATTGTGGGTGGAAAATGCTGTGCTGTCATGTGACCTGTTCTCTCATGTGTGCCTTTCTCTTGTTTTGTATGTATTTCTCGTTTGTTATTTATTCCTATTTTATTCCTGCAGTTGGTATGGAATTCACTTTTTAAAAAAAATGATCAGTGTTTTGAAATTAGATGTGATGAAGATGTGACCTTAATTTACAAAATCACCATCATGCTGGATTCAATGAGACATGAAACTAGTGCATGAAACAGGTCTCAGTAAAATGCAGGATCATTTTCTCATAGACTGTAATACACTGCCCCCTGCTGGTCGTTATAAAGACTGCAGATGCAAGGCAGATCCATCCATCTTTGTGTACAGTCTTGATGTCTTTTGACATGAACGTCATATGTGTGAAACAAAATAAAGGACTCTGTAAAATAAATGAAAATCAAATATTTATATACAGAATATTTATGTACAAATGCTGAAAAAGACATCTGAACAAAATGCACATCCAGTAAAATTTTAAAAAAGAAAAGTCAGTTTTATCATGTGACTATCATGCTGTCATTTACGCACCATGCACTTCACACCAGATCAAAATAAAACACTGTGAGGTCGTTCTAACTGGAAGCCCAGAGAGGTTCGACAATGCAGCACAATGTCCTGAAGCATCAGCATCAAAATATACTTCAAGTACCAAAAAGTACTCATTGTGCAGAATGCCCTATTTTTGAATATTAATAACTGCTTTCCCACTGAAGGCTGAAAGCAAAAGCGGGTCCAGCCCGGTTCCGGTGTCAGGCCTACTAACAATTTAAAATAATGTAAAATTGTAACATTGTAAACATAATGTTACAATTTTACATTATGTTACAATTTTACATAATATAAAATTGTAACATTGTAAACATAATGTTACAATTTTACATTATGTTACAATTTAACATAATGTAAAATTGTAACATTGTAAACATAATGTTACAATTTTACATTATGTTAAATTGTAACTGTTAAGGGTGGTGAGTTAGCGAACCCAGACGCGGACCTCTCGTTTAAGTTGAACAGTGTCTTTATTTACAGTGAAGCCAAAACCAATCCACAGTTATCCACAGTGCAAGTCCCTTCAGTGCTCCTCTCCCCGTCTCCCCTCGTGTGTCCACAAAACTCCAGAGAATCAGTGAAGTCTCCCCTTCCGTCTCTCCGTCTCGTTCGCTTCCAGGCTTGGTGCAATACTCCAGCGCTGTCTGTCACTCAGCCACACCATTAAATAGCCCTGCCAACGATGGTGGATAATTAGCAGCAGCTGGCGAGGAAAAGCTCGCAGGTGAGGCAGCGCAGAGCGGCAGCACTTCCGGGTCGGGGGTCTCCCGTTGCTACGCGACCACGTAACAATCGCAGCGGAGCCGGAGAAAAAGCAGAGCGAGAGAGAGGAGAACAAACACACACACACACACACACACACACACACACACAGGTCGACCGGTCGGGGCACCGTCCGACTCTGACAGTAACATAATGTAAAATTGTAACATTATGTTTACAATGTTACAATTTTACATTATGTTAAATTGTAACATAATGTAAAATTGTAACATTATGTTTACAATGTTACAATTTTACATTATGTTAAATTGTAACATTATGTTTACAATGTTACAATTTTAAATATAATTTACCCAATTAATTCTGTCATAACAGAAGTCATCCCTATAATATTAAGCATCAGACTTTATCAAATTTTTAAAAAGACAATAGACATCTTTGCAAGTTTATTTTCTAAAAACATTTTTTGTTGGATAGTGTAGCGCAGCTGGATAGTGTAGTGGTAAGACTACACATCTTTGGAGTCGCAAGTTCGATTCCCATCCAGTAAGGGTCCTGGCTAGACCCCTCATGCTAACCAAAAAGCCCTGGAATGGCGCGGCTACGTCTGCAGTCTCTGTGCTTAAATTTAAAGCTTGCTTGTTTGTTAAATGTATTATTCACTGTTTTTAGTTTACTCCGTGACGGGGCTGGATATCGGGCGTCCTGCACCACCCAATCCGGTCTGGAGCATAGCGAAACCATTTCTGCACTGTTTGAACAAAGGTGAACTCAGAAACTGCATTTACCCCCACCTGCTGAGTCAGGCCATCTAAGACAACAAAAACACCCAAAAACAAACAAACAACAACAACAAAAAAAAAACAGTAAAAAAGAGGGGTTCAATTAGAGTTCAAATATGAATAACCTCTCGCCAAAAGTCTTTAACAGCGAGAAAGCTGGCAAACTACTAAGCTGATCAACATGAAAGGCACAAGGTGGAAATCAGCAAACTGCTGCCTCACTTTGTTCACCTGTGCTCTATATTTCATGGTCCGGTTGGCTGCAGGACCAAACATTTGGCCTTACACCTTATTTCTTTATGTTTTGCTTCCAAGGTGCCAGACTTGTAGGTAACTTTTTACACTGACTTGACCTCAGCAATAGTTTCCAGTCTTTCAACCTCCTTTGGGCTTTGGCTGCTTTTTTACTTTTTCAGTCCAGTCCTTCTACCTGACCATTTTCAGAGAACTCTAAGGAGCTTGGGGGGGAAAAAGCAACCGGACTTCTTTAACTGTTTTCAAGACGTTTCGCCTCTCATCCCAGAAGCTTTTTCAGTTCACTGAAGCCTCATAAGAAAGTGACACAATGACATTTAGACAATAAAACTCCCCAAAAGTGCACCTTAAGAGCACTGTCTCTTTAAATACCCTCCTTTGCTTGGTCTGCTCCTTAATTTTTTTCTCCCGGCCCAGTTAAGTCCAACAGCCAGCTCATTTGTAATGGCAAAGGCCAGCTGTGATGGATTCGCACCTCCAGTGTGGTCCCTCCAATCAAAGAAAAGCGTCTCACATATGAATATATTTTTTAAAAAATTGAATTATCGTGAATTATGGTTTAAATGTGTATGTATATGCCTGTGTGTTGACATCGTGAAATAGATGTAACAGACGTATGTAAGAGACAGAATGATTTTTCTTTCCAAAGCCTAATTTTCCAGATATGATGAGAAGTAACTGAAATATTTGCTCTGAAATGTTTTTCAATTCCTATTGTTGGATCTTCCAATGATAGCCTGCTGCTGTATATTCCAGCAGACCATAAAGCAGCAAACCATTTTTAAGCAGTTTAACCAAACTGGACAATTTATAAAGTTCTGAATTACAAAACCTATAAAACTTTTAAGAATTTACCATTGTTTTATTTGCTTACAGTTACTGTAGAATTGCCTCTGCATTATTAACCTCATCCAAATTGTGCAAAGGCAAATCCAGAGGCAAAACCCCAGCATCAACAGGTTCAGTGCTGCAGGATTGACGGAAAGCTCTGAACTCCTCACGGAGGTCCCCGACTTCTCAGATCAGCTCTGTCACCATGGTTATCAGTTTTTGGAAGGCTGCATGTGTTGAAACTGAGGATTACTGGCTTGTGATAAACTGGATAATCATTGTGATTAGAAAAACAAATATATCAATAAATTATGGCTTCACATTTGGATTCAAGTCAGCAGAATTTACATTTTGGATTAAAATTTAAGTAGTTCAATCTGCTAAAATTGTGTACAAGTTTATCCCTGCTACGGAATAGTCCAAGTGATAGCAGCTTTAGTTTCCTGGTCAGCTATAAATAAATGATTTTTCAACGTGATTGTTGTCACCTGGTCGACTATAATAGATCAACAATCAATGATAACAGAACAACTATGAATCAATGCTACTCCAATTCCACCAGCAAAGGTAAAGTGGGCTATCGTTTTGCTGCTCATGCTGCATGTTGCTTGAGAGTTTCTGTTATGCCTTCTGTTATGTCTCTGTTATGAAAAATATTGTTTGGCTTTTCTGATTGCCCTACAAATAGAGTAGACAAATTTTATTTGATTCATTTACTAATGTTACTGGTTAAATTTCATGTGAATAAATAAAACTTTTCTAATGCAAAATCGTCTTTTCCATGTTTTATAAATGAAACCAGACAATATTTTAATTGCTAAAGGTTTCACTATACGTTCTTTATCATTAGGTAAGGCAACAGGTCTAACCGCACCTAGCCTTGAAAACACATTTTAACAAAATTGATTTATTGATTCAATAGGCTTCTAAGAATCACCAACCCAATCTGTCTGTAAAATTGTGGCACTCAGTATTCAGCTTTGAGGAGCTTGACAGCTGTTATTTAGAGCCTGATGGGTTCCGATTTTTGATTCCAGAGATGAACAGTTACCCACCTCTGAAACAACCGAGGTTCCCACAAGCAGCGTTTCTGTAAACATCAATGAAAATGAAAAGTCTCCCACCAATGAGAGTTACAGTATTGATTCAGTCAATGCTGTCCTTCCTGAACCTTGAGATATTGATGGTTCTGAGGAGAATGAAAAAAATGTTGTTAGAGGAAGCCGTCAAAGAGAGGAAGGAGAAACAATTTTTTCCCGAGTTCAAATAAGCCTTTCAGCTCTTTCTTCCTTTATTATGGCTCCAGTTGAGTCTGTGGGCCAAGGAGTAATTTCTGTCACCAGGCAAATCCTTAATATTGGTCGAGGACCATTTACCTCACCCACTCATGAATGTGAGTGTTTCTACGTGGCATTGGAGACGGTCTTGGTGAAGAAGCGCAGGTACTGGTAAATCTCCACGCTGTCGTGAATCTTCAGGATGTCGTCCTCTTTGTATTTGAACAGAGCCAGAGTGTAAGGCAAGGCAAGGCAAGTTTATTTATATAGCACAATTCAACAACAAGGTGATTCAAAGTGCTTTACAGAGACATCAAAAACAAAAACAAATAAAAAGCATGATTTGAAATTGACTAAGACAAGCAAACAAGCAAACAAACACAAACAAACAAACAAACAAACAAACAAACAAAACAGTATATAAAATCAAAAATCAAAACAGTAGATAAAATCAGTAGTTAAAATGTAAGTTTTGAAATTTAAGCTTAAAAGTGTGGATTTGGTGCTTTATTCAAAAGCAGCTGAGAATAGGTGAGTCTTCAACCTGGCTTTAAATAAACTGAGTGTTTCAGCTGATCTGAGGCTTTCTGGGAGTTTGTTCCAGATATATGGAGCATAAAAGCTGAATGCATCTTCTCCGTGTCTGGTTCTGACTCTGGGAACTGATAAAAAACCGGATCCAGATGACCTGAGGGATCTGGAAGGTTCATATTGGGTCAGGAGGTCACTGATGTATTTTGGTCCTAAACCATTCAGAGCTTTATAGACCAGCATCAGAACTTTAAAGTCTATCCTCTGACGGACAGGCAGCCAGTGTAAAGACCTCAGAGCTGGACTGATGTGGTCCACTTTTTTGGTCTTAGTGAGGACTCTAGCAGCAGAGTTCTGAATGAGCTGTAGTTGTCTGACTGATTTTTTAGGTAGACCTGTAAAGATGCTGTTACAGTAATCAAGCCTACTAAAGATGAATGCATGGACTAGTTTTTCCAGGTCCTGTTGAGACATCAGATCTTTTATCCTTGAAATATTCTTGAGGTGATAGTAAGCTGATTTTGTTATTGTCTTAATGTGTTTTTCTAAGTTTAGGTCTGCGTCCATCACTACACCCAAATTTCTCGCCTGGTTTGTGGTTTTTAGGTGTATAGATTGAAGTTCTCTGGTGACCTGTAATCGTTTTTCTTTGGCACCAAAGACTATTACTTCAGTTTTGTTTTTGTTTAGCTGGAGAAAATTGTGGCACAACCAGTCATTAATTTCCTCAATGCATTTACCAAGAGCCTGTACAGGGCCTCGGTCTCCTGGTGACATTGTGATATATATTTGTGTGTCATCTGCATAGCTATGATAGTTTATTTTGTTGTTCTTTATAATCTGTGTCAGTGGGAGCACGTAAATGTTAAACAGAAGAGGTCCCAAGATGGAACCTTGGGGAACTCCACATGTGATACTTGTCTGCTCAGATGTGAAGTTACCTATTGATACAAAGTATTTCCTGTTTTCTAAGTATGTTTTGAACCAGTTTAGTACAGTTCCTGAAAGACCTGCCCAGTTCTCCAGTCGTTTGAGTAATATGTTGTGGTCAACTGTATCAAATGCTGCACTGAGATCCAGTAAAACTAAGACTGACATTTTTCCACTGTCTGTATTCAAACATATGTCATTAAACACTTTGGTCAGAGCGGTTTCAGTGCTGTGGTTCTGTCTAAAACCTGACTGGAAGGCATCATAGCAGTTATTCTGTGTTAAGAAGTAATTGAGCTGTTGAGAAACTGCTTTTTCAATGATCTTACTTAAAAATGGGAGATTTGAGATCGGCCTGTAGTTATTCATTTGTGTCTTGTCAAGATTGTCCTTTTTCAGTATAGGTTTTATTACAGCAGTTTTTAGTGATTCTGGAAACACACCTGACATTAAAGAAAAGTTTACGATCTGTAACAGGTCTGACTCCAAAGTCTTTGAGACCTTTTTGAAAAAACTTGTTGGCAGGACATCTAAACAGCAAGAGGAGGAGTTCAGTTGGCCTAAGATGTCCTCCAGGTCTTTGCTGTTAATAGGGTGAAACTGGTTCATGGTATTTAAACAGTTTTTTGGTGGACACAGTACATATCCTGGATCTGCTGTTGATGTACCAATTGCTTGTCTAATCTTTTGGATTTTTTCTGTGAAGAATTTGGCAAAGTCATTGCAGGCCATGGTCGAATGAAGTTCAGCTGCCACTGACACAGGAGGGTTTGTTAGCCTGTCAACTGTAGAAAATAAGACCCGAGTGTTATGACTGTTTTTAGTGATGATGTCAGAGAAGTAGGACCTCCTTGCACTCCTCAGTTGTAAATTATAATTGTGAAGTTTCTCTTTATAGATGTCATAATGAACCTGGAGGTTTGTTTTTCTCCATCTGCGCTCAGCTTTCCTACACTCTCTTTTTTCATTTTTCACCAGTGTGGAGTTTCTCCATGGAGACTTTTTCCTTCCAGAGATAACCTTCACCTTAATGGGAGCAATAGTGTCTATTACATTTAACATTTTAGCATTGAAGCTAGTGACGAGCTCATTGACTGAACCTCTGGACAGGTCAGGTGTTAATGGGAAGACCTGGTTAAAGATCTCACTACTGTGTTCAGTTATACACCGTTTTGTGATCACTGCTGTTGATATATTTGTGTGGGCTGAGATTTTACTTTCAAAGAAAACACAGTAATGATCAGACAGGCCCACATCAGACACAGTAATGTTTGAAATGCTCAGGCCCTTGGAGATCAGTAGGTCAAGAGTGTGTCCTCTATTATGTGTGGGCTCTGTTACATGCTGAGTCAGCCCAAAGTTGCCCAGAGTGTTACTCAGGTCTTTAGTCCCTTTGTCCTGAGGGTTGTCCACATGGATGTTAAAATCCCCAACAATAATTACACAGTCGAAATCAACACAGATCACAGACAGCAGTTCACTGAGGTCATTAAAAAAGTCTGTGCAGTATTTGGGAGGCCTGTAAACATTAAGAAACACAACTTTGGATGGAGCCTTCAGCTGTAACGCCACATATTCAAAAGACTGAAAACTTCCAGGAGACAGCTGCTTACATTGAAATGATTCATTAAATAAGACAGCAACCCCTCCTCCTCTCCTGCTCACCCTGGCCTCACTGATAAAACTGTAGTTAGGAGGGGTCGTCTCGATGAGAACAGCTCCACTGTTACTTTGGTCCAACCAAGTTTCAGTTAAAAACATAAAATCAAGGCTGTGCTCAGTGATTAAATCATTAATTAAAAATGTTTTCCCAGCTAAAGATCTAACGTTTAATAAAGCCAACTTAAGTGTTTTAGAGGTATTAATTGCCCCCTCGTGTTTGGGAGCAGTCTGTGGCACACAAGGTATGTTTACTATATTTAAAGATCTTTTAGAGTGCAGCTCTCTGTGTTGCCTTCTGTGTGTGTATCTGAAAATCACCTGCAGCACACACACATTTCATAACATGACACTCACACCACACAATTAAAGGCCGTTAATTCATTATATACTCACAACAATTAAGGACTGTGGTGCAGTTGGGCCATTTACTCATTACAGCTCTGACCGATTTCCAAGAAGCCACTTGGTTCCTCACTTACCAGATAATCTTAACCTACTTGGTAGTTGAGCTTTAAGTTTAAATTAAACTTCTGGGTTAGATCTACGTGGCTGAAGCTGTTGTCGGCATTTATCCCTGTGTGGTATAAATTTCTGGGTCTGAACTACCTTCTTGTTTCCTGAGACAAACGATGTAAAAGCTGTGCTGCATTTGTCAGATACAGAAACAAGCCCAAAGGAATTGTCCCGCTCATCGTCTGGATTTACGCTGCTTGTGGTAGACTGTGAGGTCGTTACTAGAATTATCTGCTTTCCCACTCCTATTTCATGTCACATGACAGTTCCCCATGCTTAGTAAACAATGTCTTATTACTCTTAAAATGTAAATAAAGACATCTAAAGGTCAAAACAAAATCATTTTTGTTTGCATGGATACTACTGTGGTGCATTCAGCTGTTGTCTGTATTTCTGTCATGGTGCGTTCGGATGTATGATAGCTTGGTACCCTCGTACCCCACAGAGGCATCAGGATGTCGCTCGGCAGACTCCCAACAAAAACCACCAGGAACCAGTTGAAGGTGACCAGAGAGACGTCAATGTTGTGATCCTCAAAGTGAGATGCCAGGTGAGGAAGCTTCTCCGCCATGAAGTCCTTCAGCATGTGCTTGTCTGTCTGAGCACAAAGACTCACAGAGATCAGCCTCACTGATCACTAAAACAGATCACAGCAGGCAAGCAGGTGAGTGTGTCTGCTGACCTGAGAGGCCACCAGATTCTTGGTGTAGTAGTCCTGAGGCATGATGGCTTCCACCACTGCCACCAGAAGGCATCTTCTTCACTTTGGAGGACCAGCAGAGCGAGGGCCGCTAACCTGTGGACATTCATGGAAGGTGAGGTTGTGTCTGCAGGTTTGTTCTAACCTGTTGAGTCCCTGGCAGCAGCCAATGGCAAGGTTGTGCCAGCCAGCAGGATGCGGCGGAGCTGCTGGAGGGCGGGGCTGGAGTCTGAAAGTAAGAGCACGTTTAGACTCTATTCTGTGAACAGGCTTGCTCCCACGAATATGTGAATTCATCTGTAAAAGAGTTTAACTCTAATGCACCTGTTCCTCCTGCTCCCTGCTGCAGGGCGGCCCGTTGGACTACGAATGCCAGTGCGGAGCTAAGAAAATCAAAGAGGAGCTGCTGTTCTTTTGAACATGCCCAAGTGAGTAACCTCAAATCGGTCCCCAAAGGCCTCAAACCACCACAGTTCAGTCGGTGTCAGTTTTGTTCATGTCATGTCCTCCTTGCGTCTTCCTCTGAGCCTCTTCATCTCATCTCTTTCAGTGTGCTGATCCTCCAGCTGAAGCGGTTTACATTCACTCCATTGTTCACTGTGGAGAAGAAGAACAGCCCCATTGTTCTGACACAGCAGCTGGTGATCAGCCAGGACACAACCTTTAGTGAAGAGGTAAGGGAAAAGGCACACAGTTCATTTCAAGTACAGATGGAGTCCATTTCTAAGCTAACGGGTGGTGCTGCTGCTCTCTCCCAGGAAACTGCTCGCTATTTGCTGGTCAGCGTGATCAGTCGTTTGGGCTCCTCAGCTTACAGCGGTGAGTGGGTGCTTTCAGACACATGTGCTGAATGCAGGTCAGCTTTGAAAGTTTATGAGACGTTAATAAGTGCGCCTTCTCCTCTCAGGACATTACGTCTGTGACGACGTTCACCAGATGAGCGGAAGAGACGACGTCACAGACAGCCGGCTCACGTACGATGACGAGTTCGTCTGCCAGACCACGTGTGAGTCTGTGTGTGAGCAGCGGCAGAGAACAGCTTACCTGCTATTCTATGAAAAACAGGTGACGTCTCCCAGCAAACAGTCAGCATGTCTGTGCAAATATTCAGTGTAACTTGTAGAAAAACACTCACACTCAGTTTATTGGTGTTTTTCTTTTTCTATTTGTTATTTTCTTTGCAGCACTAGAAAGGCTGCAGAGTCGGGACTCAGATCTGCAGCAACACCTTCATTGTTATTGTTATTATTATTGTTGTTAGTACTGTTGTTGTTATGATTGATATTGTTACTGTTATTATAATCAGTTTTATTATTATTATCATTTTTATTTTTTTAATATATTTGTTTATCTTTATTATTATTAGTAGTAATGTTGTGGTTTATGTTGTTATTGTTATTATTATTACTGGTATTTTTGACATTATTATTATTATAATTTTGTTGTTATTGTCATTATTAGTAGAAGGAGTATTAGTTATATCATCGTTAAGGTACTATTGGTCTACATTCTTCTTCTATGGTAGCAGCCTGGGCAGAGTAACACCCAACTTTAAACTGCCGCCATCTGTTGGCACTAATTACAGTAGAAAACATTATTGCGACAACACGTTTTTTGGGGAAAATAACAGAGATTGAAACTTTACTGATAATTTGTCCAAGTTGAAAAAAGCCCTCCTCCAAAAATATCATGTGACAACCTCATTGCCTTACAGAATTATGACGTCACACACATGTAGAATCTTACCACCATTCTGATCCTTTGATCGTTTGATCCTTAAAACCCTTAAATATGGGTGAAAAGCAACAACTTTTAGACCGTTTCTCGCAGCATTGATGTTTGCAGCATTGAACCGTTCGCCAGAAAAGCCTTTTGAAATATTTGGATCCTTTGCAATAGTCACTGTATCCAGACCCAACATGTCTCAAACAGATCCAAAGAGACAAGAAGTTGACCCCAACGCTCTTCCCTGGGATGAGCCACTAGACCCTTACCTCTCCTCTCTTCCTTGGTGTGACCAAGTAGAACTGGAGGAAAAGCGTTTGGAAGAAATGGAGGATGAAACGCTCACAAACACAGAGAAGGTTAAGTTCTTGATGGAGGAAAATGAGAGAAAGAGCGCTGAATTAAAAAAGTTGTCATACCAGCTTCAAGAAAAGGAAGCTATTATGGAGGAGAAACAACAGGATCTCCGAGACATGGACAAAAAGAACCAGGAGCTCCAAGGAAAGCTTGATCAAGCTCTGTGCCAAAATAAAAAACTCCTCCAAGAGAAGAAACAAGAAGACATGAAGAAGAGAGGGATACGCTGCAATCTCCGAGACATGGAGCTAATGTACAAACATGAGAAAAAAAGGCTTGATGACACACTGCAAGCAAATGAAAAGCTTCTTCAAGAGAAAAGGAAACAAGAGATCAAACAAAAAGAAATGGATTGCAAGCTTCAGAGCATCAAGCAACACAATGAAAGCTTGCAAGGAAAGCTTGATCAAGCTCTGCAACAAAATAAAAAACTCCTCCAAGAGAAGAAAGAAGAGGACATGAAGAAGAGAGGGATGCGCTGCAATCTCCGAGACATGGAGCTAATGTACAAACATGAGAAAAAAAGGCTTGATGACACACTGCAAGCAAATGAAAAGCTTCTTCAAGAGAAAAGGGAACAAGAGATCAAACAAAAAGAAATGGATTGCAAGCTTCAGAGCATCGAGCAGCACAATGAAAGCTTGAAAGGAAAGCTTGATGAAGCTCTGCAACAAAATAAAGAAATCCTCCAAGAGAAAGAACAGCTGGACAGAAAGCAGGGAGACATGGAGTGCCAACTCCAGCACATGGAGGGAAACGACAGGATGCTGCAGGTAAAGGTTGATGAGACACTGCACAAATATCAAGAGCTGCTTCACGAGAAAGAACAGCTGGTCATTAAGCAGAAAGAAGAAAAACTTCTTCTCCAAGAGTTTGAGAAGAAAAACCAAAATCTGCAAGAACTTTACAACAAAATGAAGTTCAAAGCATCTGAGCTGGAAGGAGAAAATGAAAAACTGCAAAAACAGGAGGCAACATCTAAAGTACTGAAACAAAGGTTGGAAGAAGAACAAGCCAAAATAGAAGAAGTGGAGAGAAAATGCAATAAGCTGGAGAAGCAAAATACAGAAATAATCGAGGAGTTGAAAATCCTCATCCTCGAGAAAAAGGTGCTCGTGGAGAAGCAGCTGGAAAAAAAGAAAAAACGCTTCCGCTTCTTCCGGAGGAAGGACACTCCTTCTTTCACTACTGCCAATGTCACCTCGTCTTCCTCCACCTCTGTTCCAGCTTAATTTTCCCCTCTCCCCCCCCCTCCCTTTAACTACTAACACCTCTCCCATCTCCCTCCCCCCCCTATCTCTTTCACCCTCACCCCCCAACCAGTCCCGACAGTTGACTGCCCCCTCTAGAGCCTGGTTCTGTCATAGGTTTCTGCCTTTAAAGGGAGTTTTTCCTATCCACTGTCGCCTAGTGCTTGCTCAGAGGGGATTGTTGGGGTTTTCTCTCCTCTAGCCCTTTCCTTTAAGCTCTTCTTTACATCCCCCCCACCCCCACGTTTTCTTTTTTTTCTTAATAATATAACAATAAAAACAATTGACTGCATTTTAAATGTGTCAGATCAATGTCTTTATTCAAGAATACAAGAAATGGTAATAGCTGCATGTGTGTTTGTGTGTGTGCATAATATGCATACTTTACTTGTTGGATCCAAATCCCACAAGGAATCAAATAAAACAAGAAGACAAACAAAAACAAAACAAAAATATATTTCTCTCCCTTCCCAGGTCAGGAATCAGAATGAGGAAGAAATTTGGTCAGATCAGTGCAGGTTTTTGCACTACTGACATAAAGTTTCTGCTAATTGAAAAATGTATGTCGATATTTCTGAAATCCATTTGCAAACAAATAACTTATGGTTTTTATAAAAGAAAAATCAGAGAGCAGAGCTGGTAAGACAGCTTAGCTCAACAGGTTACAGGAGATCAGATACCACCTACTTTTCATGACAGTCTTCTTTATTGCATAAATCTCCCCTTTGATCATTGAGCAGTAAATCACTGCATATAAAGTCAGCTAACTGTTATCGTTTTATGAGTAAAGATTCTCAAATGATTGAATTGCGGTTTTAGTAAATGTTGAACTTTGTTGCGAATTCTATTTTTAGAATCAATAGCCCACATTTTGATTTAGTTTTGCAAGTTGCTGATTTCACACAGATCCACTGCCCAAACGTGCCTTTGAGTTTTTCATCATTTAACAAGAATAGGCTCAGGCAATCATTGTGTAATTAGGCTTAGCATATGTGACAGTACATGGCACAAAATAAACAAGAGGTTTCCATGTATCCAAATCCAAAAAATAATGTGGTTTATGCTTGTTACGTTCTCAGTCTAGTAGCGATTGGAAAACAACGAGCAATGTGACACCCCCATTCACCCACCACCCAAGAAAGAGCAAAAACAGAGTACTTTTCAAAGGGGTGACTATTTTTTTTTCAACGTTTTTACAACATTTTTCACATTGAAAGTGAAATAATATAAAATACTGTCTCAATTAAATTGCGTTCATATTTAAAAATACAAGCCAAGCAATAAAAATGTACTTGGGCCAGTAAAACTCTGAGCCACTAACCTGCATCTATAGCCTTGAGGATCCAATACACTTATATAATACAGGGTATTATTCATGAGATCCACCTGCTTTTTAACCTTAAGCAATTGTGCTTCAGAGATTTAAGTGCATCTCCCTCTTGTGGTAAATGAAAATAACACTTATTCAGCACCAGCTTGTTGCGGCTGCATCAGGGCACCAGATGTTCAGCCTCCATCCTGTAGGCAGACTCATCCCCGTCTGAGAGGAGTCCAATAATGGTGGTGTCATCTGCAAACTTAATTAGCTTGACAGACTGGTGGTTGGAGGTGCGGCAGTTGGTGTACAGGGAGAAGAGCATAGGAGAAAGAACACAGCCCTGAGGGGAGCTTGTGCTGATGGTCCGGGAGTCCAAGACATTCTTCCCCAGCCTCACTGGTTGCTTCCTGTCCATCAGGAAGTCAGTGATCCACCGGCAGATGGGATCAGGCACATTCATCTGGGAAAGCTATCCTTGAAGAAGGTCTGAAAGGATGGTGTTGAAGGCAGAGCTGAAGTCCACAAACAGGATCCTGGCGTAGGTTCCCGGGGAGTCCAGATTCTGCAGGATGAAGTGTAGAGCCATGTTGATGGCATCGTCTACAGACCTGTTGGCTCTGTATGCAAACTGCAGGGGGTCCAGGAGGGGGGCCGTGAGGGTCTTAAGATAGGAGAGAACCAGGCGCTCCAAGACTTCATGACCACAGATGTCAGAGCGCAGGTCTGTAGTCTTTTAGTCCAGTGATCTTTGGCTTCTTGAAAGCTATATATGATATAAAAATTATATAAAAACTGTTAATCACCAAAAGAAATGATATCATAGTTCTTATAAAGAAAGCCTCTAAAATCAAACATCACCAGTGTAGCAATGTTGTTCACTTACACTGTATATAAAACACTGATTTTGGCTACATACATTTTTTTACCATGAAGAGTAAAGTGTTTGGCATTTTTGTCATTGTTATTGAGCTCAGAGATCCGGCCCAGCCCAGTATCTACCTGGTTATGTACAAGGAGCTGGAGGTGATAACTCAACAATAACCAGGCCATGCATGCATGGATGCATGGATGCATGCATGGATGGATGCATGAATAGATCAGCTTGTAGGCTGTGTGTGGTCAGCAGCAGGCTGCTGGGTCTGGACCAAGAGGGAAAGCCCAGCATGTGAAACCCATCAGCAGAATGCCAGAACAAAGGTGCACAGACAAATGCAGCCCAGACACTCGGGCAGGACCAGTAAAATAAATGGCAGCAATGGCAGCAAACACAATATGATGTGGTAAAATGTACTTTCTTTCACAAACAGATAGCACAAACAAGAATCAACAGAATCTCCTTTGTGGTTCTTGTGAAGACATTAACAAAAAGTTGAAATAAAGTGGCAATGAAATTCATGCACTGAAGACCACGCGAAACCCTAATTCACCCTACTTCCTGTTGTCTTCACATTCCATTTGCATCCCTTGCCCACAGAGTCAAAAATGACCCTTCTTCACTAAAGATCTAACATAAAGCAATTGCATTTTAAATGGCAAGCCCATTTTGCATTAAGAAACACTATCAGTAATCAGAAATTGTGTCTATCAGAGTTCTCTATTTTTACTGTCCTGAAAACTGCATTAATTCAGTGGATGCGGTTAGGTTCCAACAACGGAATATAAGAGGGCAACCGATTAAATCTGAGAGGGATCCAATTTTTATCCATTCATGTACCAGCTACTGGCTTTTTGCTGTTAGTTAATCACACTTTCCTTCTGATAAACACTGATTATGTTCTCATATTGCGTGAGAGTTTATTTGCCAGGTGTCAGAAGTCTAATAATGTTCAGGATATCCTCAACAACTCATCTCAGTATAGCCGTCATCAGAAGGAAGTGCGCTTCATTGACTCATCAACTTGTCTCAGGCTTTCCACAAAGTTTCACAGTTGACCTTAAAGTAATATGCTGCAAGCTTACCTTGCAGTGCATTACTTTTTAAGGTCTAAAGACCTTAAAGTGTGCTATAGATTGAAGTGATTTGAACTGACAACAGGGCTAATTCAGCACTTCAAGTTAACATCAATAAAAGTTTTTAAATTTTACTCTGATTTCCGTTTGTTTTCATTGTCTGCAAGTTGAATGAATACGTGCCATCTGTTATTTAGTTCAAATTGTGGGTGGAAAATGCTGTGCTGTCATGTGACCTGTTCTCTCATGTGTGCCTTTCTCTTGTTTTGTATGTATTTCTCGTTTGTTATTTATTCCTATTTTATTCCTGCAGTTGGTATGGAATTCACTTTTTAAAAAAAATGATCAGTGTTTTGAAATTAGATGTGATGAAGATGTGACCTTAATTTACAAAATCACCATCATGCTGGATTCAATGAGAAATGAAACTAGTGCATGAAACAGGTCTCAGTAAAATGCAGGATCATTTTCTCATAGACTGTAATACACTGCCCCCTGCTGGTCGTTATAAAGACTGCAGATGCAAGGCAGATCCATCCATCTTTGTGTACAGTCTTGATGTCTTTTGACATGAACGTCATATGTGTGAAACAAAATAAAGGACTCTGTAAAATAAATGAAAATCAAATATTTATATACAGAATATTTATGTACAAATGCTGAAAAAGACATCTGAACAAAATGCACATCCAGTAAAATTTTAAAAAAGAAGAGTCAGTTTTATCATGTGACTATCATGCTGTCATTTACGCACCATGCACTTCACACCAGATCAAAATAAAACACTGTGAGGTCGTTCTAACTGGAAGCCCAGAGAGGTTCGACAATGCAGCACAATGTCCTGAAGCATCAGCATCAAAATATACTTCAAGTACCAAAAAGTACTCATTGTGCAGAATGCCCTATTTTTGAATATTAATAACTGCTTTCCCACTGAAGGCTGAAAGCAAAAGCGGGTCCAGCCCGGTTCCGGTGTCAGGCCTACTAACAATTTAAAATAATGTAAAATTGTAACATTGTAAACATAATGTTACAATTTTACATTATGTTACAATTTTACATAATATAAAATTGTAACATTGTAAACATAATGTACAATTGTAACATTGTAAACATAATGTTACAATTTTACATTATGTTACAATTTAACATAATGTAAAATTGTAACATTGTAAACATAATGTTACAATTTTACATTATGTTAAATTGTAACTGTTAAGGGTGGTGAGTTAGCGAACCCAGACGCGGACCTCTCGTTTAAGTTGAACAGTGTCTTTATTTACAGTGAAGCCAAAACCAATCCACAGTTATCCACAGTGCAAGTCCCTTCAGTGCTCCTCTCCCCGTCTCCCCTCGTGTGTCCACAAAACTCCAGAGAATCAGTGAAGTCTCCCCTTCCGTCTCTCCGTCTCGTTCGCTTCCAGGCTTGGTGCAATACTCCAGCGCTGTCTGTCACTCAGCCACACCATTAAATAGCCCTGCCAACGATGGTGGATAATTAGCAGCAGCTGGCGAGGAAAAGCTCGCAGGTGAGGCAGCGCAGAGCGGCAGCACTTCCGGGTCGGGGGTCTCCCGTTGCTACGCGACCACGTAACAATCGCAGCGGAGCCAGAGAAAAAGCAGAGCGAGAGAGAGGAGAACAAACACACACACACACACACACACACACACACAGGTCGACCGGTCGGGGCACCGTCCGACTCTGACAGTAACATAATGTAAAATTGTAACATTATGTTTACAATGTTACAATTTTACATTATGTTAAATTGTAACATAATGTAAAATTGTAACATTATGTTTACAATGTTACAATTTTACATTATGTTAAATTGTAACATTATGTTTACAATGTTACAATTTTAAATATAATTTACCCAATTAATTCTGTCATAACAGAAGTCATCCCTATAATATTAGGGATATTAATATCCCTATAATATTAAGCATCAGACTTTATCAAATTTTTAAAAAGACAATAGACATCTTTGCAAGTTTATTTTCTAAAAACATTTTTTGTTGGATAGTGTAGCGCAGCTGGATAGTGTAGTGGTAAGACTACACATCTTTGGAGTCGCAAGTTCGATTCCCATCCAGTAAGGGTCCTGGCTAGACCCCTCATGCTAACCAAAAAGCCCTGGAATGGCGCGGCTACGTCTGCAGTCTCTGTGCTTAAATTTAAAGCTTGCTTGTTTGTTAAATGTATTATTCACTGTTTTTAGTTTACTCCGTGACGGGGCTGGATATCGGGCGTCCTGCACCACCCAATCCGGTCTGGAGCATAGCGAAACCATTTCTGCACTGTTTGAACAAAGGTGAACTCAGAAACTGCATTTACCCCCACCTGCTGAGTCAGGCCATCTAAGACAACAAAAACACCCAAAAACAAACAAACAACAACAACAAAAAAAAAACAGTAAAAAAGAGGGGTTCAATTAGAGTTCAAATATGAATAACCTCTCGCCAAAAGTCTTTAACAGCGAGAAAGCTGGCAAACTACTAAGCTGATCAACATGAAAGGCACAAGGTGGAAATCAGCAAACTGCTGCCTCACTTTGTTCACCTGTGCTCTATATTTCATGGTCCGGTTGGCTGCAGGACCAAACATTTGGCCTTACACCTTATTTCTTTATGTTTTGCTTCCAAGGTGCCAGACTTGTAGGTAACTTTTTACACTGACTTGACCTCAGCAATAGTTTCCAGTCTTTCAACCTCCTTTGGGCTTTGGCTGCTTTTTTACTTTTTCAGTCCAGTCCTTCTACCTGACCATTTTCAGAGAACTCTAAGGAGCTTGGGGGGGAAAAAGCAACCGGACTTCTTTAACTGTTTTCAAGACGTTTCGCCTCTCATCCCAGAAGCTTTTTCAGTTCACTGAAGCCTCATAAGAAAGTGACACAATGACATTTAGACAATAAAACTCCCCAAAAGTGCACCTTAAGAGCACTGTCTCTTTAAATACCCTCCTTTGCTTGGTCTGCTCCTTAATTTTTTTCTCCCGGCCCAGTTAAGTCCAACAGCCAGCTCATTTGTAATGGCAAAGGCCAGCTGTGATGGATTCGCACCTCCAGTGTGGTCCCTCCAATCAAAGAAAAGCGTCTCACATATGAATATATTTTTTAAAAAATTGAATTATCGTGAATTATGGTTTAAATGTGTATGTATATGCCTGTGTGTTGACATCGTGAAATAGATGTAACAGACGTATGTAAGAGACAGAATGATTTTTCTTTCCAAAGCCTAATTTTCCAGATATGATGAGAAGTAACTGAAATATTTGCTCTGAAATGTTTTTCAATTCCTATTGTTGGATCTTCCAATGATAGCCTGCTGCTGTATATTCCAGCAGACCATAAAGCAGCAAACCATTTTTAAGCAGTTTAACCAAACTGGACAATTTATAAAGTTCTGAATTACAAAACCTATAAAACTTTTAAGAATTTACCATTGTTTTATTTGCTTACAGTTACTGTAGAATTGCCTCTGCATTATTAACCTCATCCAAATTGTGCAAAGGCAAATCCAGAGGCAAAACCCCAGCATCAACAGGTTCAGTGCTGCAGGATTGACGGAAAGCTCTGAACTCCTCACGGAGGTCCCCGACTTCTCAGATCAGCTCTGTCACCATGGTTATCAGTTTTTGGAAGGCTGCATGTGTTGAAACTGAGGATTACTGGCTTGTGATAAACTGGATAATCATTGTGATTAGAAAAACAAATATATCAATAAATTATGGCTTCACATTTGGATTCAAGTCAGCAGAATTTACATTTTGGATTAAAATTTAAGTAGTTCAATCTGCTAAAATTGTGTACAAGTTTATCCCTGCTACGGAATAGTCCAAGTGATAGCAGCTTTAGTTTCCTGGTCAGCTATAAATAAATGATTTTTCAACGTGATTGTTGTCACCTGGTCGACTATAATAGATCAACAATCAATGATAACAGAACAACTATGAATCAATGCTACTCCAATTCCACCAGCAAAGGTAAAGTGGGCTATCGTTTTGCTGCTCATGCTGCATGTTGCTTGAGAGTTTCTGTTATGCCTTCTGTTATGTCTCTGTTATGAAAAATATTGTTTGGCTTTTCTGATTGCCCTACAAATAGAGTAGACAAATTTTATTTGATTCATTTACTAATGTTACTGGTTAAATTTCATGTGAATAAATAAAACTTTTCTAATGCAAAATCGTCTTTTCCATGTTTTATAAATGAAACCAGACAATATTTTAATTGCTAAAGGTTTCACTATACGTTCTTTATCATTAGGTAAGGCAACAGGTCTAACCGCACCTAGCCTTGAAAACACATTTTAACAAAATTGATTTATTGATTCAATAGGCTTCTAAGAATCACCAACCCAATCTGTCTGTAAAATTGTGGCACTCAGTATTCAGCTTTGAGGAGCTTG
The DNA here is from genome assembly GCF_036321145.2 of Pelmatolapia mariae. Lineage (NCBI taxonomy): Eukaryota > Metazoa > Chordata > Actinopteri > Cichliformes > Cichlidae > Pelmatolapia > Pelmatolapia mariae. The sequence goes on along the minus strand of NC_086228.1, from coordinate 12,794,259 downwards.
ACAGCTGTTATTTAGAGCCTGATGGGTTCCGATTTTTGATTCCAGAGATGAACAGTTACCCACCTCTGAAACAACCGAGGTTCCCACAAGCAGCGTTTCTGTAAACATCAATGAAAATGAAAAGTCTCCCACCAATGAGAGTTACAGTATTGATTCAGTCAATGCTGTCCTTCCTGAACCTTGAGATATTGATGGTTCTGAGGAGAATGAAAAAAATGTTGTTAGAGGAAGCCGTCAAAGAGAGGAAGGAGAAACAATTTTTTCCCGAGTTCAAATAAGCCTTTCAGCTCTTTCTTCCTTTATTATGGCTCCAGTTGAGTCTGTGGGCCAAGGAGTAATTTCTGTCACCAGGCAAATCCTTAATATTGGTCGAGGACCATTTACCTCACCCACTCATGAATGTGAGTGTTTCTACGTGGCATTGGAGACGGTCTTGGTGAAGAAGCGCAGGTACTGGTAAATCTCCACGCTGTCGTGAATCTTCAGGATGTCGTCCTCTTTGTATTTGAACAGAGCCAGAGTGTAAGGCAAGGCAAGGCAAGTTTATTTATATAGCACAATTCAACAACAAGGTGATTCAAAGTGCTTTACAGAGACATCAAAAACAAAAACAAATAAAAAGCATGATTTGAAATTGACTAAGACAAGCAAACAAGCAAACAAACACAAACAAACAAACAAACAAACAAACAAACAAAACAGTATATAAAATCAAAAATCAAAACAGTAGATAAAATCAGTAGTTAAAATGTAAGTTTTGAAATTTAAGCTTAAAAGTGTGGATTTGGTGCTTTATTCAAAAGCAGCTGAGAATAGGTGAGTCTTCAACCTGGCTTTAAATAAACTGAGTGTTTCAGCTGATCTGAGGCTTTCTGGGAGTTTGTTCCAGATATATGGAGCATAAAAGCTGAATGCATCTTCTCCGTGTCTGGTTCTGACTCTGGGAACTGATAAAAAACCGGATCCAGATGACCTGAGGGATCTGGAAGGTTCATATTGGGTCAGGAGGTCACTGATGTATTTTGGTCCTAAACCATTCAGAGCTTTATAGACCAGCATCAGAACTTTAAAGTCTATCCTCTGACGGACAGGCAGCCAGTGTAAAGACCTCAGAGCTGGACTGATGTGGTCCACTTTTTTGGTCTTAGTGAGGACTCTAGCAGCAGAGTTCTGAATGAGCTGTAGTTGTCTGACTGATTTTTTAGGTAGACCTGTAAAGATGCTGTTACAGTAATCAAGCCTACTAAAGATGAATGCATGGACTAGTTTTTCCAGGTCCTGTTGAGACATCAGATCTTTTATCCTTGAAATATTCTTGAGGTGATAGTAAGCTGATTTTGTTATTGTCTTAATGTGTTTTTCTAAGTTTAGGTCTGCGTCCATCACTACACCCAAATTTCTCGCCTGGTTTGTGGTTTTTAGGTGTATAGATTGAAGTTCTCTGGTGACCTGTAATCGTTTTTCTTTGGCACCAAAGACTATTACTTCAGTTTTGTTTTTGTTTAGCTGGAGAAAATTGTGGCACAACCAGTCATTAATTTCCTCAATGCATTTACCAAGAGCCTGTACAGGGCCTCGGTCTCCTGGTGACATTGTGATATATATTTGTGTGTCATCTGCATAGCTATGATAGTTTATTTTGTTGTTCTTTATAATCTGTGTCAGTGGGAGCACGTAAATGTTAAACAGAAGAGGTCCCAAGATGGAACCTTGGGGAACTCCACATGTGATACTTGTCTGCTCAGATGTGAAGTTACCTATTGATACAAAGTATTTCCTGTTTTCTAAGTATGTTTTGAACCAGTTTAGTACAGTTCCTGAAAGACCTGCCCAGTTCTCCAGTCGTTTGAGTAATATGTTGTGGTCAACTGTATCAAATGCTGCACTGAGATCCAGTAAAACTAAGACTGACATTTTTCCACTGTCTGTATTCAAACATATGTCATTAAACACTTTGGTCAGAGCGGTTTCAGTGCTGTGGTTCTGTCTAAAACCTGACTGGAAGGCATCATAGCAGTTATTCTGTGTTAAGAAGTAATTGAGCTGTTGAGAAACTGCTTTTTCAATGATCTTACTTAAAAATGGGAGATTTGAGATCGGCCTGTAGTTATTCATTTGTGTCTTGTCAAGATTGTCCTTTTTCAGTATAGGTTTTATTACAGCAGTTTTTAGTGATTCTGGAAACACACCTGACATTAAAGAAAAGTTTACGATCTGTAACAGGTCTGACTCCAAAGTCTTTGAGACCTTTTTGAAAAAACTTGTTGGCAGGACATCTAAACAGCAAGAGGAGGAGTTCAGTTGGCCTAAGATGTCCTCCAGGTCTTTGCTGTTAATAGGGTGAAACTGGTTCATGGTATTTAAACAGTTTTTTGGTGGACACAGTACATATCCTGGATCTGCTGTTGATGTACCAATTGCTTGTCTAATCTTTTGGATTTTTTCTGTGAAGAATTTGGCAAAGTCATTGCAGGCCATGGTCGAATGAAGTTCAGCTGCCACTGACACAGGAGGGTTTGTTAGCCTGTCAACTGTAGAAAATAAGACCCGAGTGTTATGACTGTTTTTAGTGATGATGTCAGAGAAGTAGGACCTCCTTGCACTCCTCAGTTGTAAATTATAATTGTGAAGTTTCTCTTTATAGATGTCATAATGAACCTGGAGGTTTGTTTTTCTCCATCTGCGCTCAGCTTTCCTACACTCTCTTTTTTCATTTTTCACCAGTGTGGAGTTTCTCCATGGAGACTTTTTCCTTCCAGAGATAACCTTCACCTTAATGGGAGCAATAGTGTCTATTACATTTAACATTTTAGCATTGAAGCTAGTGACGAGCTCATTGACTGAACCTCTGGACAGGTCAGGTGTTAATGGGAAGACCTGGTTAAAGATCTCACTACTGTGTTCAGTTATACACCGTTTTGTGATCACTGCTGTTGATATATTTGTGTGGGCTGAGATTTTACTTTCAAAGAAAACACAGTAATGATCAGACAGGCCCACATCAGACACAGTAATGTTTGAAATGCTCAGGCCCTTGGAGATCAGTAGGTCAAGAGTGTGTCCTCTATTATGTGTGGGCTCTGTTACATGCTGAGTCAGCCCAAAGTTGCCCAGAGTGTTACTCAGGTCTTTAGTCCCTTTGTCCTGAGGGTTGTCCACATGGATGTTAAAATCCCCAACAATAATTACACAGTCGAAATCAACACAGATCACAGACAGCAGTTCACTGAGGTCATTAAAAAAGTCTGTGCAGTATTTGGGAGGCCTGTAAACATTAAGAAACACAACTTTGGATGGAGCCTTCAGCTGTAACGCCACATATTCAAAAGACTGAAAACTTCCAGGAGACAGCTGCTTACATTGAAATGATTCATTAAATAAGACAGCAACCCCTCCTCCTCTCCTGCTCACCCTGGCCTCACTGATAAAACTGTAGTTAGGAGGGGTCGACTCGATGAGAACAGCTCCACTGTTACTTTGGTCCAACCAAGTTTCAGTTAAAAACATAAAATCAAGGCTGTGCTCAGTGATTAAATCATTAATTAAAAATGTTTTCCCAGCTAAAGATCTAACGTTTAATAAAGCCAACTTAAGTGTTTTAGAGGTATTAATTGCCCCCTCGTGTTTGGGAGCAGTCTGTGGCACACAAGGTATGTTTACTATATTTAAAGATCTTTTAGAGTGCAGCTCTCTGTGTTGCCTTCTGTGTGTGTATCTGAAAATCACCTGCAGCACACACACATTTCATAACATGACACTCACACCACACAATTAAAGGCCGTTAATTCATTATATACTCACAACAATTAAGGACTGTGGTGCAGTTGGGCCATTTACTCATTACAGCTCTGACCGATTTCCAAGAAGCCACTTGGTTCCTCACTTACCAGATAATCTTAACCTACTTGGTAGTTGAGCTTTAAGTTTAAATTAAACTTCTGGGTTAGATCTACGTGGCTGAAGCTGTTGTCGGCATTTATCCCTGTGTGGTATAAATTTCTGGGTCTGAACTACCTTCTTGTTTCCTGAGACAAACGATGTAAAAGCTGTGCTGCATTTGTCAGATACAGAAACAAGCCCAAAGGAATTGTCCCGCTCATCGTCTGGATTTACGCTGCTTGTGGTAGACTGTGAGGTCGTTACTAGAATTATCTGCTTTCCCACTCCTATTTCATGTCACATGACAGTTCCCCATGCTTAGTAAACAATGTCTTATTACTCTTAAAATGTAAATAAAGACATCTAAAGGTCAAAACAAAATCATTTTTGTTTGCATGGATACTACTGTGGTGCATTCAGCTGTTGTCTGTATTTCTGTCATGGTGCGTTCGGATGTATGATAGCTTGGTACCCTCGTACCCCACAGAGGCATCAGGATGTCGCTCGGCAGACTCCCAACAAAAACCACCAGGAACCAGTTGAAGGTGACCAGAGAGACGTCAATGTTGTGATCCTCAAAGTGAGATGCCAGGTGAGGAAGCTTCTCCGCCATGAAGTCCTTCAGCATGTGCTTGTCTGTCTGAGCACAAAGACTCACAGAGATCAGCCTCACTGATCACTAAAACAGATCACAGCAGGCAAGCAGGTGAGTGTGTCTGCTGACCTGAGAGGCCACCAGATTCTTGGTGTAGTAGTCCTGAGGCATGATGGCTTCCACCACTGCCACCAGAAGGCATCTTCTTCACTTTGGAGGACCAGCAGAGCGAGGGCCGCTAACCTGTGGACATTCATGGAAGGTGAGGTTGTGTCTGCAGGTTTGTTCTAACCTGTTGAGTCCCTGGCAGCAGCCAATGGCAAGGTTGTGCCAGCCAGCAGGATGCGGCGGAGCTGCTGGAGGGCGGGGCTGGAGTCTGAAAGTAAGAGCACGTTTAGACTCTATTCTGTGAACAGGCTTGCTCCCACGAATATGTGAATTCATCTGTAAAAGAGTTTAACTCTAATGCACCTGTTCCTCCTGCTCCCTGCTGCAGGGCGGCCCGTTGGACTACGAATGCCAGTGCGGAGCTAAGAAAATCAAAGAGGAGCTGTTGTTCTTTTGAACATGCCCAAGTGAGTAACCTCAAATCGGTCCCCAAAGGCCTCAAACCACCACAGTTCAGTCGGTGTCAGTTTTGTTCATGTCATGTCCTCCTTGCGTCTTCCTCTGAGCCTCTTCATCTCATCTCTTTCAGTGTGCTGATCCTCCAGCTGAAGCGGTTTACATTCACTCCATTGTTCACTGTGGAGAAGAAGAACAGCCCCATTGTTCTGACACAGCAGCTGGTGATCAGCCAGGACACAACCTTTAGTGAAGAGGTAAGGGAAAAGGCACACAGTTCATTTCAAGTACAGATGGAGTCCATTTCTAAGCTAACGGGTGGTGCTGCTGCTCTCTCCCAGGAAACTGCTCGCTATTTGCTGGTCAGCGTGATCAGTCGTTTGGGCTCCTCAGCTTACAGCGGTGAGTGGGTGCTTTCAGACACATGTGCTGAATGCAGGTCAGCTTTGAAAGTTTATGAGACGTTAATAAGTGCGCCTTCTCCTCTCAGGACATTACGTCTGTGACGACGTTCACCAGATGAGCGGAAGAGACGACGTCACAGACAGCCGGCTCACGTACGATGACGAGTTCGTCTGCCAGACCACGTGTGAGTCTGTGTGTGAGCAGCGGCAGAGAACAGCTTACCTGCTATTCTATGAAAAACAGGTGACGTCTCCCAGCAAACAGTCAGCATGTCTGTGCAAATATTCAGTGTAACTTGTAGAAAAACACTCACACTCAGTTTATTGGTGTTTTTCTTTTTCTATTTGTTATTTTCTTTGCAGCACTAGAAAGGCTGCAGAGTCGGGACTCAGATCTGCAGCAACACCTTCATTGTTATTGTTATTATTATTGTTGTTAGTACTGTTGTTGTTATGATTGATATTGTTACTGTTATTATAATCAGTTTTATTATTATTATCATTTTTATTTTTTTAATATATTTGTTTATCTTTATTATTATTAGTAGTAATGTTGTGGTTTATGTTGTTATTGTTATTATTATTACTGGTATTTTTGACATTATTATTATTATAATTTTGTTGTTATTGTCATTATTAGTAGAAGGAGTATTAGTTATATCATCGTTAAGGTACTATTGGTCTACATTCTTCTTCTATGGTAGCAGCCTGGGCAGAGTAACACCCAACTTTAAACTGCCGCCATCTGTTGGCACTAATTACAGTAGAAAACATTATTGCGACAACACGTTTTTTGGGGAAAATAACAGAGATTGAAACTTTACTGATAATTTGTCCAAGTTGAAAAAAGCCCTCCTCCAAAAATATCATGTGACAACCTCATTGCCTTACAGAATTATGACGTCACACACATGTAGAATCTTACCACCATTCTGATCCTTTGATCGTTTGATCCTTAAAACCCTTAAATATGGGTGAAAAGCAACAACTTTTAGACCGTTTCTCGCAGCATTGATGTTTGCAGCATTGAACCGTTCGCCAGAAAAGCCTTTTGAAATATTTGGATCCTTTGCAATAGTCACTGTATCCAGACCCAACATGTCTCAAACAGATCCAAAGAGACAAGAAGTTGACCCCAACGCTCTTCCCTGGGATGAGCCACTAGACCCTTACCTCTCCTCTCTTCCTTGGTGTGACCAAGTAGAACTGGAGGAAAAGCGTTTGGAAGAAATGGAGGATGAAACGCTCACAAACACAGAGAAGGTTAAGTTCTTGATGGAGGAAAATGAGAGAAAGAGCGCTGAATTAAAAAAGTTGTCATACCAGCTTCAAGAAAAGGAAGCTATTATGGAGGAGAAACAACAGGATCTCCGAGACATGGACAAAAAGAACCAGGAGCTCCAAGGAAAGCTTGATCAAGCTCTGTGCCAAAATAAAAAACTCCTCCAAGAGAAGAAACAAGAAGACATGAAGAAGAGAGGGATACGCTGCAATCTCCGAGACATGGAGCTAATGTACAAACATGAGAAAAAAAGGCTTGATGACACACTGCAAGCAAATGAAAAGCTTCTTCAAGAGAAAAGGAAACAAGAGATCAAACAAAAAGAAATGGATTGCAAGCTTCAGAGCATCAAGCAACACAATGAAAGCTTGCAAGGAAAGCTTGATCAAGCTCTGCAACAAAATAAAAAACTCCTCCAAGAGAAGAAAGAAGAGGACATGAAGAAGAGAGGGATGCGCTGCAATCTCCGAGACATGGAGCTAATGTACAAACATGAGAAAAAAAGGCTTGATGACACACTGCAAGCAAATGAAAAGCTTCTTCAAGAGAAAAGGGAACAAGAGATCAAACAAAAAGAAATGGATTGCAAGCTTCAGAGCATCGAGCAGCACAATGAAAGCTTGAAAGGAAAGCTTGATGAAGCTCTGCAACAAAATAAAGAAATCCTCCAAGAGAAAGAACAGCTGGACAGAAAGCAGGGAGACATGGAGTGCCAACTCCAGCACATGGAGGGAAACGACAGGATGCTGCAGGTAAAGGTTGATGAGACACTGCACAAATATCAAGAGCTGCTTCACGAGAAAGAACAGCTGGTCATTAAGCAGAAAGAAGAAAAACTTCTTCTCCAAGAGTTTGAGAAGAAAAACCAAAATCTGCAAGAACTTTACAACAAAATGAAGTTCAAAGCATCTGAGCTGGAAGGAGAAAATGAAAAACTGCAAAAACAGGAGGCAACATCTAAAGTACTGAAACAAAGGTTGGAAGAAGAACAAGCCAAAATAGAAGAAGTGGAGAGAAAATGCAATAAGCTGGAGAAGCAAAATACAGAAATAATCGAGGAGTTGAAAATCCTCATCCTCGAGAAAAAGGTGCTCGTGGAGAAGCAGCTGGAAAAAAAGAAAAAACGCTTCCGCTTCTTCCGGAGGAAGGACACTCCTTCTTTCACTACTGCCAATGTCACCTCGTCTTCCTCCACCTCTGTTCCAGCTTAATTTTCCCCTCTCCCCCCCCCTCCCTTTAACTACTAACACCTCTCCCATCTCCCTCCCCCCCCTATCTCTTTCACCCTCACCCCCCAACCAGTCCCGACAGTTGACTGCCCCCTCTAGAGCCTGGTTCTGTCATAGGTTTCTGCCTTTAAAGGGAGTTTTTCCTATCCACTGTCGCCTAGTGCTTGCTCAGAGGGGATTGTTGGGGTTTTCTCTCCTCTAGCCCTTTCCTTTAAGCTCTTCTTTACATCCCCCCCACCCCCACGTTTTCTTTTTTTTCTTAATAATATAACAATAAAAACAATTGACTGCATTTTAAATGTGTCAGATCAATGTCTTTATTCAAGAATACAAGAAATGGTAATAGCTGCATGTGTGTTTGTGTGTGTGCATAATATGCATACTTTACTTGTTGGATCCAAATCCCACAAGGAATCAAATAAAACAAGAAGACAAACAAAAACAAAACAAAAATATATTTCTCTCCCTTCCCAGGTCAGGAATCAGAATGAGGAAGAAATTTGGTCAGATCAGTGCAGGTTTTTGCACTACTGACATAAAGTTTCTGCTAATTGAAAAATGTATGTCGATATTTCTGAAATCCATTTGCAAACAAATAACTTATGGTTTTTATAAAAGAAAAATCAGAGAGCAGAGCTGGTAAGACAGCTTAGCTCAACAGGTTACAGGAGATCAGATACCACCTACTTTTCATGACAGTCTTCTTTATTGCATAAATCTCCCCTTTGATCATTGAGCAGTAAATCACTGCATATAAAGTCAGCTAACTGTTATCGTTTTATGAGTAAAGATTCTCAAATGATTGAATTGCGGTTTTAGTAAATGTTGAACTTTGTTGCGAATTCTATTTTTAGAATCAATAGCCCACATTTTGATTTAGTTTTGCAAGTTGCTGATTTCACACAGATCCACTGCCCAAACGTGCCTTTGAGTTTTTCATCATTTAACAAGAATAGGCTCAGGCAATCATTGTGTAATTAGGCTTAGCATATGTGACAGTACATGGCACAAAATAAACAAGAGGTTTCCATGTATCCAAATCCAAAAAATAATGTGGTTTATGCTTGTTACGTTCTCAGTCTAGTAGCGATTGGAAAACAACGAGCAATGTGACACCCCCATTCACCCACCACCCAAGAAAGAGCAAAAACAGAGTACTTTTCAAAGGGGTGACTATTTTTTTTTCAACGTTTTTACAACATTTTTCACATTGAAAGTGAAATAATATAAAATACTGTCTCAATTAAATTGCGTTCATATTTAAAAATACAAGCCAAGCAATAAAAATGTACTTGGGCCAGTAAAACTCTGAGCCACTAACCTGCATCTATAGCCTTGAGGATCCAATACACTTATATAATACAGGGTATTATTCATGAGATCCACCTGCTTTTTAACCTTAAGCAATTGTGCTTCAGAGATTTAAGTGCATCTCCCTCTTGTGGTAAATGAAAATAACACTTATTCAGCACCAGCTTGTTGCGGCTGCATCAGGGCACCAGATGTTCAGCCTCCATCCTGTAGGCAGACTCATCCCCGTCTGAGAGGAGTCCAATAATGGTGGTGTCATCTGCAAACTTAATTAGATTGACAGACTGGTGGTTGGAGGTGCGGCAGTTGGTGTACAGGGAGAAGAGCATAGGAGAAAGAACACAGCCCTGAGGGGAGCTTGTGCTGATGGTCCGGGAGTCCAAGACATTCTTCCCCAGCCTCACTGGTTGCTTCCTGTCCATCAGGAAGTCAGTGATCCACCGGCAGATGGGATCAGGCACATTCATCTGGGAAAGCTATCCTTGAAGAAGGTCTGAAAGGATGGTGTTGAAGGCAGAGCTGAAGTCCACAAACAGGATCCTGGCGTAGGTTCCCGGGGAGTCCAGATTCTGCAGGATGAAGTGTAGAGCCATGTTGATGGCATCGTCTACAGACCTGTTGGCTCTGTATGCAAACTGCAGGGGGTCCAGGAGGGGGGCCGTGAGGGTCTTAAGATAGGAGAGAACCAGGCGCTCCAAGACTTCATGACCACAGATGTCAGAGCGCAGGTCTGTAGTCTTTTAGTCCAGTGATCTTTGGCTTCTTGAAAGCTATATATGATATAAAAATTATATAAAAACTGTTAATCACCAAAAGAAATGATATCATAGTTCTTATAAAGAAAGCCTCTAAAATCAAACATCAGCAGTGTAGCAATGTTGTTCACTTACACTGTATATAAAACACTGATTTTGGCTACATACATTTTTTTACCATGAAGAGTAAAGTGTTTGGCATTTTTGTCATTGTTATTGAGCTCAGAGATCCGGCCCAGCCCAGTATCTACCTGGTTATGTACAAGGAGCTGGAGGTGATAACTCAACAATAACCAGGCCATGCATGCATGGATGCATGGATGCATGCATGGATGGATGCATGAATAGATCAGCTTGTAGGCTGTGTGTGGTCAGCAGCAGGCTGCTGGGTCTGGACCAAGAGGGAAAGCCCAGCATGTGAAACCCATCAGCAGAATGCCAGAACAAAGGTGCACAGACAAATGCAGCCCAGACACTCGGGCAGGACCAGTAAAATAAATGGCAGCAATGGCAGCAAACACAATATGATGTGGTAAAATGTACTTTCTTTCACAAACAGATAGCACAAACAAGAATCAACAGAATCTCCTTTGTGGTTCTTGTGAAGACATTAACAAAAAGTTGAAATAAAGTGGCAATGAAATTCATGCACTGAAGACCACGCGAAACCCTAATTCACCCTACTTCCTGTTGTCTTCACATTCCATTTGCATCCCTTGCCCACAGAGTCAAAAATGACCCTTCTTCACTAAAGATCTAACATAAAGCAATTGCATTTTAAATGGCAAGCCCATTTTGCATTAAGAAACACTATCAGTAATCAGAAATTGTGTCTATCAGAGTTCTCTATTTTTACTGTCCTGAAAACTGCATTAATTCAGTGGATGCGGTTAGGTTCCAACAACGGAATATAAGAGGGCAACCGATTAAATCTGAGAGGGATCCAATTTTTATCCATTCATGTACCAGCTACTGGCTTTTTGCTGTTAGTTAATCACACTTTCCTTCTGATAAACACTGATTATGTTCTCATATTGCGTGAGAGTTTATTTGCCAGGTGTCAGAAGTCTAATAATGTTCAGGATATCCTCAACAACTCATCTCAGTATAGCCGTCATCAGAAGGAAGTGCGCTTCATTGACTCATCAACTTGTCTCAGGCTTTCCACAAAGTTTCACAGTTGACCTTAAAGTAATATGCTGCAAGCTTACCTTGCAGTGCATTACTTTTTAAGGTCTAAAGACCTTAAAGTGTGCTATAGATTGAAGTGATTTGAACTGACAACAGGGCTAATTCAGCACTTCAAGTTAACATCAATAAAAGTTTTTAAATTTTACTCTGATTTCCGTTTGTTTTCATTGTCTGCAAGTTGAATGAATACGTGCCATCTGTTATTTAGTTCAAATTGTGGGTGGAAAATGCTGTGCTGTCATGTGACCTGTTCTCTCATGTGTGCCTTTCTCTTGTTTTGTATGTATTTCTCGTTTGTTATTTATTCCTATTTTATTCCTGCAGTTGGTATGGAATTCACTTTTTAAAAAAAATGATCAGTGTTTTGAAATTAGATGTGATGAAGATGTGACCTTAATTTACAAAATCACCATCATGCTGGATTCAATGAGAAATGAAACTAGTGCATGAAACAGGTCTCAGTAAAATGCAGGATCATTTTCTCATAGACTGTAATACACTGCCCCCTGCTGGTCGTTATAAAGACTGCAGATGCAAGGCAGATCCATCCATCTTTGTGTACAGTCTTGATGTCTTTTGACATGAACGTCATATGTGTGAAACAAAATAAAGGACTCTGTAAAATAAATGAAAATCAAATATTTATATACAGAATATTTATGTACAAATGCTGAAAAAGACATCTGAACAAAATGCACATCCAGTAAAATTTTAAAAAAGAAGAGTCAGTTTTATCATGTGACTATCATGCTGTCATTTACGCACCATGCACTTCACACCAGATCAAAATAAAACACTGTGAGGTCGTTCTAACTGGAAGCCCAGAGAGGTTCGACAATGCAGCACAATGTCCTGAAGCATCAGCATCAAAATATACTTCAAGTACCAAAAAGTACTCATTGTGCAGAATGCCCTATTTTTGAATATTAATAACTGCTTTCCCACTGAAGGCTGAAAGCAAAAGCGGGTCCAGCCCGGTTCCGGTGTCAGGCCTACTAACAATTTAAAATAATGTAAAATTGTAACATTGTAAACATAATGTTACAATTTTACATTATGTTACAATTTTACATAATATAAAATTGTAACATTGTAAACATAATGTACAATTGTAACATTGTAAACATAATGTTACAATTTTACATTATGTTACAATTTAACATAATGTAAAATTGTAACATTGTAAACATAATGTTACAATTTTACATTATGTTAAATTGTAACTGTTAAGGGTGGTGAGTTAGCGAACCCAGACGCGGACCTCTCGTTTAAGTTGAACAGTGTCTTTATTTACAGTGAAGCCAAAACCAATCCACAGTTATCCACAGTGCAAGTCCCTTCAGTGCTCCTCTCCCCGTCTCCCCTCGTGTGTCCACAAAACTCCAGAGAATCAGTGAAGTCTCCCCTTCCGTCTCTCCGTCTCGTTCGCTTCCAGGCTTGGTGCAATACTCCAGCGCTGTCTGTCACTCAGCCACACCATTAAATAGCCCTGCCAACGATGGTGGATAATTAGCAGCAGCTGGCGAGGAAAAGCTCGCAGGTGAGGCAGCGCAGAGCGGCAGCACTTCCGGGTCGGGGGTCTCCCGTTGCTACGCGACCACGTAACAATCGCAGCGGAGCCAGAGAAAAAGCAGAGCGAGAGAGAGGAGAACAAACACACACACACACACACACACACACACACAGGTCGACCGGTCGGGGCACCGTCCGACTCTGACAGTAACATAATGTAAAATTGTAACATTATGTTTACAATGTTACAATTTTACATTATGTTAAATTGTAACATAATGTAAAATTGTAACATTATGTTTACAATGTTACAATTTTACATTATGTTAAATTGTAACATTATGTTTACAATGTTACAATTTTAAATATAATTTACCCAATTAATTCTGTCATAACAGAAGTCATCCCTATAATATTAGGGATATTAATATCCCTATAATATTAAGCATCAGACTTTATCAAATTTTTAAAAAGACAATAGACATCTTTGCAAGTTTATTTTCTAAAAACATTTTTTGTTGGATAGTGTAGCGCAGCTGGATAGTGTAGTGGTAAGACTACACATCTTTGGAGTCGCAAGTTCGATTCCCATCCAGTAAGGGTCCTGGCTAGACCCCTCATGCTAACCAAAAAGCCCTGGAATGGCGCGGCTACGTCTGCAGTCTCTGTGCTTAAATTTAAAGCTTGCTTGTTTGTTAAATGTATTATTCACTGTTTTTAGTTTACTCCGTGACGGGGCTGGATATCGGGCGTCCTGCACCACCCAATCCGGTCTGGAGCATAGCGAAACCATTTCTGCACTGTTTGAACAAAGGTGAACTCAGAAACTGCATTTACCCCCACCTGCTGAGTCAGGCCATCTAAGACAACAAAAACACCCAAAAACAAACAAACAACAACAACAAAAAAAAAACAGTAAAAAAGAGGGGTTCAATTAGAGTTCAAATATGAATAACCTCTCGCCAAAAGTCTTTAACAGCGAGAAAGCTGGCAAACTACTAAGCTGATCAACATGAAAGGCACAAGGTGGAAATCAGCAAACTGCTGCCTCACTTTGTTCACCTGTGCTCTATATTTCATGGTCCGGTTGGCTGCAGGACCAAACATTTGGCCTTACACCTTATTTCTTTATGTTTTGCTTCCAAGGTGCCAGACTTGTAGGTAACTTTTTACACTGACTTGACCTCAGCAATAGTTTCCAGTCTTTCAACCTCCTTTGGGCTTTGGCTGCTTTTTTACTTTTTCAGTCCAGTCCTTCTACCTGACCATTTTCAGAGAACTCTAAGGAGCTTGGGGGGGAAAAAGCAACCGGACTTCTTTAACTGTTTTCAAGACGTTTCGCCTCTCATCCCAGAAGCTTTTTCAGTTCACTGAAGCCTCATAAGAAAGTGACACAATGACATTTAGACAATAAAACTCCCCAAAAGTGCACCTTAAGAGCACTGTCTCTTTAAATACCCTCCTTTGCTTGGTCTGCTCCTTAATTTTTTTCTCCCGGCCCAGTTAAGTCCAACAGCCAGCTCATTTGTAATGGCAAAGGCCAGCTGTGATGGATTCGCACCTCCAGTGTGGTCCCTCCAATCAAAGAAAAGCGTCTCACATATGAATATATTTTTTAAAAAATTGAATTATCGTGAATTATGGTTTAAATGTGTATGTATATGCCTGTGTGTTGACATCGTGAAATAGATGTAACAGACGTATGTAAGAGACAGAATGATTTTTCTTTCCAAAGCCTAATTTTCCAGATATGATGAGAAGTAACTGAAATATTTGCTCTGAAATGTTTTTCAATTCCTATTGTTGGATCTTCCAATGATAGCCTGCTGCTGTATATTCCAGCAGACCATAAAGCAGCAAACCATTTTTAAGCAGTTTAACCAAACTGGACAATTTATAAAGTTCTGAATTACAAAACCTATAAAACTTTTAAGAATTTACCATTGTTTTATTTGCTTACAGTTACTGTAGAATTGCCTCTGCATTATTAACCTCATCCAAATTGTGCAAAGGCAAATCCAGAGGCAAAACCCCAGCATCAACAGGTTCAGTGCTGCAGGATTGACGGAAAGCTCTGAACTCCTCACGGAGGTCCCCGACTTCTCAGATCAGCTCTGTCACCATGGTTATCAGTTTTTGGAAGGCTGCATGTGTTGAAACTGAGGATTACTGGCTTGTGATAAACTGGATAATCATTGTGATTAGAAAAACAAATATATCAATAAATTATGGCTTCACATTTGGATTCAAGTCAGCAGAATTTACATTTTGGATTAAAATTTAAGTAGTTCAATCTGCTAAAATTGTGTACAAGTTTATCCCTGCTACGGAATAGTCCAAGTGATAGCAGCTTTAGTTTCCTGGTCAGCTATAAATAAATGATTTTTCAACGTGATTGTTGTCACCTGGTCGACTATAATAGATCAACAATCAATGATAACAGAACAACTATGAATCAATGCTACTCCAATTCCACCAGCAAAGGTAAAGTGGGCTATCGTTTTGCTGCTCATGCTGCATGTTGCTTGAGAGTTTCTGTTATGCCTTCTGTTATGTCTCTGTTATGAAAAATATTGTTTGGCTTTTCTGATTGCCCTACAAATAGAGTAGACAAATTTTATTTGATTCATTTACTAATGTTACTGGTTAAATTTCATGTGAATAAATAAAACTTTTCTAATGCAAAATCGTCTTTTCCATGTTTTATAAATGAAACCAGACAATATTTTAATTGCTAAAGGTTTCACTATACGTTCTTTATCATTAGGTAAGGCAACAGGTCTAACCGCACCTAGCCTTGAAAACACATTTTAACAAAATTGATTTATTGATTCAATAGGCTTCTAAGAATCACCAACCCAATCTGTCTGTAAAATTGTGGCACTCAGTATTCAGCTTTGAGGAGCTTGACAGCTGTTATTTAGAGCCTGATGGGTTCCGATTTTTGATTCCAGAGATGAACAGTTACCCACCTCTGAAACAACCGAGGTTCCCACAAGCAGCGTTTCTGTAAACATCAATGAAAATGAAAAGTCTCCCACCAATGAGAGTTACAGTATTGATTCAGTCAATGCTGTCCTTCCTGAACCTTGAGATATTGATGGTTCTGAGGAGAATGAAAAAAATGTTGTTAGAGGAAGCCGTCAAAGAGAGGAAGGAGAAACAATTTTTTCCCGAGTTCAAATAAGCCTTTCAGCTCTTTCTTCCTTTATTATGGCTCCAGTTGAGTCTGTGGGCCAAGGAGTAATTTCTGTCACCAGGCAAATCCTTAATATTGGTCGAGGACCATTTACCTCACCCACTCATGAATGTGAGTGTTTCTACGTGGCATTGGAGACGGTCTTGGTGAAGAAGCGCGGGTACTGGTAAATCTCCACGCTGTCGTGAATCTTCAGGATGTCGTCCTCTTTGTATTTGAACAGAGCCAGAGTGTAAGGCAAGGCAAGGCAAGTTTATTTATATAGCACAATTCAACAACAAGGTGATTCAAAGTGCTTTACAGAGACATCAAAAACAAAAACAAATAAAAAGCATGATTTGAAATTGACTAAGACAAGCAAACAAGCAAACAAACACAAACAAACAAACAAACAAACAAACAAACAAAACAGTATATAAAATCAAAAATCAAAACAGTAGATAAAATCAGGACAGTAGATAAAATCAGTAGTTAAAATGTAAGTTTTGAAATTTAAGCTTAAAAGTGTGGATTTGGTGCTTTATTCAAAAGCAGCTGAGAACAGGTGAGTCTTCAACCTGGCTTTAAATAAACTGAGTGTTTCAGCTGATCTGAGGCTTTCTGGGAGTTTGTTCCAGATATATGGAGCATAAAAGCTGAATGCATCTTCTCCGTGTCTGGTTCTGACTCTGGGAACTGATAAAAAACCGGATCCAGATGACCTGAGGGATCTGGAAGGTTCATATTGGGTCAGGAGGTCACTGATGTATTTTGGTCCTAAACCATTCAGAGCTTTATAGACCAGCATCAGAACTTTAAAGTCTATCCTCTGACGGACAGGCAGCCAGTGTAAAGACCTCAGAGCTGGACTGATGTGGTCCACTTTTTTGGTCTTAGTGAGGACTCGAGCAGCAGAGTTCTGAATGAGCTGTAGTTGTCTGACTGATTTTTTAGGTAGACCTGTAAAGATGCTGTTACAGTAATCAAGCCTACTAAAGATGAATGCATGGACTAGTTTTTCCAGGTCCTGTTGAGACATCAGATCTTTTATCCTTGAAATATTCTTGAGGTGATAGTAAGCTGATTTTGTTATTGTCTTAATGTGTTTTTCTAAGTTTAGGTCTGCGTCCATCACTACACCCAAATTTCTCGCCTGGTTTGTGGTTTTTAGGTGTATAGATTGAAGTTCTCTGGTGACCTGTAATCGTTTTTCTTTGGCACCAAAGACTATTACTTCAGTTTTGTTTTTGTTTAGCTGGAGAAAATTGTGGCACAACCAGTCATTAATTTCCTCAATGCATTTACCAAGAGCCTGTACAGGGCCTCGGTCTCCTGGTGACATTGTGATATATATTTGTGTGTCATCTGCATAGCTATGATAGTTTATTTTGTTGTTCTTTATAATCTGTGTCAGTGGGAGCACGTAAATGTTAAACAGAAGAGGTCCCAAGATGGAACCTTGGGGAACTCCACATGTGATACTTGTCTGCTCAGATGTGAAGTTACCTATTGATACAAAGTATTTCCTGTTTTCTAAGTATGTTTTGAACCAGTTTAGTACAGTTCCTGAAAGACCTGCCCAGTTCTCCAGTCGTTTGAGTAATATGTTGTGGTCAACTGTATCAAATGCTGCACTGAGATCCAGTAAAACTAAGACTGACATTTTTCCACTGTCTGTATTCAAACATATGTCATTAAACACTTTGGTCAGAGCGGTTTCAGTGCTGTGGTTCTGTCTAAAACCTGACTGGAAGGCATCATAGCAGTTATTCTGTGTTAAGAAGTAATTGAGCTGTTGAGAAACTGCTTTTTCAATGATCTTACTTAAAAATGGAAGATTTGAGATCGGCCTGTAGTTATTCATTTGTGTCTTGTCAAGATTGTCCTTTTTCAGTATAGGTTTTATTACAGCAGTTTTTAGTGATTCTGGAAACACACCTGACATTAAAGAAAAGTTTACGATCTGTAACAGGTCTGACTCCAAAGTCTTTGAGACCTTTTTGAAAAAACTTGTTGGCAGGACATCTAAACAGCAAGAGGAGGAGTTCAGTTGGCCTAAGATGTCCTCCAGGTCTTTGCTGTTAATAGGGTGAAACTGTTTGATGGTGTTTAAACAGTTTTTTGGTGGACACAGTACATATCCTGGATCTGCTGTTGATGTACCAATTGCTTGTCTAATCTTTTGGATTTTTTCTGTGAAGAATTTGGCAAAGTCATTGCAGGCCATGGTCGAATGAAGTTCAGCTGCCACTGACACAGGAGGGTTTGTTAGCCTGTCAACTGTAGAAAATAAGACCCGAGCGTTATGACTGTTTTTGGTGATGATGTCAGAGAAGTAGGACCTCCTTGCACTCCTCAGTTGTAAATTATAATTGTGAAGTTTCTCTTTATAGATGTCATAATGAACCTGGAGGTTTGTTTTTCTCCATCTGCGCTCAGCTTTCCTACACTCTCTTTTTTCATTTTTCACCAGTGTGGAGTTTCTCCATGGAGACTTTTTCCTTCCAGAGATAACCTTCACCTTAATGGGAGCAATAGTGTCCATTACATTTAACATTTTAGCATTGAAGCTAGTGACGAGCTCATTGACTGAACCTCTGGACAGGTCAGGTGTTAATGGGAAGACCTGGTTAAAGATCTCACTACTGTGTTCAGTTATACACCGTTTTGTGATCACTGCTGTTGATATATTTGTGTGGGCTGAGATTTTACTTTCAAAGAAAACACAGTAATGATCAGACAGGCCCACATCAGACACAGTAATGTTTGAAATGCTCAGGCCCTTGGAGATCAGTAGGTCAAGAGTGTGTCCTCTATTATGTGTGGCCTCTGTTACATGCTGAGTCAGCCCAAAGTTGCCCAGAGTGTTACTCAGGTCTTTAGTCCCTTTGTCCTGAGGGTTGTCCACATGGATGTTAAAATCCCCAACAATAATTACACAGTCGAAATCAACACAGATCACAGACAGCAGTTCACTGAGGTCATTAAAAAAGTCTGTGCAGTATTTGGGAGGCCTGTAAACATTAAGAAACACAACTTTGGATGGAGCCTTCAGCTGTAACGCCACATATTCAAAAGACTGAAAACTTCCAGGAGATAGCTGCTTACATTGAAATGATTCATTAAATAAGGCAGCAACCCCTCCTCCTCTCCTGCTCACCCTGGCCTCACTGATAAAACTGTAGTTAGGAGGGGTCGTCTCGATGAGAACAGCTCCACTGTTACTTTGGTCCAACCAAGTTTCAGTTAAAAACATAAAATCAAGGCTGTGCTCAGTGATTAAATCATTAATTAAAAATGTTTTCCCAGCTAAAGATCTAACGTTTAATAAAGCCAACTTAAGTGTTTTAGAGGTATTAATTGCCCCCTCGTGTTTGGGAGCAGTCTGTGGCACACAAGGTATGTTTACTATATTTAAAGATCTTTTAGAGTGCAGCTCTCTGTGTTGCCTTCTGTGTGTGTATCTGAAAATCACCTGCAGCACACACACATTTCATAACATGACACTCACACCACACAATTAAAGGCCGTTAATTCATTATATACTCACAACAATTAAGGACTGTGGTGCAGTTGGGCCATTTACTCATTACAGCTCTGACCGATTTCCAAGAAGCCACTTGGTTCCTCACTTACCAGATAATCTTAACCTACTTGGTAGTTGAGCTTTAAGTTTAAATTAAACTTCTGGGTTAGATCTACGTGGCTGAAGCTGTTGTCGGCATTTATCCCTGTGTGGTATAAATTTCTGGGTCTGAACTACCTTCTTGTTTCCTGAGACAAACGATGTAAAAGCTGTGCTGCATTTGTCAGATACAGAAACAAGCCCAAAGGAATTGTCCCGCTCATCGTCTGGATTTACGCTGCTTGTGGTAGACTGTGAGGTCGTTACTAGAATTATCTGCTTTCCCACTCCTATTTCATGTCACATGACAGTTCCCCATGCTTAGTAAACAATGTCTTATTACTCTTAAAATGTAAATAAAGACATCTAAAGGTCAAAACAAAATCATTTTTGTTTGCATGGATACTACTGTGGTGCATTCAGCTGTTGTCTGTATTTCTGTCATGGTGCGTTCGGATGTATGATAGCTTGGTACCCTCGTACCCCACAGAGGCATCAGGATGTCGCTCGGCAGACTCCCAAAAAAACCCACCAGGAACCAGTTGAAGGTGACCAGAGAGACGTCAATGTTGTGATGCTCAAATTGAGATGCCAGGCGAGGAAGCTTCTCCGCCATGAAGTCCTTCAGCATGTGCTTGTCTGTCTGAGCACAAAGACTCACAGAGATCAGCCTCACTGATCACTAAAACAGATCACAGCAGGCAAGCAGGTGAGTGTGTCTGCTGACCTGAGAGGCCACCAGATTCTTGGTGTAGTAGTCCTGAGGCATGATGGCTTCCACCACTGCCACCAGAAGGCATCTTCTTCACTTTGGAGGACCAGCAGAGCGAGGGCCGCTAACCTGTGGACATTCATGGAAGGTGAGGTTGTGTCTGCAGGTTTGTTCTAACCTGTTGAGTCCCTGGCAGCAGCCAATGGCAAGGTTGTGCCAGCCAGCAGGATGCGGCGGAGCTGCTGGAGGGCGGGGCTGGAGTCTGAAAGTAAGAGCACGTTTAGACTCTATTCTGTGAACAGGCTTGCTCCCACGAATATGTGAATTCATCTGTAAAAGAGTTTAACTCTAATGCACCTGTTCCTCCTGCTCCCTGCTGCAGGGCGGCCCGTTGGACTACGAATGCCAGTGCGGAGCTAAGAAAATCAAAGAGGAGCTGCTGTTCTTTTGAACATGCCCAAGTGAGTAACCTCAAATCGGTCCCCAAAGGCCTCAAACCACCACAGTTCAGTCGGTGTCAGTTTTGTTCATGTCATGTCCTCCTTGCGTCTTCCTCTGAGCCTCTTCATCTCATCTCTTTCAGTGTGCTGATCCTCCAGCTGAAGCGGTTTACATTCACTCCATTGTTCACTGTGGAGAAGAAGAACAGCCCCATTGTTCTGACACAGCAGCTGGTGATCAGCCAGGACACAGCCTTTAGTGAAGAGGTAAGGGAAAAGGCACACAGTTCATTTCAAGTACAGATGGAGTCCATTTCTAAGCTAACGGGTGGTGCTGCTGCTCTCTCCCAGGAAACTGCTCGCTATTTGCTGGTCAGCGTGATCAGTCGTTTGGGCTCCTCAGCTTACAGCGGTGAGTGGGTGCTTTCAGACACATGTGCTGAATGCAGGTCAGCTTTGAAAGTTTATGAGACGTTAATAAGTGCGCCTTCTCCTCTCAGGACATTACGTCTGTGACGACGTTCACCAGATGAGCGGAAGAGACGACGTCACAGACAGCCGGCTCACGTACGATGACGAGTTCGTCTGCCAGACCACGTGTGAGTCTGTGTGTGAGCAGCGGCAGAGAACAGCTTACCTGCTATTCTATGAAAAACAGGTGACGTCTCCCAGCAAACAGTCAGCATGTCTGTGCAAATATTCAGTGTAACTTGTAGAAAAACACTCACACTCAGTTTATTGGTGTTTTTCTTTTTCTATTTGTTATTTTCTTTGCAGCACTAGAAAGGCTGCAGAGTCGGGACTCAGATCTGCAGCAACACCTTCATTGTTATTGTTATTATTATTGTTGTTAGTACTGTTGTTGTTATGATTGATATTGTTACTGTTATTATAATCAGTTTTATTATTATTATCATTTTTATTTTTTTAATATATTTGTTTATCTTTATTATTATTAGTAGTAATGTTGTGGTTTATGTTGTTATTGTTATTATTATTACTGGTATTTTTGACATTATTATTATTATAATTTTGTTGTTATTGTCATTATTAGTAGAAGGAGTATTAGTTATATCATCGTTAAGGTACTATTGGTCTACATTCTTCTTCTATGGTAGCAGCCTGGGCAGAGTAACACCCAACTTTAAACTGCCGCCATCTGTTGGCACTAATTACAGTAGAAAACATTATTGCGACAACACGTTTTTTGGGGAAAATAACAGAGATTGAAACTTTACTGATAATTTGTCCAAGTTGAAAAAAGCCCTCCTCCAAAAATATCATGTGACAACCTCATTGCCTTACAGAATTATGACGTCACACACATGTAGAATCTTGCCACCATTCTGATCCTTTGATCGTTTGATCCTTAAAACCCTTAAATAGGGGTGAAGAGCAACAACTTTTAGACCGTTTCTCGCAGCATTGATGTTTGCAGCATTGAACCGTTCGCCAGAAAAGCCTTTTGAAATATTTGGATCCTTTGCAATAGTCACTGTATCCAGACCCAACATGTCTCAAACAGATCCAAAGAGACAAGAAGTTGACCCCAACGCTCTTCCCTGGGATGAGCCACTAGACCCTTACCTCTCCTCTCTTCCTTGGTGTGACCAAGTAGAACTGGAGGAAAAGCGTTTGGAAGAAATGGAGGATGAAACGCTCACAAACACAGAGAAGATTAAGTTCTTGATGGAGGAAAATGAGAGAAAGAGCGCTGAATTAAAAAAGTTGTCATACCAGCTTCAAGAAAAGGAAGCTATTATTGAGGAGAAACAACAGGATCTCCGAGACATGGACAAAAAGAACCAGGAGCTCCAAGGAAAGCTTGATCAAGCTCTGTGCCAAAATAAAAAACTCCTCCAAGAGAAGAAACAAGAAGACATGAAGAAGAGAGGGATACGCTGCAATCTCCGAGACATGGAGCTAATGTACAAACATGAGAAAAAAAGGCTTGATGACACACTGCAAGCAAATGAAAAGCTTCTTCAAGAGAAAAGGAAACAAGAGATCAAACAAAAAGAAATGGATTGCAAGCTTCAGAGCATCAAGCAACACAATGAAAGCTTGCAAGGAAAGCTTGATCAAGCTCTGCAACAAAATAAAAAACTCCTCCAAGAGAAGAAAGAAGAGGACATGAAGAAGAGAGGGATGCGCTGCAATCTCCGAGACATGGAGCTAATGTACAAACATGAGAAAAAAAGGCTTGATGACACACTGCAAGCAAATGAAAAGCTTCTTCAAGAGAAAAGGGAACAAGAGATCAAACAAAAAGAAATGGATTGCAAGCTTCAGAGCATCGAGCAGCACAATGAAAGCTTGAAAGGAAAGCTTGATGAAGCTCTGCAACAAAATAAAGAAATCCTCCAAGAGAAAGAACAGCTGGACAGAAAGCAGGGAGACATGGAGTGCCAACTCCAGCACATGGAGGGAAACGACAGGATGCTGCAGGTAAAGGTTGATGAGACACTGCACAAATATCAAGAGCTGCTTCACGAGAAAGAACAGCTGGTCATTAAGCAGAAAGAAGAAAAACTTCTTCTCCAAGAGTTTGAGAAGAAAAACCAAAATCTGCAAGAACTTTACAACAAAATGAAGTTCAAAGCATCTGAGCTGGAAGGAGAAAATGAAAAACTGCAAAAACAGGAGGCAACATCTAAAGTACTGAAACAAAGGTTGGAAGAAGAACAAGCCAAAATAGAAGAAGTGGAGAGAAAATGCAATAAGCTGGAGAAGCAAAATACAGAAATAATCGAGGAGTTGAAAATCCTCATCCTCGAGAAAAAGGTGCTCGTGGAGAAGCAGCTGGAAAAAAAGAAAAAACGCTTCCGCTTCTTCCGGAGGAAGGACACTCCTTCTTTCACTACTGCCAATGTCACCTCGTCTTCCTCCACCTCTGTTCCAGCTTAATTTTCCCCTCTCCCCCCCCCTCCCTTTAACTACTAACACCTCTCCCATCTCCCTCCCCCCCCTATCTCTTTCACCCTCACCCCCCAACCAGTCCCGACAGTTGACTGCCCCCTCTAGAGCCTGGTTCTGTCATAGGTTTCTGCCTTTAAAGGGAGTTTTTCCTATCCACTGTCGCCTAGTGCTTGCTCAGAGGGGATTGTTGGGGTTTTCTCTCCTCTAGCCCTTTCCTTTAAGCTCTTCTTTACATCCCCCCCACCCCCACTTTTTCTTTTTTTTCTTAATAATATAACAATAAAAACAATTGACTGCATTTTAAATGTGTCAGATCAATGTCTTTATTCAAGAATACAAGAAATGGTAATAGCTGCATGTGTGTTTGTGTGTGTGCATAATATGCATACTTTACTTGTTGGATCCAAATCCCACAAGGAATCAAATAAAACAAGAAGACAAACAAAAACAAAACAAAAATATATTTCTCTCCCTTCCCAGGTCAGGAATCAGAATGAGGAAGAAATTTGGTCAGATCAGTGCAGGTTTTTGCACTACTGACATAAAGTTTCTGCTAATTGAAAAATGTATGTCGATATTTCTGAAATCCATTTGCAAACAAATAACTTATGGTTTTTATAAAAGAAAAATCAGAGAGCAGAGCTGGTAAGACAGCTTAGCTCAACAGGTTACAGGAGATCAGATACCACCTACTTTTCATGACAGTCTTCTTTATTGCATAAATCTCCCCTTTGATCATTGAGCAGTAAATCACTGCATATAAAGTCAGCTAACTGTTATCGTTTTATGAGTAAAGATTCTCAGATGATTGAATTGCGGTTTTAGTAAATGTTGAACTTTGTTGCGAATTCTATTTTTAGAATCAATAGCCCACATTTTGATTTAGTTTTGCAAGTTGCTGATTTCACACAGATCCACTGCCCAAACGTGCCTTTGAGTTTTTCATCATTTAACAAGAATAGGCTCAGGCAATCATTGTGTAATTAGGCTTAGCATATGTGACAGTACATGGCACAAAATAAACAAGAGGTTTCCATGTATCCAAATCCAAAAAATAATGTGGTTTATGCTTGTTACGTTCTCAGTCTAGTAGCGATTGGAAAACAACGAGCAATGTGACACCCCCATTCACCCACCACCCAAGAAAGAGCAAAAACAGAGTACTTTTCAAAGGGGTGACTATTTTTTTTTCAACGTTTTTACAACATTTTTCACATTGAAAGTGAAATAATATAAAATACTGTCTCAATTAAATTGCGTTCATATTTAAAAATACAAGCCAAGCAATAAAAATGTACTTGGGCCAGTAAAACTCTGAGCCACTAACCTGCATCTATAGCCTTGAGGATCCAATACACTTATATAATACAGGGTATTATTCATGAGATCCACCTGCTTTTTAACCTTAAGCAATTGTGCTTCAGAGATTTAAGTGCATCTCCCTCTTGTGGTAAATGAAAATAACACTTATTCAGCACCAGCTTGTTGCGGCTGCATCAGGGCACCAGATGTTCAGCCTCCATCCTGTAGGCAGACTCATCCCCGTCTGAGAGGAGTCCAATAATGGTGGTGTCATCTGCAAACTTAATTAGCTTGACAGACTGGTGGTTGGAGGTGCGGCAGTTGGTGTACAGGGAGAAGAGCATAGGAGAAAGAACACAGCCCTGAGGGGAGCTTGTGCTGATGGTCCGGGAGTCCAAGACATTCTTCCCCAGCCTCACTGGTTGCTTCCTGTCCATCAGGAAGTCAGTGATCCACCGGCAGATGGGATCAGGCACATTCATCTGGGAAAGCTATCCTTGAAGAAGGTCTGAAAGGATGGTGTTGAAGGCAGAGCTGAAGTCCACAAACAGGATCCTGGCGTAGGTTCCCGGGGAGTCCAGATTCTGCAGGATGAAGTGTAGAGCCATGTTGATGGCATCGTCTACAGACCTGTTGGCTCTGTATGCAAACTGCAGGGGGTCCAGGAGGGGGGCCGTGAGGGTCTTAAGATAGGAGAGAACCAGGCGCTCAAAGACTTCATGACCACAGATGTCAGAGCGCAGGTCTGTAGTCTTTTAGTCCAGTGATATTTGGCTTCTTGAAAGCTACATATGATATAAAAATTATATAAAAACTGTTAATCACCAAAAGAAATGATATCATAGTTCTTATAAAGAAAGCCTCTAAAATCAAACATCAGCAGTGTAGCAATGTTGTTCACTTACACTGTATATAAAACACTGATTTTGGCTACATACATTTTTTTACCATGAAGAGTAAAGTGTTTGGCATTTTTGTCATTGTTATTGAGCTCAGAGATCCGGCCCAGCCCAGTATCTACCTGGTTATGTACAAGGAGCTGGAGGTGATAACTCAACAATAACCAGGCCATGCATGCATGGATGCATGCATGGATGGATGCATGAATAGATCAGCTTGTAGGCTGTGTGTGGTCAGCAGCAGGCTGCTGGGTCTGGACCAAGAGGGAAAGCCCAGCATGTGAAACCCATCAGCAGAATGCCAGAACAAAGGTGCACAGACAAATGCAGCCCAGACACTCGGGCAGGACCAGTAAAATAAATGGCAGCAATGGCAGCAAACACAATATGATGTGGTAAAATGTACTTTCTTTCACAAACAGATAGCACAAACAAGAATCAACAGAATCTCCTTTGTGGTTCTTGTGAAGACATTAACAAAAAGTTGAAATAAAGTGGCAATGAAATTCATGCACTGAAGACCACGCGAAACCCTAATTCACCCTACTTCCTGTTGTCTTCACATTCCATTTGCATCCCTTGCCCACAGAGTCAAAAATGACCCTTCTTCACTAAAGATCTAACATAAAGCAATTGCATTTTAAATGGCAAGCCCATTTTGCATTAAGAAACACTATCAGTAATCAGAAATTGTGTCTATCAGAGTTCTCTATTTTTACTGTCCTGAAAACTGCATTAATTCAGTGGATGCGGTTAGGTTCCAACAACGGAATATAAGAGGGCAACCGATTAAATCTGAGAGGGATCCAATTTTTATCCATTCATGTACCAGCTACTGGCTTTTTGCTGTTAGTTAATCACACTTTCCTTCTGATAAACACTGATTATGTTCTCATATTGCGTGAGAGTTTATTTGCCAGGTGTCAGAAGTCTAATAATGTTCAGGATATCCTCAACAACTCATCTCAGTATAGCCGTCATCAGAAGGAAGTGCGCTACATTGACTCATCAACTTGTCTCAGGCTTTCCACAAAGTTTCACAGTTGACCTTAAAGTAATATGCTGCAAGCTTACCTTGCAGTGCATTACTTTTTAAGGTCTAAAGACCTTAAAGTGTGCTATAGATTGAAGTGATTTGAACTGACAACAGGGCTAATTCAGCACTTCAAGTTAACATCAATAAAAGTTTTTAAATTTTACTCTGATTTCCGTTTGTTTTCATTGTCTGCAAGTTGAATGAATACGTGCCATCTGTTATTTAGTTCAAATTGTGGGTGGAAAATGCTGTGCTGTCATGTGACCTGTTCTCTCATGTGTGCCTTTCTCTTGTTTTGTATGTATTTCTCGTTTGTTATTTATTCCTATTTTATTCCTGCAGTTGGTATGGAATTCACTTTTTAAAAAAAATGATCAGTGTTTTGAAATTAGATGTGATGAAGATGTGACCTTAATTTACAAAATCACCATCATGCTGGATTCAATGAGACATGAAACTAGTGCATGAAACAGGTCTCAGTAAAATGCAGGATCATTTTCTCATAGACTGTAATACACTGCCCCCTGCTGGTCGTTATAAAGACTGCAGATGCAAGGCAGATCCATCCATCTTTGTGTACAGTCTTGATGTCTTTTGACATGAACGTCATATGTGTGAAACAAAATAAAGGACTCTGTAAAATAAATGAAAATCAAATATTTATATACAGAATATTTATGTACAAATGCTGAAAAAGACATCTGAACAAAATGCACATCCAGTAAAATTTTAAAAAAGAAAAGTCAGTTTTATCATGTGACTATCATGCTGTCATTTACGCACCATGCACTTCACACCAGATCAAAATAAAACACTGTGAGGTCGTTCTAACTGGAAGCCCAGAGAGGTTCGACAATGCAGCACAATGTCCTGAAGCATCAGCATCAAAATATACTTCAAGTACCAAAAAGTACTCATTGTGCAGAATGCCCTATTTTTGAATATTAATAACTGCTTTCCCACTGAAGGCTGAAAGCAAAAGCGGGTCCAGCCCGGTTCCGGTGTCAGGCCTACTAACAATTTAAAATAATGTAAAATTGTAACATTGTAAACATAATGTTACAATTTTACATTATGTTACAATTTTACATAATATAAAATTGTAACATTGTAAACATAATGTAAAATTGTAACATTGTAAACATAATGTTACAATTTTACATTATGTTACAATTTAACATAATGTAAAATTGTAACATTGTAAACATAATGTTACAATTTAACATAATGTAAAATTGTAACATTGTAAACATAATGTTACAATTTTACATTATGTTAAATTGTAACTGTTAAGGGTGGTGAGTTAGCGAACCCAGACGCGGACCTCTCGTTTAAGTTGAACAGTGTCTTTATTTACAGTGAAGCCAAAACCAATCCACAGTTATCCACAGTGCAAGTCCCTTCAGTGCTCCTCTCCCCGTCTCCCCTCGTGTGTCCACAAAACTCCAGAGAATCAGTGAAGTCTCCCCTTCCGTCTCTCCGTCTCGTTCGCTTCCAGGCTTGGTGCAATACTCCAGCGCTGTCTGTCACTCAGCCACACCATTAAATAGCCCTGCCAACGATGGTGGATAATTAGCAGCAGCTGGCGAGGAAAAGCTCGCAGGTGAGGCAGCGCAGAGCGGCAGCACTTCCGGGTCGGGGGTCTCCTGTTGCTACGCGACCACGTAACAATCGCAGCGGAGCCGGAGAAAAAGCAGAGCGAGAGAGAGGAGAACAAACACACACACACACACACACACACACACACAGGTCGACCGGTCGGGGCACCGTCCGACTCTGACAGTAACATAATGTAAAATTGTAACATTATGTTACAATTTTACATTATGTTAAATTGTAACATAATGTAAAATTGTAACATTATGTTTACAATGTTACAATTTTACATTATGTTAAATTGTAACATTATGTTTACAATGTTACAATTTTAAATATAATTTACCCAATTAATTCTGTCATAACAGAAGTCATCCCTATAATATTAGGGATATTAATATCCCTATAATATTAAGCATCAGACTTTATCAAATTTTTAAAAAGACAATAGACATCTTTGCAAGTTTATTTTCTAAAAACGTTTTTTGTTGGATAGTGTAGCGCAGCTGGATAGTGTAGTGGTAAGACTACACATCTTTGGAGTCGCAAGTTCGATTCCCATCCAGTAAGGGTCCTGGCTAGACCCCTCATGCTAACCAAAAAGCCCTGGAATGGCGCGGCTACGTCTGCAGTCTCTGTGCTTAAATTTAAAGCTTGCTTGTTTGTTAAATGTATTATTCACTGTTTTTAGTTTACTCCGTGACGGGGCTGGATATCGGGCGTCCTGCACCACCCAATCCGGTCTGGAGCATAGCGAAACCATTTCTGCACTGTTTGAACAAAGGTGAACTCAGAAACTGCATTTACCCCCACCTGCTGAGTCAGGCCATCTAAGACAACAAAAACACCCAAAAACAAACAAACAACAACAACAACAAAAAAACAGTAAAAAAGAGGGGTTCAATTAGAGTTCAAATATGAATAACCTCTCGCCAAAAGTCTTTAACAGCGAGAAAGCTGGCAAACTACTAAGCTGATCAACATGAAAGGCACAAGGTGGAAATCAGCAAACTGCTGCCTCACTTTGTTCACCTGTGCTCTATATTTCATGGTCCGGTTGGCTGCAGGACCAAACATTTGGCCTTACACCTTATTTCTTTATGTTTTGCTTCCAAGGTGCCAGACTTGTAGGTAACTTTTTACACTGACTTGACCTCAGCAATAGTTTCCAGTCTTTCAACCTCCTTTGGGCTTTGGCTGCTTTTTTACTTTTTCAGTCCAGTCCTTCTACCTGACCATTTTCAGAGAACTCTAAGGAGCTTGGGGGGGAAAAAGCAACCGGACTTCTTTAACTGTTTTCAAGACGTTTCGCCTCTCATCCCAGAAGCTTTTTCAGTTCACTGAAGCCTCATAAGAAAGTGACACAATGACATTTAGACAATAAAACTCCCCAAAAGTGCACCTTAAGAGCACTGTCTCTTTAAATACCCTCCTTTGCTTGGTCTGCTCCTTAATTTTTTTCTCCCGGCCCAGTTAAGTCCAACAGCCAGCTCATTTGTAATGGCAAAGGCCAGCTGTGATGGATTCGCACCTCCAGTGTGGTCCCTCCAATCAAAGAAAAGCGTCTCACATATGAATATATTTTTTAAAAAATTGAATTATCGTGAATTATGGTTTAAATGTGTATGTATATGCCTGTGTGTTGACATCGTGAAATAGATGTAACAGACGTATGTAAGAGACAGAATGATTTTTCTTTCCAAAGCCTAATTTTCCAGATATGATGAGAAGTAACTGAAATATTTGCTCTGAAATGTTTTTCAATTCCTATTGTTGGATCTTCCAATGATAGCCTGCTGCTGTATATTCCAGCAGACCATAAAGCAGCAAACCATTTTTAAGCAGTTTAACCAAACTGGACAATTTATAAAGTTCTGAATTACAAAACCTATAAAACTTTTAAGAATTTACCATTGTTTTATTTGCTTACAGTTACTGTAGAATTGCCTCTGCATTATTAACCTCATCCAAATTGTGCAAAGGCAAATCCAGAGGCAAAACCCCAGCATCAACAGGTTCAGTGCTGCAGGATTGACGGAAAGCTCTGAACTCCTCACGGAGGTCCCCGACTTCTCAGATCAGCTCTGTCACCATGGTTATCAGTTTTTGGAAGGCTGCATGTGTTGAAACTGAGGATTACTGGCTTGTGATAAACTGGATAATCATTGTGATTAGAAAAACAAATATATCAATAAATTATGGCTTCACATTTGGATTCAAGTCAGCAGAATTTACATTTTGGATTAAAATTTAAGTAGTTCAATCTGCTAAAATTGTGTACAAGTTTATCCCTGCTACGGAATAGTCCAAGTGATAGCAGCTTTAGTTTCCTGGTCAGCTATAAATAAATGATTTTTCAACGTGATTGTTGTCACCTGGTCGACTATAATAGATCAACAATCAATAATAACAGAACAACTATGAATCAATGCTACTCCAATTCCACCAGCAAAGGTAAAGTGGGCTATCGTTTTGCTGCTCATGCTGCATGTTGCTTGAGAGTTTCTGTTATGCCTTCTGTTATGTCTCTGTTATGAAAAATATTGTTTGGCTTTTCTGATTGCCCTACAAATAGAGTAGACAAATTTTATTTGATTCATTTACTAATGTTACTGGTTAAATTTCATGTGAATAAATAAAACTTTTCTAATGCAAAATCGTCTTTTCCATGTTTTATAAATGAAACCAGACAATATTTTAATTGCTAAAGGTTTCACTATACGTTCTTTATCATTAGGTAAGGCAACAGGTCTAACCGCACCTAGCCTTGAAAACACATTTTAACAAAATTGATTTATTGATTCAATAGGCTTCTAAGAATCACCAACCCAATCTGTCTGTAAAATTGTGGCACTCAGTATTCAGCTTTGAGGAGCTTGACAGCTGTTATTTAGAGCCTGATGGGTTCCGATTTTTGATTCCAGAGATGAACAGTTACCCACCTCTGAAACAACCGAGGTTCCCACAAGCAGCGTTTCTGTAAACATCAATGAAAATGAAAAGTCTCCCACCAATGAGAGTTACAGTATTGATTCAGTCAATGCTGTCCTTCCTGAACCTTGAGATATTGATGGTTCTGAGGAGAATGAAAAAAATGTTGTTAGAGGAAGCCGTCAAAGAGAGGAAGGAGAAACAATTTTTTCCCGAGTTCAAATAAGCCTTTCAGCTCTTTCTTCCTTTATTATGGCTCCAGTTGAGTCTGTGGGCCAAGGAGTAATTTCTGTCACCAGGCAAATCCTTAATATTGGTCGAGGACCATTTACCTCACCCACTCATGAATGTGAGTGTTTCTACGTGGCATTGGAGACGGTCTTGGTGAAGAAGCGCAGGTACTGGTAAATCTCCACGCTGTCGTGAATCTTCAGGATGTCGTCCTCTTTGTATTTGAACAGAGCCAGAGTGTAAGGCAAGGCAAGGCAAATTTATTTATATAGCACAATTCAACAACAAGGTGATTCAAAGTGCTTTACAGAGACATCAAAAACAAAAACAAATAAAAAGCATGATTTGAAATTGACTAAGACAAGCAAACAAGCAAACAAACACAAACAAACAAACAAACAAAACAGTATATAAAATCAAAAATCAAAACAGTAGATAAAATCAGGACAGTAGATAAAATCAGTAGTTAAAATGTAAGTTTTGAAATTTAAGCTTAAAAGTGTGGATTTGGTGCTTTATTCAAAAGCAGCTGAGAACAGGTGAGTCTTCAACCTGGCTTTAAATAAACTGAGTGTTTCAGCTGATCTGAGGCTTTCTGGGAGTTTGTTCCAGATATATGGAGCATAAAAGCTGAATGCATCTTCTCCGTGTCTGGTTCTGACTCTGGGAACTGATAAAAAACCGGATCCAGATGACCTGAGGGATCTGGAAGGTTCATATTGGGTCAGGAGGTCACTGATGTATTTTGGTCCTAAACCATTCAGAGCTTTATAGACCAGCATCAGAACTTTAAAGTCTATCCTCTGACGGACAGGCAGCCAGTGTAAAGACCTCAGAGCTGGACTGATGTGGTCCACTTTTTTGGTCTTAGTGAGGACTCTAGCAGCAGAGTTCTGAATGAGCTGTAGTTGTCTGACTGATTTTTTAGGTAGACCTGTAAAGATGCTGTTACAGTAATCAAGCCTACTAAAGATGAATGCATGGACTAGTTTTTCCAGGTCCTGTTGAGACATCAGATCTTTTATCCTTGAAATATTCTTGAGGTGATAGTAAGCTGATTTTGTTATTGTCTTAATGTGTTTTTCTAAGTTTAGGTCTGCGTCCATCACTACACCCAAATTTCTCGCCTGGTTTGTGGTTTTTAGGTGTATAGATTGAAGTTCTCTGGTGACCTGTAATCGTTTTTCTTTGGCACCAAAGACTATTACTTCAGTTTTGTTTTTGTTTAGCTGGAGAAAATTGTGGCACAACCAGTCATTAATTTCCTCAATGCATTTACCAAGAGCCTGTACAGGGCCTCGGTCTCCTGGTGACATTGTGATATATATTTGTGTGTCATCTGCATAGCTATGATAGTTTATTTTGTTGTTCTTTATAATCTGTGTCAGTGGGAGCACGTAAATGTTAAACAGAAGAGGTCCCAAGATGGAACCTTGGGGAACTCCACATGTGATACTTGTCTGCTCAGATGTGAAGTTACCTATTGATACAAAGTATTTCCTGTTTTCTAAGTATGTTTTGAACCAGTTTAGTACAGTTCCTGAAAGACCTGCCCAGTTCTCCAGTCGTTTGAGTAATATGTTGTGGTCAACTGTATCAAATGCTGCACTGAGATCCAGTAAAACTAAGACTGACATTTTTCCACTGTCTGTATTCAAACATATGTCATTAAACACTTTGGTCAGAGCGGTTTCAGTGCTGTGGTTCTGTCTAAAACCTGACTGGAAGGCATCATAGCAGTTATTCTGTGTTAAGAAGTAATTGAGCTGTTGAGAAACTGCTTTTTCAATGATCTTACTTAAAAATGGGAGATTTGAGATCGGCCTGTAGTTATTCATTTGTGTCTTGTCAAGATTGTCCTTTTTCAGTATAGGTTTTATTACAGCAGTTTTTAGTGATTCTGGAAACACACCTGACATTAAAGAAAAGTTTACGATCTGTAACAGGTCTGACTCCAAAGTCTTTGAGACCTTTTTGAAAAAACTTGTTGGCAGGACATCTAAACAGCAAGAGGAGGAGTTCAGTTGGCCTAAGATGTCCTCCAGGTCTTTGCTGTTAATAGGGTGAAACTGTTTGATGGTGTTTAAACAGTTTTTTGGTGGACACAGTACATATCCTGGATCTGCTGTTGATGTACCAATTGCTTGTCTAATCTTTTGGATTTTTTCTGTGAAGAATTTGGCAAAGTCATTGCAGGCCATGGTCGGATAAAGTTCAGCTGCCACTGACACAGGAGGGTTTGTTAGCCTGTCAACTGTAGAAAATAAGACCCGAGCGTTATGACTGTTTTTAGTGATGATGTCAGAGAAGTAGGACCTCCTTGCACTCCTCAGTTGTAAATTATAATTGTGAAGTTTCTCTTTATAGATGTCATAATGAACCTGGAGGTTTGTTTTTCTCCATCTGCGCTCAGCTTTCCTACACTCTCTTTTTTCATTTTTCACCAGTGTGGAGTTTCTCCATGGAGACTTTTTCCTTCCAGAGATAACCTTCACCTTAATGGGAGCAATAGTGTCCATTACATTTAACATTTTAGCATTGAAGCTAGTGACGAGCTCATTGACTGAACCTCTGGACAGGTCAGGTGTTAATGGGAAGACCTGGTTAAAGATCTCACTACTGTGTTCATTTATACACCGTTTTGTGATCACTGCTGTTGATATATTTGTGTGGGCTGAGATTTTACTTTCAAAGAAAACACAGTATTGATCAGACAGGCCCACATCAGACACAGTAACCTTTGAAATGCTCAGGCCCTTGGAGATCAGTAGGTCAAGAGTGTGTCCTCTATTATGTGTGGCCTCTGTTACATGCTGAGTCAGCCCAAAGTTGCCCAGAGTGTTACTCAGGTCTTTAGTCCCTTTGTCCTGAGGGTTGTCCACATGGATGTTAAAATCCCCAACAATAATTACACAGTCGAAATCAACACAGATCACAGACAGCAGTTCACTGAGGTCATTAAAAAAGTCTGTGCAGTATTTGGGAGGCCTGTAAACATTAAGAAACACAACTTTGGATGGAGCCTTCAGCTGTAACGCCACATATTCAAAAGACTGAAAACTTCCAGGAGATAGCTGCTTACATTGAAATGATTCATTAAATAAGGCAGCAACCCCTGTCCTCTATTGCTCACCCTGGCCTCACTGATAAAACTGTAGTTAGGAGGGGTCGTCTCGATGAGAACAGCTCCACTGTTACTTTGGTCCAACCAAGTTTCAGTTAAAAACATAAAATCAAGGCTGTGCTCAGTGATTAAATCATTAATTAAAAATGTTTTCCCAGCTAAAGATCTAACGTTTAATAAAGCCAACTTAAGTGTTTTAGAGGTATTAATTGCCCCCTCGTGTTTGGGAGCAGTCTGTGGCACACAAGGTATGTTTACTATATTTAAAGATCTTTTAGAGTGCAGCTCTCTGTGTTGCCTTCTGTGTGTGTATCTGAAAATCACCTGCAGCACACACACATTTCATAACATGACACTCACACCACACAATTAAAGGCCGTTAATTCATTATATACTCACAACAATTAAGGACTGTGGTGCAGTTGGGCCATTTACTCATTACAGCTCTGACCGATTTCCAAGAAGCCACTTGGTTCCTCACTTACCAGATAATCTTAACCTACTTGGTAGTTGAGCTTTAAGTTTAAATTAAACTTCTGGGTTAGATCTACGTGGCTGAAGCTGTTGTCGGCATTTATCCCTGTGTGGTATAAATTTCTGGGTCTGAACTACCTTCTTGTTTCCTGAGACAAACGATGTAAAAGCTGTGCTGCATTTGTCAGATACAGAAACAAGCCCAAAGGAATTGTCCCGCTCATCGTCTGGATTTACGCTGCTTGTGGTAGACTGTGAGGTCGTTACTAGAATTATCTGCTTTCCCACTCCTATTTCATGTCACATGACAGTTCCCCATGCTTAGTAAACAATGTCTTATTACTCTTAAAATGTAAATAAAGACATCTAAAGGTCAAAACAAAATCATTTTTGTTTGCATGGATACTACTGTGGTGCATTCAGCTGTTGTCTGTATCTCTGTCATGGTGCGTTCGGATGTATGATAGCTTGGTACCCTCGTACCCCACAGAGGCATCAGGATGTCGCTCGGCAGACTCCCAAAAAAAACCACCAGGAACCAGTTGAAGGTGACCAGAGAGACGTCAATGTTGTGATGCTCAAATTGAGATGCCAGGTGAGGAAGCTTCTCCGCCATGAAGTCCTTCAGCATGCGCTTGTCTGTCTCAGCAGAAAGACTCACAGAGATCAGCCTCACTGATCACTAAAACAGATCACAGCAGGCAAGCAGGTGAGTGTGTCTGCTGACCTGAGAGGCCACCAGATTCTTGGTGTAGTAGTCCTGAGGCATGATGGCTTTCACCACCGCCACCAGAAGGCATCTTCTTCACTTTGGAGGACCAGCAGAGCGAGGGCCGCTAACCTGTGGACATTCATGGAAGGTGAGGTTGTGTCTGCAGGTTTGTTCTAACCTGTTGAGTCCCTGGCAGCAGCCAATGGCAAGGTTGTGCCAGCCAGCAGGATGCGGCGGAGCTGCTGGAGGGCGGGGCTGGAGTCTGAAAGTAAGAGCACGTTTAGACTCTATTCTGTGAACAGGCTTGCTCCCACGAATATGTGAATTCATCTGTAAAAGAGTTTAACTCTAATGCACCTGTTCCTCCTGCTCCCTGCTGCAGGGCGGCCCGTTGGACTACGAATGCCAGTGCGGAGCTAAGAAAATCAAAGAGGAGCTGCTGTTCTTTTGAACATGCCCAAGTGAGTAACCTCAAACCGGTCCCCAAAGGCCTCAAACCACCACAGTTCAGTCGGTGTCAGTTTTGTTCATGTCATGTCCTCCTTGCGTCTTCCTCTGAGCCTCTTCATCTCATCTCTTTCAGTGTGCTGATCCTCCAGCTGAAGCGGTTTACATTCACTCCATTGTTCACTGTGGAGAAGAAGAACAGCCCCATTGTTCTGACACAGCAGCTGGTGATCAGCCAGGACACAGCCTTTAGTGAAGAGGTAAGGGAAAAGGCACACAGTTCATTTCAAGTACAGATGGAGTCCATTTCTAAGCTAACGGGTGGTGCTGCTGCTCTCTCCCAGGAAACTGCTCGCTATTTGCTGGTCAGCGTGATCAGTCGTTTGGGCTCCTCAGCTTACAGCGGTGAGTGGGTGCTTTCAGACACATGTGCTGAATGCAGGTCAGCTTTGAAAGTTTATGAGACGTTAATAAGTGCGCCTTCTCCTCTCAGGACATTACGTCTGTGACGACGTTCACCAGATGAGCGGAAGAGACGACGTCACAGACAGCCGGCTCACGTACGATGACGAGTTCGTCTGCCAGACCACGTGTGAGTCTGTGTGTGAGCAGCGGCAGAGAACAGCTTACCTGCTATTCTATGAAAAACAGGTGACGTCTCCCAGCAAACAGTCAGCATGTCTGTGCAAATATTCAGTGTAACTTGTAGAAAAACACTCACACTCAGTTTATTGGTGTTTTTCTTTTTCTATTTGTTATTTTCTTTGCAGCACTAGAAAGGCTGCAGAGTCGGGACTCAGATCTGCAGCAACACCTTCATTGTTATTGTTATTATTATTATTATTGTTGTTAGTACTGTTGTTGTTATGATTGATATTGTTACTGTTATTATAATCAGTTTTATTATTATTATCATTTTTATTTTTTTAATATATTTGTTTATCTTTATTATTATTAGTAGTAATGTTGTGGTTTATGTTGTTATTGTTATTATTATTACTGGTATTTTTGACATTATTATTATTATAATTTTGTTGTTATTGTCATTATTAGTAGAAGGAGTATTAGTTATATCATCGTTAAGGTACTATTGGTCTACATTCTTCTTCTATGGTAGCAGCCTGGGCAGAGTAACACCCAACTTTAAACTGCCGCCATCTGTTGGCACTAATTACAGTAGAAAACATTATTGCGACAACACGTTTTTTGGGGAAAATAACAGAGATTGAAACTTTACTGATAATTTGTCCAAGTTGAAAAAAGCCCTCCTCCAAAAATATCATGTGACAACCTCATTGCCTTACAGAATTATGACGTCACACACATGTAGAATCTTGCCACCATTCTGATCCTTTGATCGTTTGATCCTTAAAACCCTTAAATAGGGGTGAAAAGCAACAACTTTTAGACCGTTTCTCGCAGCATTGATGTTTGCAGCATTGAACCGTTCGCCAGAAAAGCCTTTTGAAATATTTGGATCCTTTGCAATAGTCACTGTATCCAGACCCAACATGTCTCAAACAGATCCAAAGAGACAAGAAGTTGACCCCAACGCTCTTCCCTGGGATGAGCCACTAGACCCTTACCTCTCCTCTCTTCCTTGGTGTGACCAAGTAGAACTGGAGGAAAAGCGTTTGGAAGAAATGGAGGATGAAACGCTCACAAACACAGAGAAGGTTAAGTTCTTGATGGAGGAAAATGACAGAAAGAGCGCTGAATTAAAAAAGTTGTCATACCAGCTTCAAGAAAAGGAAGCTATTATTGAGGAGAAACAACAGGATCTCCGAGACATGGACAAAAAGAACCAGGAGCTCCAAGGAAAGCTTGATCAAGCTCTGTGCCAAAATAAAAAACTCCTCCAAGAGAAGAAACAAGAAGACATGAAGAAGAGAGGGATACGCTGCAATCTCCGAGACATGGAGCTAATGTACAAACATGAGAAAAAAAGGCTTGATGACACACTGCAAGCAAATGAAAAGCTTCTTCAAGAGAAAAGGAAACAAGAGATCAAACAAAAAGAAATGGATTGCAAGCTTCAGAGCATCAAGCAACACAATGAAAGCTTGCAAGGAAAGCTTGATCAAGCTCTGCAACAAAATAAAAAACTCCTCCAAGAGAAGAAAGAAGAGGACATGAAGAAGAGAGGGATGCGCTGCAATCTCCGAGACATGGAGCTAATGTACAAACATGAGAAAAAAAGGCTTGATGACACACTGCAAGCAAATGAAAAGCTTCTTCAAGAGAAAAGGGAACAAGAGATCAAACAAAAAGAAATGGATTGCAAGCTTCAGAGCATCGAGCAGCACAATGAAAGCTTGAAAGGAAAGCTTGATGAAGCTCTGCAACAAAATAAAGAAATCCTCCAAGAGAAAGAACAGCTGGACAGAAAGCAGGGAGACATGGAGTGCCAACTCCAGCACATGGAGGGAAACGACAGGATGCTGCAGGTAAAGGTTGATGAGACACTGCACAAATATCAAGAGCTGCTTCACGAGAAAGAACAGCTGGTCATTAAGCAGAAAGAAGAAAAACTTCTTCTCCAAGAGTTTGAGAAGAAAAACCAAAATCTGCAAGAACTTTACAACAAAATGAAGTTCAAAGCATCTGAGCTGGAAGGAGAAAATGAAAAACTGCAAAAACAGGAGGCAACATCTAAAGTACTGAAACAAAGGTTGGAAGAAGAACAAGCCAAAATAGAAGAAGTGGAGAGAAAATGCAATAAGCTGGAGAAGCAAAATACAGAAACAATCGAGGAGTTGAAAATCCTCATCCTCGAGAAAAAGGTGCTCGTGGAGAAGCACCTGGAAAAAAAGAAAAAACGCTTCTGCTTCTTCCGGAGGAAGGACACTCCTTCTTTCACTACTGCCAATGTCACCTCGTCTTCCTCCACCTCTGTTCCAGCTTAATTTTCCCCTCTCCCCCCCCCTCCCTTTAACTACTAACACCTCTCCCATCTCCCTCCCCCCCCATCTCTTTCACCCTCACCCCCCAACCAGTCCCGACAGTTGACTGCCCCCTCTAGAGCCTGGTTCTGTCATAGGTTTCTGCCTTTAAAGGGAGTTTTTCCTATCCACTGTCGCCTAGTGCTTGCTCAGAGGGGATTGTTGGGGTTTTCTCTCCTCTAGCCCTTTCCTTTAAGCTCTTCTTTACATCCCCCCCACCCCCACTTTTTCTTTTTTTTCTTAATAATATAACAATAAAAACAATTGACTGCATTTTAAATGTGTCAGATCAATGTCTTTATTCAAGAATACAAGAAATGGTAATAGCTGCATGTGTGTTTGTGTGTGTGCATAATATGCATACTTTACTTGTTGGATCCAAATCCCACAAGGAATCAAATAAAACAAGAAGACAAACAAAAACAAAACAAAAATATATTTCTCTCCCTTCCCAGGTCAGGAATCAGAATGAGGAAGAAATTTGGTCAGATCAGTGCAGGTTTTTGCACTACTGACATAAAGTTTCTGCTAATTGAAAAATGTATGTCGATATTTCTGAAATCCATTTGCAAACAAATAACTTATGGTTTTTATAAAAGAAAAATCAGAGAGCAGAGCTGGTAAGACAGCTTAGCTCAACAGGTTACAGGAGATCAGATACCACCTACTTTTCATGACAGTCTTCTTTATTGCATAAATCTCCCCTTTGATCATTGAGCAGTAAATCACTGCATATAAAGTCAGCTAACTGTTATCGTTTTATGAGTAAAGATTCTCAGATGATTGAATTGCGGTTTTAGTAAATGTTGAACTTTGTTGCGAATTCTATTTTTAGAATCAATAGCCCACATTTTGATTTAGTTTTGCAAGTTGCTGATTTCACACAGATCCACTGCCCAAACGTGCCTTTGAGTTTTTCATCATTTAACAAGAATAGGCTCAGGCAATCATCGTGTAATTAGGCTTAGCATACGTGACAGTACATGGCACAAAATAAACAAGAGGTTTCCATGTATCCAAATCCAAAAAATAATGTGGTTTATGCTTGTTACGTTCTCAGTCTAGTAGCGATTGGAAAACAACGAGCAATGTGACACCCCCATTCACCCACCACCCAAGAAAGAGCAAAAACAGAGTACTTTTCAAAGGGGTGACTATTTTTTTTTCAACGTTTTTACAACATTTTTCACATTGAAAGTGAAATAATATAAAATACTGTCTCAATTAAATTGCGTTCATATTTAAAAATACAAGCCAAGCAATAAAAATGTACTTGGGCCAGTAAAACTCTGAGCCACTAACCTGCATCTATAGCCTTGAGGATCCAATACACTTATATAATACAGGGTATTATTCATGAGATCCACCTGCTTTTTAACCTTAAGCAATTGTGCTTCAGAGATTTAAGTGCATCTCCCTCTTGTGGTAAATGAAAATAACACTTATTCAGCACCAGCTTGTTGCGGCTGCATCAGGGCACCAGATGTTCAGCCTCCATCCTGTAGGCAGACTCATCCCCGTCTGAGAGGAGTCCAATAATGGTGGTGTCATCTGCAAACTTAATTAGCTTGACAGACTGGTGGTTGGAGGTGTGGCAGTTGGTGTACAGGGAGAAGAGCATAGGAGAAAGAACACAGCCCTGAGGGGAGCTTGTGCTGATGGTCCGGGAGTCCAAGACATTCTTCCCCAGCCTCACTGGTTGCTTCCTGTCCATCAGGAAGTCAGTGATCCACCGGCAGATGGGATCAGGCACATTCATCTGGGAAAGCTATCCTTGAAGAAGGTCTGAAAGGATGGTGTTGAAGGCAGAGCTGAAGTCCACAAACAGGATCCTGGCGTAGGTTCCCGGGGAGTCCAGATTCTGCAGGATGAAGTGTAGAGCCATGTTGATGGCATCGTCTACAGACCTGTTGGCTCTGTATGCAAACTGCAGGGGGTCCAGGAGGGGGGCCGTGAGGGTCTTAAGATAGGAGAGAACCAGGCGCTCAAAGACTTCATGACCACAGATGTCAGAGCGCAGGTCTGTAGTCTTTTAGTCCAGTGATCTTTGGCTTCTTGAAAGCTACATATGATATAAAAATTATATAAAAACTGTTAATCACCAAAAGAAATGATATCATAGTTCTTATAAAGAAAGCCTCTAAAATCAAACATCAGCAGTGTAGCAATGTTGTTCACTTACACTGTATATAAAACACTGATTTTGGCTACATACATTTTTTTACCATGAAGAGTAAAGTGTTTGGCATTTTTGTCATTGTTATTGAGCTCAGAGATCCGGCCCAGCCCAGTATCTACCTGGTTATGTACAAGGAGCTGGAGGTGATAACTCAACAATAACCAGGCCATGCATGCATGGATGCATGGATGCATGCATGGATGGATGCATGAATAGATCAGCTTGTAGGCTGTGTGTGGTCAGCAGCAGGCTGCTGGG
Organism: Pelmatolapia mariae; assembly: GCF_036321145.2. Taxonomy (NCBI): domain Eukaryota; kingdom Metazoa; phylum Chordata; class Actinopteri; order Cichliformes; family Cichlidae; genus Pelmatolapia; species Pelmatolapia mariae. The sequence goes on along the minus strand of NC_086228.1, from coordinate 12,752,532 downwards.
TCTGGACCAAGAGGGAAAGCCCAGCATGTGAAACCCATCAGCAGAATGCCAGAACAAAGGTGCACAGACAAATGCAGCCCAGACACTCGGGCAGGACCAGTAAAATAAATGGCAGCAATGGCAGCAAACACAATATGATGTGGTAAAATGTACTTTCTTTCACAAACAGATAGCACAAACAAGAATCAACAGAATCTCCTTTGTGGTTCTTGTGAAGACATTAACAAAAAGTTGAAATAAAGTGGCAATGAAATTCATGCACTGAAGACCACGCGAAACCCTAATTCACCCTACTTCCTGTTGTCTTCACATTCCATTTGCATCCCTTGCCCACAGAGTCAAAAATGACCCTTCTTCACTAAAAATCTAACATAAAGCAATTGCATTTTAAATGGCAAGCCCATTTTGCATTAAGAAACACTATCAGTAATCAGAAATTGTGTCTATCAGAGTTCTCTATTTTTACTGTCCTGAAAACTGCATTAATTCAGTGGATGCGGTTAGGTTCCAACAACGGAATATAAGAGGGCAACCGATTAAATCTGAGAGGGATCCAATTTTTATCCATTCATGTACCAGCTACTGGCTTTTTGCTGTTAGTTAATCACACTTTCCTTCTGATAAACACTGATTATGTTCTCATATTGCGTGAGAGTTTATTTGCCAGGTGTCAGAAGTCTAATAATGTTCAGGATATCCTCAACAACTCATCTCAGTATAGCCGTCATCAGAAGGAAGTGCGCTACATTGACTCATCAACTTGTCTCAGGCTTTCCACAAAGTTTCACAGTTGACCTTAAAGTAATATGCTGCAAGCTTACCTTGCAGTGCATTACTTTTTAAGGTCTAAAGACCTTAAAGTGTGCTATAGATTGAAGTGATTTGAACTGACAACAGGGCTAATTCAGCACTTCAAGTTAACATCAATAAAAGTTTTTAAATTTTACTCTGATTTCCGTTTGTTTTCATTGTCTGCAAGTTGAATGAATACGTGCCATCTGTTATTTAGTTCAAATTGTGGGTGGAAAATGCTGTGCTGTCATGTGACCTGTTCTCTCATGTGTGCCTTTCTCTTGTTTTGTATGTATTTCTCGTTTGTTATTTATTCCTATTTTATTCCTGCAGTTGGTATGATCAGTGTTTTGAAATTAGATGTGATGAAGATGTGACCTTAATTTACAAAATCACCATCATGCTGGATTCAATGAGACATGAAACTAGTGCATGAAACAGGTCTCAGTAAAATGCAGGATCATTTTCTCATAGACTGTAATACACTGCCCCCTGCTGGTCGTTATAAAGACTGCAGATGCAAGGCAGATCCATCCATCTTTGTGTACAGTCTTGATGTCTTTTGACATGAACGTCATATGTGTGAAACAAAATAAAGGACTCTGTAAAATAAATGAAAATCAAATATTTATATACAGAATATTTATGTACAAATGCTGAAAAAGACATCTGAACAAAATGCACATCCAGTAAAATTTTAAAAAAGAAAAGTCAGTTTTATCATGTGACTATCATGCTGTCATTTACGCACCATGCACTTCACACCAGATCAAAATAAAACACTGTGAGGTCGTTCTAACTGGAAGCCCAGAGAGGTTCGACAATGCAGCACAATGTCCTGAAGCATCAGCATCAAAATATACTTCAAGTACCAAAAAGTACTCATTGTGCAGAATGCCCTATTTTTGAATATTAATAACTGCTTTCCCACTGAAGGCTGAAAGCAAAAGCGGGTCCAGCCCGGTTCCGGTGTCAGGCCTACTAACAATTTAAAATAATGTAAAATTGTAACATTGTAAACATAATGTTACAATTTTACATTATGTTACAATTTTACATAATATAAAATTGTAACATTGTAAACATAATGTACAATTGTAACATTGTAAACATAATGTTACAATTTTACATTATGTTACAATTTAACATAATGTAAAATTGTAACATTGTAAACATAATGTTACAATTTTACATTATGTTAAATTGTAACTGTTAAGGGTGGTGAGTTAGCGAACCCAGACGCGGACCTCTCGTTTAAGTTGAACAGTGTCTTTATTTACAGTGAAGCCAAAACCAATCCACAGTTATCCACAGTGCAAGTCCCTTCAGTGCTCCTCTCCCCGTCTCCCCTCGTGTGTCCACAAAACTCCAGAGAATCAGTGAAGTCTCCCCTTCCGTCTCTCCGTCTCGTTCGCTTCCAGGCTTGGTGCAATACTCCAGCGCTGTCTGTCACTCAGCCACACCATTAAATAGCCCTGCCAACGATGGTGGATAATTAGCAGCAGCTGGCGAGGAAAAGCTCGCAGGTGAGGCAGCGCAGAGCGGCAGCACTTCCGGGTCGGGGGTCTCCCGTTGCTACGCGACCACGTAACAATCGCAGCGGAGCCGGAGAAAAAGCAGAGCGAGAGAGAGGAGAACAAACACACACACACACACACACACACACACACACACACACACACACACACACAGGTCGACCGGTCGGGGCACCGTCCGACTCTGACAGTAACATAATGTAAAATTGTAACATTATGTTTACAATGTTACAATTTTACATTATGTTAAATTGTAACATAATGTAAAATTGTAACATTATGTTTACAATGTTACAATTTTACATTATGTTAAATTGTAACATTATGTTTACAATGTTACAATTTTAAATATAATTTACCCAATTAATTCTGTCATAACAGAAGTCATCCCTATAATATTAGGGATATTAATATCCTTATAATATTAAGCATCAGACTTTATCAAATTTTTAAAAAGACAATAGACATCTTTGCAAGTTTATTTTCTAAAAACATTTTTTGTTGGATAGTGTAGCGCAGCTGGATAGTGTAGTGGTAAGACTACACATCTTTGGAGTCGCAAGTTCGATTCCCATCCAGTAAGGGTCCTGGCTAGACCCCTCATGCTAACCAAAAAGCCCTGGAATGGCGCGGCTACGTCTGCAGTCTCTGTGCTTAAATTTAAAGCTTGCTTGTTTGTTAAATGTATTATTCACTGTTTTTAGTTTACTCCGTGACGGGGCTGGATATCGGGCGTCCTGCACCACCCAATCCGGTCTGGAGCATAGCGAAACCATTTCTGCACTGTTTGAACAAAGGTGAACTCAGAAACTGCATTTACCCCCACCTGCTGAGTCAGGCCATCTAAGACAACAAAAACACCCAAAAACAAACAAACAACAACAACAAAAAAAAAACAGTAAAAAAGAGGGGTTCAATTAGAGTTCAAATATGAATAACCTCTCGCCAAAAGTCTTTAACAGCGAGAAAGCTGGCAAACTACTAAGCTGATCAACATGAAAGGCACAAGGTGGAAATCAGCAAACTGCTGCCTCACTTTGTTCACCTGTGCTCTATATTTCATGGTCCGGTTGGCTGCAGGACCAAACATTTGGCCTTACACCTTATTTCTTTATGTTTTGCTTCCAAGGTGCCAGACTTGTAGGTAACTTTTTACACTGACTTGACCTCAGCAATAGTTTCCAGTCTTTCAACCTCCTTTGGGCTTTGGCTGCTTTTTTACTTTTTCAGTCCAGTCCTTCTACCTGACCATTTTCAGAGAACTCTAAGGAGCTTGGGGGGGAAAAAGCAACCGGACTTCTTTAACTGTTTTCAAGACGTTTCGCCTCTCATCCCAGAAGCTTTTTCAGTTCACTGAAGCCTCATAAGAAAGTGACACAATGACATTTAGACAATAAAACTCCCCAAAAGTGCACCTTAAGAGCACTGTCTCTTTAAATACCCTCCTTTGCTTGGTCTGCTCCTTAATTTTTTTCTCCCGGCCCAGTTAAGTCCAACAGCCAGCTCATTTGTAATGGCAAAGGCCAGCTGTGATGGATTCGCACCTCCAGTGTGGTCCCTCCAATCAAAGAAAAGCGTCTCACATATGAATATATTTTTTAAAAAATTGAATTATCGTGAATTATGGTTTAAATGTGTATGTATATGCCTGTGTGTTGACATCGTGAAATAGATGTAACAGACGTATGTAAGAGACAGAATGATTTTTCTTTCCAAAGCCTAATTTTCCAGATATGATGAGAAGTAACTGAAATATTTGCTCTGAAATGTTTTTCAATTCCTATTGTTGGATCTTCCAATGATAGCCTGCTGCTGTATATTCCAGCAGACCATAAAGCAGCAAACCATTTTTAAGCAGTTTAACCAAACTGGACAATTTATAAAGTTCTGAATTACAAAACCTATAAAACTTTTAAGAATTTACCATTGTTTTATTTGCTTACAGTTACTGTAGAATTGCCTCTGCATTATTAACCTCATCCAAATTGTGCAAAGGCAAATCCAGAGGCAAAACCCCAGCATCAACAGGTTCAGTGCTGCAGGATTGACGGAAAGCTCTGAACTCCTCACGGAGGTCCCCGACTTCTCAGATCAGCTCTGTCACCATGGTTATCAGTTTTTGGAAGGCTGCATGTGTTGAAACTGAGGATTACTGGCTTGTGATAAACTGGATAATCATTGTGATTAGAAAAACAAATATATCAATAAATTATGGCTTCACATTTGGATTCAAGTCAGCAGAATTTACATTTTGGATTAAAATTTAAGTAGTTCAATCTGCTAAAATTGTGTACAAGTTTATCCCTGCTACGGAATAGTCCAAGTGATAGCAGCTTTAGTTTCCTGGTCAGCTATAAATAAATGATTTTTCAACGTGATTGTTGTCACCTGGTCGACTATAATAGATCAACAATCAATGATAACAGAACAACTATGAATCAATGCTACTCCAATTCCACCAGCAAAGGTAAAGTGGGCTATCGTTTTGCTGCTCATGCTGCATGTTGCTTGAGAGTTTCTGTTATGCCTTCTGTTATGTCTCTGTTATGAAAAATATTGTTTGGCTTTTCTGATTGCCCTACAAATAGAGTAGACAAATTTTATTTGATTCATTTACTAATGTTACTGGTTAAATTTCATGTGAATAAATAAAACTTTTCTAATGCAAAATCGTCTTTTCCATGTTTTATAAATGAAACCAGACAATATTTTAATTGCTAAAGGTTTCACTATACGTTCTTTATCATTAGGTAAGGCAACAGGTCTAACCGCACCTAGCCTTGAAAACACATTTTAACAAAATTGATTTATTGATTCAATAGGCTTCTAAGAATCACCAACCCAATCTGTCTGTAAAATTGTGGCACTCAGTATTCAGCTTTGAGGAGCTTGACAGCTGTTATTTAGAGCCTGATGGGTTCCGATTTTTGATTCCAGAGATGAACAGTTACCCACCTCTGAAACAACCGAGGTTCCCACAAGCAGTGTTTCTGTAAACATCAATGAAAATGAAAAGTCTCCCACCAATGAGAGTTACAGTATTGATTCAGTCAATGCTGTCCTTCCTGAACCTTGAGATATTGATGGTTCTGAGGAGAATGAAAAAAATGTTGTTAGAGGAAGCCGTCAAAGAGAGGAAGGAGAAACAATTTTTTCCCGAGTTCAAATAAGCCTTTCAGCTCTTTCTTCCTTTATTATGGCTCCAGTTGAGTCTGTGGGCCAAGGAGTAATTTCTGTCACCAGGCAAATCCTTAATATTGGTCGAGGACCATTTACCTCACCCACTCATGAATGTGAGTGTTTCTACGTGGCATTGGAGACGGTCTTGGTGAAGAAGCGCAGGTACTGGTAAATCTCCACGCTGTCGTGAATCTTCAGGATGTCGTCCTCTTTGTATTTGAACAGAGCCAGAGTGTAAGGCAAGGCAAGGCAAGTTTATTTATATAGCACAATTCAACAACAAGGTGATTCAAAGTGCTTTACAGAGACATCAAAAACAAAAACAAATAAAAAGCATGATTTGAAATTGACTAAGACAAGCAAACAAGCAAACAAACACAAACAAACAAACAAACAAACAAACAAACAAAACAGTATATAAAATCAAAAATCAAAACAGTAGATAAAATCAGGACAGTAGATAAAATCAGTAGTTAAAATGTAAGTTTTGAAATTTAAGCTTAAAAGTGTGGATTTGGTGCTTTATTCAAAAGCAGCTGAGAACAGGTGAGTCTTCAACCTGGCTTTAAATAAACTGAGTGTTTCAGCTGATCTGAGGCTTTCTGGGAGTTTGTTCCAGATATATGGAGCATAAAAGCTGAATGCATCTTCTCCGTGTCTGGTTCTGACTCTGGGAACTGATAAAAAACCGGATCCAGATGACCTGAGGGATCTGGAAGGTTCATATTGGGTCAGGAGGTCACTGATGTATTTTGGTCCTAAACCATTCAGAGCTTTATAGACCAGCATCAGAACTTTAAAGTCTATCCTCTGACGGACAGGCAGCCAGTGTAAAGACCTCAGAGCTGGACTGATGTGGTCCACTTTTTTGGTCTTAGTGAGGACTCTAGCAGCAGAGTTCTGAATGAGCTGTAGTTGTCTGACTGATTTTTTAGGTAGACCTGTAAAGATGCTGTTACAGTAATCAAGCCTACTAAAGATGAATGCATGGACTAGTTTTTCCAGGTCCTGTTGAGACATCAGATCTTTTATCCTTGAAATATTCTTGAGGTGATAGTAAGCTGATTTTGTTATTGTCTTAATGTGTTTTTCTAAGTTTAGGTCTGCGTCCATCACTACACCCAAATTTCTCGCCTGGTTTGTGGTTTTTAGGTGTATAGATTGAAGTTCTCTGGTGACCTGTAATCGTTTTTCTTTGGCACCAAAGACTATTACTTCAGTTTTGTTTTTGTTTAGCTGGAGAAAATTGTGGCACAACCAGTCATTAATTTCCTCAATGCATTTACCAAGAGCCTGTACAGGGCCTCGGTCTCCTGGTGACATTGTGATATATATTTGTGTGTCATCTGCATAGCTATGATAGTTTATTTTGTTGTTCTTTATAATCTGTGTCAGTGGGAGCACGTAAATGTTAAACAGAAGAGGTCCCAAGATGGAACCTTGGGGAACTCCACATGTGATACTTGTCTGCTCAGATGTGAAGTTACCTATTGATACAAAGTATTTCCTGTTTTCTAAGTATGTTTTGAACCAGTTTAGTACAGTTCCTGAAAGACCTGCCCAGTTCTCCAGTCGTTTGAGTAATATGTTGTGGTCAACTGTATCAAATGCTGCACTGAGATCCAGTAAAACTAAGACTGACATTTTTCCACTGTCTGTATTCAAACATATGTCATTAAACACTTTGGTCAGAGCGGTTTCAGTGCTGTGGTTCTGTCTAAAACCTGACTGGAAGGCATCATAGCAGTTATTCTGTGTTAAGAAGTAATTGAGCTGTTGAGAAACTGCTTTTTCAATGATCTTACTTAAAAATGGGAGATTTGAGATCGGCCTGTAGTTATTCATTTGTGTCTTGTCAAGATTGTCCTTTTTCAGTATAGGTTTTATTACAGCAGTTTTTAGTGATTCTGGAAACACACCTGACATTAAAGAAAAGTTTACGATCTGTAACAGGTCTGACTCCAAAGTCTTTGAGACCTTTTTGAAAAAACTTGTTGGCAGGACATCTAAACAGCAAGAGGAGGAGTTCAGTTGGCCTAAGATGTCCTCCAGGTCTTTGCTGTTAATAGGGTGAAACTGTTTGATGGTGTTTAAACAGTTTTTTGGTGGACACAGTACATATCCTGGATCTGCTGTTGATGTACCAATTGCTTGTCTAATCTTTTGGATTTTTTCTGTGAAGAATTTGGCAAAGTCATTGCAGGCCATGGTCGAATGAAGTTCAGCTGCCACTGACACAGGAGGGTTTGTTAGCCTGTCAACTGTAGAAAATAAGACCCGAGTGTTATGACTGTTTTTAGTGATGATGTCAGAGAAGTAGGACCTCCTTGCACTCCTCAGTTGTAAATTATAATTGTGAAGTTTCTCTTTATAGATGTCATAATGAACCTGGAGGTTTGTTTTTCTCCATCTGCGCTCAGCTTTCCTACACTCTCTTTTTTCATTTTTCACCAGTGTGGAGTTTCTCCATGGAGACTTTTTCCTTCCAGAGATAACCTTCACCTTAATGGGAGCAATAGTGTCCATTACATTTAACATTTTAGCATTGAAGCTAGTGACGAGCTCATTGACTGAACCTCTGGACAGGTCAGGTGTTAATGGGAAGACCTGGTTAAAGATCTCACTACTGTGTTCAGTTATACACCGTTTTGTGATCACTGCTGTTGATATATTTGTGTGGGCTGAGATTTTACTTTCAAAGAAAACACAGTATTGATCAGACAGGCCCACATCAGACACAGTAACCTCTGAAATGCTCAGGCCCTTGGAGATCAGTAGGTCAAGAGTGTGTCCTCTATTATGTGTGGGCTCTGTTACATGCTGAGTCAGCCCAAAGTTGCCCAGAGTGTTACTCAGGTCTTTAGTCCCTTTGTCCTGAGGGTTGTCCACATGGATGTTAAAATCCCCAACAATAATTACACAGTCGAAATCAACACAGATCACAGACAGCAGTTCACTGAGGTCATTAAAAAAGTCTGTGCAGTATTTGGGAGGCCTGTAAACATTAAGAAACACAACTTTGGATGGGGCCTTTAGCTGTAAAGCCACATATTCAAAAGACTGAAAACTTCCAGGAGATAGCTGCTTACATTGAAATGATTCATTAAATAAGGCAGCAACCCCTCCTCCTCTCCTGCTCACCCTGGCCTCACTGATAAAACTGTAGTTAGGAGGGGTCGTCTCGATGAGAACAGCTCCACTGTTACTTTGGTCCAACCAAGTTTCAGTTAAAAACATAAAATCAAGGCTGTGCTCAGTGATTAAATCATTAATTAAAAATGTTTTCCCAGCTAAAGATCTAACGTTTAATAAAGCCAACTTAAGTGTTTTAGAGGTATTAATTGCCCCCTCGTGTTTGGGAGCAGTCTGTGGCACACAAGGTATGTTTACTATATTTAAAGATCTTTTAGAGTGCAGCTCTCTGTGTTGCCTTCTGTGTGTGTATCTGAAAATCACCTGCAGCACACACACATTTCATAACATGACACTCACACCACACAATTAAAGGCCGTTAATTCATTATATACTCACAACAATTAAGGACTGTGGTGCAGTTGGGCCATTTACTCATTACAGCTCTGACCGATTTCCAAGAAGCCACTTGGTTCCTCACTTACCAGATAATCTTAACCTACTTGGTAGTTGAGCTTTAAGTTTAAATTAAACTTCTGGGTTAGATCTACGTGGCTGAAGCTGTTGTCGGCATTTATCCCTGTGTGGTATAAATTTCTGGGTCTGAACTACCTTCTTGTTTCCTGAGACAAACGATGTAAAAGCTGTGCTGCATTTGTCAGATACAGAAACAAGCCCAAAGGAATTGTCCCGCTCATCGTCTGGATTTACGCTGCTTGTGGTAGACTGTGAGGTCGTTACTAGAATTATCTGCTTTCCCACTCCTATTTCATGTCACATGACAGTTCCCCATGCTTAGTAAACAATGTCTTATTACTCTTAAAATGTAAATAAAGACATCTAAAGGTCAAAACAAAATCATTTTTGTTTGCATGGATACTACTGTGGTGCATTCAGCTGTTGTCTGTATCTCTGTCATGGTGCGTTCGGATGTATGATAGCTTGGTACCCTCGTACCCCACAGAGGCATCAGGATGTCGCTCGGCAGACTCCCAAAAAAAACCACCAGGAACCAGTTGAAGGTGACCAGAGAGACGTCAATGTTGTGATGCTCAAATTGAGATGCCAGGCGAGGAAGCTTCTCCGCCATGAAGTCCTTCAGCATGCGCTTGTCTGTCTGAGCAGAAAGACTCACAGAGATCAGCCTCACTGATCACTAAAACAGATCACAGCAGGCAAGCAGGTGAGTGTGTCTGCTGACCTGAGAGGCCACCAGATTCTTGGTGTAGTAGTCCTGAGGCATGATGGCTTCCACCACCGCCACCAGAAGGCATCTTCTTCACTTTGGAGGACCAGCAGAGCGAGGGCCGCTAACCTGTGGACATTCATGGAAGGTGAGGTTGTGTCTGCAGGTTTGTTCTAACCTGTTGAGTCCCTGGCAGCAGCCAATGGCAAGGTTGTGCCAGCCAGAAGGATGCGGCGGAGCTGCTGGAGGGCGGGGCTGGAGTCTGAAAGTAAGAGCACGTTTAGACTCTATTCTGTGAACAGGCTTGCTCCCACGAATATGTGAATTCATCTGTAAAAGAGTTTAACTCTAATGCACCTGTTCCTCCTGCTCCCTGCTGCAGGGCGGCCCGTTGGACTACGAATGCCAGTGCGGAGCTAAGAAAATCAAAGAGGAGCTGCTGTTCTTTTGAACATGCCCAAGTGAGTAACCTCAAACCGGTCCCCAAAGGCCTCAAACCACCACAGTTCAGTCGGTGTCAGTTTTGTTCATGTCATGTCCTCCTTGCGTCTTCCTCTGAGCCTCTTCATCTCATCTCTTTCAGTGTGCTGATCCTCCAGCTGAAGCGGTTTACATTCACTCCATTGTTCACTGTTGAGAAGAAGAACAGCCCCATTGTTCTGACACAGCAGCTGGTGATCAGCCAGGACACAGCCTTTAGTGAAGAGGTAAGGGAAAAGGCACACAGTTCATTTCAAGTACAGATGGAGTCCATTTCTAAGCTAACGGGTGGTGCTGCTGCTCTCTCCCAGGAAACTGCTCGCTATTTGCTGGTCAGCGTGATCAGTCGTTTGGGCTCCTCAGCTTACAGCGGTGAGTGGGTGCTTTCAGACACATGTGCTGAATGCAGGTCAGCTTTGAAAGTTTATGAGACGTTAATAAGTGCGCCTTCTCCTCTCAGGACATTACGTCTGTGACGACGTTCACCAGATGAGCGGAAGAGACGACGTCACAGACAGCCGGCTCACGTACGATGACGAGTTCGTCTGCCAGACCACGTGTGAGTCTGTGTGTGAGCAGCGGCAGAGAACAGCTTACCTGCTATTCTATGAAAAACAGGTGACGTCTCCCAGCAAACAGTCAGCATGTCTGTGCAAATATTCAGTGTAACTTGTAGAAAAACACTCACACTCAGTTTATTGGTGTTTTTCTTTTTCTATTTGTTATTTTCTTTGCAGCACTAGAAAGGCTGCAGAGTCGGGACTCAGATCTGCAGCAACACCTTCATTGTTATTGTTATTATTATTGTTGTTAGTACTGTTGTTGTTATGATTGATATTGTTACTGTTATTATAATCAGTTTTATTATTATTATCATTTTTATTTTTTTAATATATTTGTTTATCTTTATTATTATTAGTAGTAATGTTGTGGTTTATGTTGTTATTGTTATTATTATTACTGGTATTTTTGACATTATTATTATTATAATTTTGTTGTTATTGTCATTATTAGTAGAAGGAGTATTAGTTATATCATCGTTAAGGTACTATTGGTCTACATTCTTCTTCTATGGTAGCAGCCTGGGCAGAGTAACACCCAACTTTAAACTGCCGCCATCTGTTGGCACTAATTACAGTAGAAAACATTATTGCGACAACACGTTTTTTGGGGAAAATAACAGAGATTGAAACTTTACTGATAATTTGTCCAAGTTGAAAAAAGCCCTCCTCCAAAAATATCATGTGACAACCTCATTGCCTTACAGAATTATGACGTCACACACATGTAGAATCTTGCCACCATTCTGATCCTTTGATCGTTTGATCCTTAAAACCCTTAAATAGGGGTGAAAAGCAACAACTTTTAGACCGTTTCTCGCAGCATTGATGTTTGCAGCATTGAACCGTTCGCCAGAAAAGCCTTTTGAAATATTTGGATCCTTTGCAATAGTCACTGTATCCAGACCCAACATGTCTCAAACAGATCCAAAGAGACAAGAAGTTGACCCCAACGCTCTTCCCTGGGATGAGCCACTAGACCCTTACCTCTCCTCTCTTCCTTGGTGTGACCAAGTAGAACTGGAGGAAAAGCGTTTGGAAGAAATGGAGGATGAAACGCTCACAAACACAGAGAAGATTAAGTTCTTGATGGAGGAAAATGAGAGAAAGAGCGCTGAATTAAAAAAGTTGTCATACCAGCTTCAAGAAAAGGAAGCTATTATGGAGGAGAAACAACAGGATCTCCGAGACATGGACAAAAAGAACCAGGAGCTCCAAGGAAAGCTTGATCAAGCTCTGTGCCAAAATAAAAAACTCCTCCAAGAGAAGAAACAAGAAGACATGAAGAAGAGAGGGATACGCTGCAATCTCCGAGACATGGAGCTAATGTACAAACATGAGAAAAAAAGGCTTGATGACACACTGCAAGCAAATGAAAAGCTTCTTCAAGAGAAAAGGAAACAAGAGATCAAACAAAAAGAAATGGATTGCAAGCTTCAGAGCATCAAGCAACACAATGAAAGCTTGCAAGGAAAGCTTGATCAAGCTCTGCAACAAAATAAAAAACTCCTCCAAGAGAAGAAAGAAGAGGACATGAAGAAGAGAGGGATGCGCTGCAATCTCCGAGACATGGAGCTAATGTACAAACATGAGAAAAAAAGGCTTGATGACACACTGCAAGCAAATGAAAAGCTTCTTCAAGAGAAAAGGAAACAAGAGATCAAACAAAAAGAAATGGATTGCAAGCTTCAGAGCATCGAGCAGCACAATGAAAGCTTGAAAGGAAAGCTTGATGAAGCTCTGCAACAAAATAAAGAAATCCTCCAAGAGAAAGAGCAGCTGGACAGAAAGCAGGGAGACATGGAGTGCCAACTCCAGCACATGGAGGGAAACGACAGGATGCTGCAGGTAAAGGTTGATGAGACACTGCACAAATATCAAGAGCTGCTTCACGAGAAAGAACAGCTGGTCATTAAGCAGAAAGAAGAAAAACTTCTTCTCCAAGAGTTTGAGAAGAAAAACCAAAATCTGCAAGAACTTTACAACAAAATGAAGTTCAAAGCATCTGAGCTGGAAGGAGAAAATGAAAAACTGCAAAAACAGGAGGCAACATCTAAAGTACTGAAACAAAGGTTGGAAGAAGAACAAGCCAAAATAGAAGAAGTGGAGAGAAAATGCAATAAGCTGGAGAAGCAAAATACAGAAACAATCGAGGAGTTGAAAATCCTCATCCTCGAGAAAAAGGTGCTCGTGGAGAAGCAGCTGGAAAAAAAGAAAAAACGCTTCTGCTTCTTCCGGAGGAAGGACACTCCTTCTTTCACTACTGCCAATGTCACCTCGTCTTCCTCCACCTCTGTTCCAGCTTAATTTTCCCCTCTCCCCCCCCCTCCCTCCCTTTAACTACTAACACCTCTCCCATCTCCCTCCCCCCCCTATCTCTCTCACCCTCACCCCCCAACCAGTCCCGACAGTTGACTGCCCCCTCTAGAGCCTGGTTCTGTCATAGGTTTCTGCCTTTAAAGGGAGTTTTTCCTATCCACTGTCGCCTAGTGCTTGCTCAGAGGGGATTGTTGGGGTTTTCTCTCCTCTAGCCCTTTCCTTTAAGCTCTTCTTTACATCCCCCCCACCCCCACTTTTTCTTTTTTTTCTTAATAATATAACAATAAAAACAATTGACTGCATTTTAAATGTGTCAGATCAATGTCTTTATTCAAGAATACAAGAAATGGTAATAGCTGCATGTGTGTTTGTGTGTGTGCATAATATGCATACTTTACTTGTTGGATCCAAATCCCACAAGGAATCAAATAAAACAAGAAGACAAACAAAAACAAAACAAAAATATATTTCTCTCCCTTCCCAGGTCAGGAATCAGAATGAGGAAGAAATTAGGTCAGATCAGTGCAGGTTTTTGCACTACTGACATAAAGTTTCTGCTAATTGAAAAATGTATGTCGATATTTCTGAAATCCATTTGCAAACAAATAACTTATGGTTTTTATAAAAGAAAAATCAGAGAGCAGAGCTGGTAAGACAGCTTAGCTCAACAGGTTACAGGAGATCAGATACCACCTACTTTTCATGACAGTCTTCTTTATTGCATAAATCTCCCCTTTGATCATTGAGCAGTAAATCACTGCATATAAAGTCAGCTAACTGTTATCATTTTATGAGTAAAGATTCTCAGATGATTGAATTGCGGTTTTAGTAAATGTTGAACTTTGTTTCGAATTCTATTTTTAGAATCAATAGCCCACATTTTGATTTAGTTTTGCAAGTTGCTGATTTCACACAGATCCACTGCCCAAACGTGCCTTTGAGTTTTTCATCATTTAACAAGAATAGGCTCAGGCAATCATCGTGTAATTAGGCTTAGCATATGTGACAGTACATGGCACAAAATAAACAAGAGGTTTCCATGTATCCAAATCCAAAAAATAATGTGGTTTATGCTTGTTACGTTCTCAGTCTAGTAGCGATTGGAAAACAACGAGCAATGTGACACCCCCATTCAGAGTACTTTTCAAAGGGGTGACTATTTTTTTTCAACGTTTTTACAACATTTTTTTACATTGAAAGTGAAATAATATAAAATACTGTCTCAATTAAATTGCGTTCATATTTAAAAATACAAGCCAAGCAATAAAAATGTACTTGGGCCAGTAAAACTCTGAGCCACTAACCTGCATCTATAGCCTTGAGGATCCAATACACTTATATAATACAGGGTATTATTCATGAGATCCACCTGCTTTTTAACCTTAAGCAATTGTGCTTCAGAGATTTAAGTGCATCTCCCTCTTGTGGTAAATGAAAATAACACTTATTCAGCACCAGCTTGTTGCGGCTGCATCAGGGCACCAGATGTTCAGCCTCCATCCTGTAGGCAGACTCATCCCCGTCTGAGAGGAGTCCAATAATGGTGGTGTCATCTGCAAACTTAATTAGCTTGACAGACTGGTGGTTGGAGGTGCGGCAGTTGGTGTACAGGGAGAAGAGCATAGGAGAAAGAACACAGCCCTGAGGGGAGCTTGTGCTGATGGTCCGGGAGTCCAAGACATTCTTCCCCAGCCTCACTGGTTGCTTCCTGTCCATCAGGAAGTCAGTGATCCACCGGCAGATGGGATCAGGCACATTCATCTGGGAAAGCTATCCTTGAAGAAGGTCTGAAAGGATGGTGTTGAAGGCAGAGCTGAAGTCCACAAACAGGATCCTGGCGTAGGTTCCCGGGGAGTCCAGATTCTGCAGGATGAAGTGTAGAGCCATGTTGATGGCATCGTCTACAGACCTGTTGGCTCTGTATGCAAACTGCAGGGGGTCCAGGAGGGGGGCCGTGAGGGTCTTAAGATAGGAGAGAACCAGGCGCTCAAAGACTTCATGACCACAGATGTCAGAGCGCAGGTCTGTAGTCTTTTAGTCCAGTGATCTTTGGCTTCTTGAAAGCTACATATGATATAAAAATTATATAAAAACTGTTAATCACCAAAAGAAATGATATCATAGTTCTTATAAAGAAAGCCTCTAAAATCAAACATCAGCAGTGTAGCAATGTTGTTCACTTACACTGTATATAAAACACTGATTTTGGCTACATACATTTTTTTACCATGAAGAGTAAAGTGTTTGGCATTTTTGTCATTGTTATTGAGCTCAGAGATCCGGCCCAGCCCAGTATCTACCTGGTTATGTACAAGGAGCTGGAGGTGATAACTCAACAATAACCAGGCCATGCATGCATGGATGCATGCATGGATGGATGCATGAATAGATCAGCTTGTAGGCTGTGTGTGGTCAGCAGCAGGCTGCTGGGTCTGGACCAAGAGGGAAAGCCCAGCATGTGAAACCCATCAGCAGAATGCCAGAACAAAGGTGCACAGACAAATGCAGCCCAGACACTCGGGCAGGACCAGTAAAATAAATGGCAGCAATGGCAGCAAACACAATATGATGTGGTAAAATGTACTTTCTTTCACAAACAGATAGCACAAACAAGAATCAACAGAATCTCCTTTGTGGTTCTTGTGAAGACATTAACAAAAAGTTGAAATAAAGTGGCAATGAAATTCATGCACTGAAGACCACGCGAAACCCTAATTCACCCTACTTCCTGTTGTCTTCACATTCTATTTGCATCCCTTGTCCACAGAGTCAAAAATGACCCTTCTTCACTAAAGATCTAACATAAAGCAATTGCATTTTAAATGGCAAGCCCATTTTGCATTAAGAAACACTATCAGTAATCAGAAATTGTGTCTATCAGAGTTCTCTATTTTTACTGTCCTGAAAACTGCATTAATTCAGTGGATGCGGTTAGGTTCCAACAACGGAATATAAGAGGGCAACCGATTAAATCTGAGAGGGATCCAATTTTTATCCATTCATGTACCAGCTACTGGCTTTTTGCTGTTAGTTAATCACACTTTCCTTCTGATAAACACTGATTATGTTCTCATATTGCGTGAGAGTTTATTTGCCAGGTGTCAGAAGTCTAATAATGTTCAGGATATCCTCAACAACTCATCTCAGTATAGCCGTCATCAGAAGGAAGTGCGCTACATTGACTCATCAACTTGTCTCAGGCTTTCCACAAAGTTTCACAGTTGACCTTAAAGTAATATGCTGCAAGCTTACCTTGCAGTGCATTACTTTTTAAGGTCTAAAGACCTTAAAGTGTGCTATAGATTGAAGTGATTTGAACTGACAACAGGGCTAATTCAGCACTTCAAGTTAACATCAATAAAAGTTTTTAAATTTTACTCTGATTTCCGTTTGTTTTCATTGTCTGCAAGTTGAATGAATACGTGCCATCTGTTATTTAGTTCAAATTGTGGGTGGAAAATGCTGTGCTGTCATGTGACCTGTTCTCTCATGTGTGCCTTTCTCTTGTTTTGTATGTATTTCTCGTTGGTTATTTATTCCTATTCCTATTTTATTCCTGCAGTTGGTATGGAATTCACTTTTTAAAAAAATTGATCAGTGTTTTGAAATTAGGTGTGATGAAGATGTGACCTTAATTTACAAAATCACCATCATGCTGGATTCAATGAGACATGAAACTAGTGCATGAAACAGGTCTCAGTAAAATGCAGGATCATTTTCTCATAGACTGTAATACACTGCCCCCTGCTGGTCGTTATAAAGTCTGCAGATGCAAGGCAGATCCATCCATCTTTGTGTACAGTCTTGACATCTTTTGACATGAACGTCATATGTGTGAAACAAAATAAAATAAAGGACTCTGTAAAATAAATGAAAATCAAATATTTATATACAGAATATTTATGTACAAATGCTGAAAAAGACATTTGAACAAAATGCACATCCAGTAAAATTTTAAAAAAGAAAAGTCAGTTTTATCATGTGACTATCATGCTGTCATTTACGCACCATGCACTTCACACCAGATCAAAATAAAACACTGCGAGGTCGTTCTAACTGCAAGCCCAGAGAGCTTCGACAATGCAGCACAATGTCCTGAAGCATCAGCATCAAAATATACTTCAAGTACCAAAAAGTACTCATTGTGCAGAATGCCCTATTTTTGAATATTAATAACTGCAGTCCTGTCACATACAAGCTGGACATTTTAATTACTTTATCACCAGCTGTGACTACAGGTGATAATCAACCATGTTTCATAGGGATGTGACTACATTTAGAAATGTCACGCATTTTTAGGTATAAAGCAAAAGATGCAATGAAATAAATAAGTGATCACATATTTATCCAAATGAATTCACTGAAATACATCTGCACATTTCTGCAGGCTGACTTATTACACACGTGAACACAGTACACATTTGTTTACTGCAAGCTTGTTTCAGAGATGTGATGCAGTTAATTACATTTTTAGTTATTTTTTAATTATTTGCTTGTTTTATTCATTTAAATCTGGATGTGTCTGTTTAAATGTAGTGTTAGTGGAGATGGTGAACCTGACACAATCCTGTGTTTAGTGTGAAAGAAACCAGTTAACAGTCGGTTTAGTGAAATTCTCTTGAACTCATGAAAAACTCATCGTCGTCTCGAAGTGAGCAGCTGAAGCGTCCCGTGTGATCAGAGGTCCTCGTCGTCCTCGCTCACCATGACGTCGAGCTCTTTGTCTTTCCGTACGACGCTCTCGGTGATGAACTCCTTCTGCTGCTCCTCCAGCTCACGCAGCTCCGCCTGCAGGCGCTCCAGGTGGAGCACTCGCCGGTTCCTCAGCAGCCGGCTGGGGAATGGGTTCATGTCGTTGAAGGCGATGCTGGTCAGCTTCCTGCATGGACACACGCAGGTGTAAAGGACTCGATCACCAACACAGAGGAACTGGAAACTGATCAGCTTGAGTGTTTCTGTTTTATGCTGCTTGATACTTCAAGTACTGCAGTTTGAGCAGGAAATGCTGGACTGACTGGACCACATGTATCCGAGAGCTGCAGATATTTAAAAATCTTTAAATCGTTGTTACTGTGACCAGTGAAATTTAAACTTCTCACAAGATTTCAGTAAAGAGAGTTTGAAGCTCAAAGATTCAACAGCTACATCCGCGAATGCTAAAACACTTCTGAGAGTGTAACAGCTCGTAGATTAAGGCGGGCGGAGGCGAGTGCGTACCTGGCATTGGAGACGGTCTTTGTGAAGAAGCGTAGGTACTGGTAGATCTCCACACTGTCGTGGATCTTCAGGATGTCGTCCTCTTTGTATTTGAACAGAGCCAGAGTGTATCTGAAGATCACCTGCAGCACAGACAAGCATTTCATAACATGACACTCACACCAAACACAATTAATTGGAAACTTTCAGGAGGTGAGTCATAAAATTACTCTTTCAGTTGTGGTGCAGTTGGGCCATTAACTCATTACAGCTCTGACCGATTTCCAAGAAGCCACTTGGTTCCTCACTTACCAGATAATCTTAACCTACTTGGTAGTTGAGCTTTAAGTTTAAATTAAACTTCTGGGTTAGATCTACGTGGCTGAAGCTGTTGTCGGCATTTATCCCTGTGTGGTATAAATTTCTGGGTCTGAACTGCGATCTTATTTCCTGAGACAAACAATGTAAAAGCTGTGCTGCATTTGTCAGATACAGAAACAAGCCCAAAGGAATTGTCCCGCTCATCGTCTGGATTTATGCTGCTTGTGGTAGACTGTGAGGTCGTTACTAGAATTATCTGCTTTCCCACTCCTATTTCATGTCACATGACAGTTCCCCATGCTTAGTAAACAATGTCTTATTACTCCTAAAATGTAAATAAAGACATCTAAAGGTCAAAACAAAATCATTTTTGTTTGCATGGATATTACTGTGGTGCATTGTCTGTATTTCTGTCATGGTGTGTTCGGGTGTATGGTACCTTGGTACCCTCGTACAGGAAGGCGTCCCACAGAGGCATCAGGATGTCGCTCGGCAGACTCTCCACAAAAACCACCAGGAACCAGTTGAAGGTGACCAGAGAGACGTCAATGTTGTGATCCTCAAAGTGAGATGCCAGGCGAGGAAGCTTCTCCGCCATGAAGTCCTTCAGCACGCGCTGGTCCGCCTGAGCACAAAGACTCACAGAGATCAGCCTCACTGATCACTAAAACAGATCACAGCAGGCAAGCAGGTGAGTGTGTCTGCTGACCTGAGAGGCCACCAGATTCTTGGTGTAGTAGTCCTGAGGCATGATGGCTTCCACCACCGCCACCAGACACCAGAAGGCATCTTCTTCACTTTGGAGGACCAGCAGAGCGAGGGCCGCTAACCTGTGGACATTCATGGAAGGTGAGGTTGTGTCTGGAAGGCGGGTCCACATAAGAACTCAGATATGAAATGTATATATTTATTCTGACCTGTTGAGTCCCTGGCAGTAGCCAATGGCAGGGTTATGCCAGGAGAAGGCCAGAAGGATGCGGCGGAGCTGCTGGAGGGCGGGGCTGGATGGCGAGGAGAAGTGCTGATTGGTCGTCAGGGTTCGGTGAAGGTCCAGCTGGATCTGCCTGGAGGCAGGATTAGGAGCTGTCCGACTCTTCTCACACAGCTGGAAACAGAACAGGCAGATTACTGAGTGGTCGCCAGCATTCCCAACAGGAAGAAGGAGGAGCCACCTGTGTCCAGCTGCGGATAAAACGTTCTCTCTCTCTCTCTCTACAGCCATACCTGCTGATAGCGTTGCGGGTGGCGCTCTTGGCTTGTCAAAGTTCTGGCTCGGACCAGACAGCGCCACACTCTCTGCCGATACTCTCGAGGGACGCCTTCACGCACCAGAATTTTGAGCTCAGGTGAGATGATGAAGTCATCGTCGGACCTGCCTGCCAGGTACTGAGCCCAGCGGCTCAGCAGGGGGTGCTCCAGACCCTCCTACAGGGACAAACGAGACCGCCAGTTACTGAACATCGTAGCTCTTGATCAAAACTGGAAAAAGTTTCTTTATGGGAAACTGCTTTCCGGTTCTGGACTGTCGGTCGGCTCTGAACAGGACATGATGAGCAAATAATATAAACAAATAATATAAAATATAATTAATAAATATCATTAAACATACAAAATAATGTTGGTTATGGCTATAAAGATTAAATCTTTAATAGGGGACAGGTGGAGACAGATGATTGGCTCTGGCAACCCCCTTAAAGGGAGCAGCTGAAAGAAGGTTTGGGGTGATTTTTTAGCCCTGTTTAGTGACTGCAGGCCCTGCCAGCCTGCTGGGGGATCGCGCTGAGTTTATTTAAACTCCTCCGGATGAGCGGCTGTAAACTTTGGTTTCTCGGACCTGGTGCAGCAGGTTGTGGGAGCGAATCTCCAGCGCCTGGATCTTTGCCAACAGCTTCATGTCCTCTACCTCGTAGTCTGGGATGATCTTAAAGCCGTACTCATCGTGATCCCTGAGGACACAGCAGATGTTCAATACATTTAACAGGTTTGGAGTAAACAGTGAAAAATTTGATCTATTTAGAGTTTCTTCTTCTGAGTTTTTAATTATCATGTCAAGTGACTCTTGAATAAGAAAGAAGCAGGTTGTGTCTGTTATTTTGTCTAGCCTGCTGTTCAGGTGCTCGTACCTGTCCACGCTGAGCTTCATGACGCTCTTCAGCTCTCCCTTCAGAGCGTCCTCGATCATTTTCTGCACAGCCTCCCGCTGGGCCGGGTGCAGAGATTTGATCTCCTGCAGTCTCCGCAGGACTCCCAGGTAACGGCTCTCCACCTGACAGTTAGTGGCCTCCAGGAAAGCACACTGCAGCCAATCAGGCAGGAAAAGGGGCATTAATCACTGCGCTGTAGGCTGTGGGCTGTAGCTGGCCCATAGCAGCTCTGTGTGGTGGTGGAGTGTTTAAATGAACAGAAATGGCATCAGACCGACCTTCACCATCAGGGTCTTCTCCTGCTCGGAGCTTTTCCTCCACAGTTTGGTCAGCTGGTAGATCTCAGAGTTCAGAAACTTGTTCTGAGTCTTATACGCTTCGATGTCATCCTGCAGACACAAACACAGTCAGACAACCTGGGAGGTTTAAGAGGTTTTAGACTCAGTAACGTAATATCGGCTGTTTCTTCATTGTTGATAGCTTCAGCTCATTTTGGAAGGTTTTTAAACTTTCTTTAAAACACAATCACTTACACTGTGTACCTTCAAGTAAAACTTTAATTCGGTGTAAATTATCACTGTGCTTCACCTTGAGGTTGTTGTTCTCCTGCCGAAGCTGTTTGAGAGTCTGAGAGTTGATGCGGCCGGCAGAGGACGAGTCGGGGCGGCGCGGTTCTGACAGACACGACGTCACCTGATCGGACAGCTTTATGATCACCTGACAGGAAACAGTCGCACAGTGAGTACAGCTGCAGATAGACTTCATGTTTTACTGTCACACAAAGCTCACAGGAAGCAAGAAAAAGTAACTGAGTACATTTACTCAAGTAGAAGTGCTCGTAACTCTAAGCACTTTCTATTTGTCTGCCAGCTGCAGGTGGTGATTTAACAACACAAAACTAGAATAAAGAATCGTTCAACTTCATTTCAGCCGTTCTCATGTTGCGTGGGTGCGTTCTGTTTTGGTTCAGGCAGGAAGAAGAAGCTGAGTCACACAGCCAGTTACTGCCTAGATACGATACGTGACCACTGGGTGGAGCAGTTGATTGAGCTATATGGTCATAATGCACGCCACATAAAACAGAATTAAAATGAAACCCTGACAGAGTCAAATATGCAGCCCGGGGGCCGGATTAGGCCCACCAAAGGTCCCAGTGCAGTCCTGGGTGGCTTTGAATAAAGTGAAAATTTAAAAAGTTCAGATTTTGGAAAATAAAATCATCTCCTACTCACGGTGTGAGAATGCCAGCACAGGAGCAGAAGACTATGGGAAGTTAAAAGCTGCTTGAATGATAACGAAATGCTATTTAAACCTGCGACAGCAGAAAACTGAGTGAAGTTGTATGTTTTAGACTTCGTAAGCAGCTCGCAGCTCATTAAACATGAACCTTTTGAGAATGTGTTTGGACTTAAACAGGGCTCTAGACTTTTTGCCATGGGCGCACCGATGCGCCTAACTTTAAAAATTTAGGCGCACCGGCACAAAAGTTAGGCGCACTCAAATTTTTCAACCGCATCGCTTAACACCGCAGTTTTACATGTGCACTTTTTTTGGGGGGAAGTTGCAATATTAATTTCTAAATTATTAACTAACAATCTTGTGCTTAAAGTGCTTTGTCAATATTGTAGAAAATGTTAAACTTAATCATCATCTTGGCCTCCTCTGACAACCTGTTTGCTGTTGCATGCTGCTGAAAGGCGGACACTTGGGCAGTGCATTTATTGCAGCATATAATGTGTTTTCTGGATACACTGTGCTTTTTCAGCATTCAAAGATTGATGGCACTGTGTCAGAGCACTGGCTATGAATTTCAGACGGATCAGGCCTTAACTTAACAAAAAAGTTATCAATCGTTCTTTTCATCTTTTCTTATTACCCACAGCTACATCCACTTCTGTCGGGCCTAGGCTGCTCACTAGGGCTGGGTATCATCACTGATTTCTATAATCCATTCGATTCCGGTTCTCAAAGTCCCGATTCGATTCAATTTAGCCTCAGACAGTCAGAAATATTATAATTCTGATCATTTATCAGTACTGATACATGTGAGACTTCATCAGAATTGTGAACATCACAGCAGATGCCTTTGTGTCAAAGTAACTGAGAATAAAACACAGAAAAACATGAAGGAGATTTTCCTGGCCTGGCTTTTTATAGCAGATAACCTAAAAAATATTCTGCAATATTCTGTAATTTTGCACAATTTTAAAAAGTTTAAATTTCTTCAGTATTGAACAGCAGAAACTAGGCTTTCTTGTCCGAGGTCATTTAAGTGAAAAAAAGAAAAAGACAGCGGCCGACAGCGCTGTAAACAACGGTAGACTGGTGGGTAGTAAGCGAATGAATAATGCAGAAAACAGAGATTTGAGACGGGAAACTGTTCTTGAAGTACAGAGAGAGAGAGAGAGAGAGCTGTGCATGAAGTGTGATTTTTATCGTGATGGAAGCAAAACAGCAAAAGTCAGAGGGAATTCATGACGACGTTGATGAAATGTGAAGCGCAGTTTGCTGCTTCTTTTGCTGCTGGCTCGGTGAATTTTGGTTGGAGAGAGACAAAACCCGCAGCTCAGAATCAGCGCAAAAAGACGTAAACACAGAGCGGACCCGACACATCAGAATCGGTGAGCTCCGACAGCGTGTCCGTCTACGTGCCATCGGGTGAGAAAGCCAAGAAAGAGAAAGCTGATTCTGATGCGTCGGGTCTGTGTTTACGTCTTTGTGTGGAATCCGTGTACCTGCTCTCATTTGCTGTTTGGTGGTTGTTGAAATAGTTTTGTGAGCTTTAATCTGAGAATCTGGCGTTTCTGGCAAAACACAGTTATATTTAAAAGTCAATTCAGGATTTAATGAATTTAATGAATCGATATCGCTTGATTCAAGCTACTCACCTCTCTCTTCCACCTGCATTTTCAACTGGACCACGGCCAATCAGAGAGGTCCCGCCCCTGACTATCTCTGATTGGTTTAGTCCACGATAGGGGCATAATGTGTGTCTGTTGTTGACCACACGGAGAGTTGCAGAGATTTTTTTTTTGTTTTTTTTTTGTTACCCGAACAGTTGGTCGCACCGGTGCGACCAAATATTTTTTTTTAGTGGCACCACTGAAAAATTTGGTCGCACTCTAGAGCCCTGTTAAAGGGACATAATTTTTTCTAAATATTTGTCTTGGATTCAGAAATCTGCAGTGAACTAATTTCACCGATTTGAGATCAAACTGCAGTGTATGTGGCACTCAAACTGACACAGCTGATCATTTTAAATAACTGAAACAACTCATGGTTATGAAGGACGAGCTACCTAAAGAGCCCTACTCTCAGCACGGTTTTTATTTTTGATCGTCAGTCATAACTCCTGCAGCCTCCTCTCTCCTCCTGATGAATTTTAGGAATTGAGATGTTTCAGTGTGGCGTACAGAAATTCAAATCCAGGTCAAAGGTAGGAGGACGGTCCAAATAAGGAGGCACAAACTTGAAGAATCAGAAAATATTTTAAAAAACCACCTCTGAAGAGACCTAAGTAACATTGCAGAACAACAACCTGCCAACCGCTCTTTAAAAGTGGAGACACGGAGCTCGCTCAGTGAGCATTTTGCTCTGTGATCTTCCTCAAACGTTCCCCTTTTTGGTTTTTTGGCTACAATTCTCAGTTTTCCAACGAATCACATGACACATCCATCATCTGGGCTGGTCATTTAGGTGAAGCGTTGAATGCACAGGAGAGGCCCTTTGTCTGATCTAATCAACATCCACCCACATTCGGTTTGTTTTGTGCTTTTTTCCTGAGCCAGCAGCAGCTCCAGGAACAGCTCCAGATCTCAGAGAAACTTTCAGTCATGGAAACAAACGTGCACGGGTTATTTTAACGTGACCAACCAGAGGTCAGTCTGACAGCAACCTGTGGTTTGTCCTCACCTCCTGTTTGGCGTTGTTCTTCTCCTTCAGCATCCTGTTGTTCTGCTGCAGCTCGGCGACCTGCGTGGCCTTCTCAGCCAGACTCTTCTTCACCGCCTCCACCTCCATCTTGGCCTCATCGAGCCGCCCCCGGAGGTCGGCCGCCTGCCGCTCGCGGTGTCGGAGCAGCTCCAGACGTTCCTGCTCACCCTCCTCTGCCAAAAACTCGGCACAGGTTCGCTTCTCCAGCTGAGAAGCCTCCAGCGCTTTGTGGAGGATCCACACCAGCTCCTGCAGGAGGAACTGTGTTTGTCACTTTTTTCAGTGGCAGCAGAGATCAATTAAGTTCTATGATTACTGAACGACTGATCACCTTCTGAGCTTTGACCTCCTCCATCAGCATCTCTTTCTCTTGCTGCAAGCGGCCTATCCGGTCTGAGGACTGAGACGCCATGTCTCTGCGGCGGACAGGCAAGGTGGACGCGCTGCGAGCCTTCACCCTGCGGCTGCAACTCTCAAACAGTGATGGTGACTCCTTGCCATCTGCAGGGGGAGCCTGATCAGCGGCATTGAGCAATGGGAGGGGAGGGGAGGGGCTCGGGGATTCAGAGGGAGTGCTGAGGGTTGGAGAAGCTGAGAAGTGACAGAGAAGGATTAAAAGAAGTCACACGCGTGGATGCTGGAGCGGGTAAAGAAACTGATGGTGGTAATTTACAGGACAAACACAGACCCACAAGCTCTTAATAAAAACCCGAGGACTGAAGAGGACCACGGTCCAAATCAGGTACAAAATACTCAGTACAGGTGAGTCACAGTTCAGGCTGATGTTTATGTCTTAAGTCTGAAGTCAAAATGAAAAAGTCCCAGTTCAAGTCCAACTTGAAGTCACAGGTAACTATAGATGCATCTTCTTCCTTCCACATCTGATGGGCACCGCAGGCCTCAACTTTATTTCTATATAACCCCAAATCACAAAAATGCTGCCTTATTATCTCAAAGTAAAGGCCTTACAGTATTAGAGAGACCTCAGTGATTACATGATCCTGCATGTGGAGCACTTTATGACAGAAGATGCCTTCAACAGAAGCAGGATCAGAGTGGGGTAGCAATCTGTCTCGACCAAATGTGGGTGGAAACATTCATAACATGGTTTGGTTCACTGTCACCTGACACCTGACACCTACACAACACTAACTACAAGGTTTATTAAAAAGAGAAATCTAATAGGAAAAGTAGAGAGTGTTCCTGAAACCAAACTGGGGAGCTCGTCTGTTATATTCTGCAGAATTTCAAACAGCTGAAGGCTTTTCAACGAGCTTTAAGAACAACCTGACAATAATGAATTCCAACAGTCCAGCCTAGAAGTAGAAAATCCGTGAACTAATATTTCAGCATCACTTTGAGACGATGTTCTTAATTTTGTTGATGTTGCATATATGAAACAAAAAAGTCCTACATATTTGTCTAATGTGCGCACTGAGGGACATAAATGTCTCCAAGACTCCTCACAGGGCTGCTGGAGGCCAAGGTAACACCATTCAGAGTAAGGATCTGGTTGGACACCAAGTTTCTGAGGTTTTTAGGGCCGCGTACAATAAAAAACTTCTGTTTGTGTGAATTTAAAAGGAGAAAATTTAACATCAGTCAAGTCTTTAAGTTATGACTGTAGTT
This sequence comes from Pelmatolapia mariae, assembly GCF_036321145.2. Lineage (NCBI taxonomy): Eukaryota > Metazoa > Chordata > Actinopteri > Cichliformes > Cichlidae > Pelmatolapia > Pelmatolapia mariae. The sequence continues at coordinate 12,726,125 of NC_086228.1, read as the reverse complement.
TAACTGATTTGCGTCATGTGGTTTCATAGATGAATATAAATGGTATTACTGGTGTACTCTAAGCTCTGACTAGTTACTGTAGTACTGCTGTAGTACTGTATATACATACTGGGGGTGTTGACTGTGTCGGCAGTGTTCGGGGGAATCCGGGGAGGAGCTTCTACATGAAACACGCTCTGACTCCAGTCCTGGGATGACCTCTTACGCAGACAGTGGACTGAGTTTCTGTACTCAGAAAGAAGAAACATGAAGACCAACAACAAAACAACAAGTGGAAGACATCAGACTGTCTGAGCCGTTTAAATGTCTCAGATTTGTGGCCGAGGGGACTCACTGGATCTCGATGAGCGGATGCTTGAGCGACACGTTGGCGAGGGGAATTCGCGTCATCGGCACACTGGCGGCCCCCTCCCCGACCAGACCGATTGGGCTCTTCAACACTGGCAGGAAGTCATCTGCACAAACACAAAGAAACATTCAACACCTCAGACACACACGCAAAGCCTGTGTGTTTTCTTCTAGCTGCTTATTTTCAATGAATGTGTGTTTGATGTTTAAATACTTTTTATTTGACCTTTACTTATACACTCTCTTATATAGTCTCATTAAGACTCAGTGTCTCATTTACAAGAGTGACCCGTGTCAGACAAACATTAAAATCACAGCAATAGAAGAAACAATAGAATAGCTAAAATTGTCTAACGTTTACACATTCATGTCAAAAACAGGAACAAGTTCCCAGGGATGATTTCACAAAGTCATTTGTACGTCTTTTAAAGTCTACAAGTGACATCAGCTGATGTCATGTCATGTATCCCACGAAGATGGGGCAAAAAAGAGGAATGCCTTCTTTCTGAGATCTGTATGAACTGATGGTGACTGTAATGAAGTCCTGAGACTGCAGACTATGACTAAACTGTTTGCGTGACGTGTACTCTGATAAATAAGGAGGGAGTAAACCATACATAGATTTACAGATAAAGTTATACCAATGAACCATCCTGCATATGGCCAGTAAGGGCCAGTCAACCAGAGAATATAAGTACAGCAGCGTGCCAAAGGTTTACAGCTGCTTGTAAATCTTAGTGCCCTGTGATAAACAGTCCATGAAATGGAGAGAAAGAGCAGAGGCGTTCATGTAAATTTTATCGCTGTAATCCAGGAGGGGTTAAAAGATGGTAACAACGAGCCTTTTCCTTCCTGTGAAAGAGAAACACGATTGATTTTTGGAAAAAGAAGCCCAACTTCAGCCTCAGTTTCAGTAATTTTCACATAAATTTTTTTTCCTGCATTCAAAAGCAGTCTGAGCTGACACAGCTGTGACTGTATAAATTCAAAAGCTAGCTGTAATTGTTCAAAAACTGTCACTTATATGAGCACAATAAATAATTGTATCATCTGTGTAAAAATTAACCGAAGCATAAAGATTTTGTCCACAGCCATTAACATAAATAGTAAATAGTGCAGGCCCCACTACATAACCCTGGGGCACTTTCTGGAAGAGAGGCCACTGAGCTACATGCACTGCTGATGGTCAGAAAAGTAATTAGTAATACACCAAACTGCTTGGTCTGAAAGGCCTATGATCAGTAGCCTCTGGCATGAAATGCCATGGTCAACAGTGCTAAAGGCTTTTGGCAGACCAATACAAAGAGCAGCGCAATAGTTCTTTGAAGGCTTTCAAGGCTCAATAGACATCATTAAGAACTTTTAAGAAAGCAGTTTCATAGCATTGCAATTTCCTAAAGCCAGACTGAGAAGGAGATAAAAAAAAACTACTGTAATCCAGGAAACTCTAAGTTGATTATTTACCAGACTAAGATCCAGAGTTTGGAAACTGGTCTGTAGTTATTGACCATTGAAGAATCACCAGTTTTCAGTAGGAGGAGTAAAAAAAGGCACACTTCCAAATCTCTGGTAAAGGGTTCTGTTGTATGGAAAGATCAAAACACATCAACACTGGCTCAGCTATAACACTTGCATCCAGGCGCAAAAAGAAAGGTGACAGGAATATAAAGATATTCATTTAAAAGTCTGAGTTCACTCTTTTTAAAACTGTTGAAAAAAAAGCTCAGGCTAATTGTTTTACGAGTCTGAACCTTAGCACGCATCACTGACGGGTCTTAAATTGTTTAATTATTACACTGAACAAAAATATAAACGCAACACTTTTGTTGCTCCCATTAAACATTTGCTACATACACAAAGGACCCATTACTATCAAATATTGTTCACAAATCTGTCTAAATCTGTGTTAGTGAGAACTTCTCGTTTGCCGAGATAATCCATCCCACCTCACAGGTGTGGCATATCAAGGTGCTGATTAGACAGCATGAATATTGCACAGGTGTGCCTTAGACTGCCCACAATAAAAGGCCACTCTCAAATATGCAGTTTGATCACACAGCACAATGCTACAGATGTTGCAGCTTTTGAGGGAGCGGGCAATTGGCATGCTGACTGCAGGAATGTCTACCAGAACTGTTGCCTGTGAAATGAATGTTCATTTCTCTGCCATAAGCCGTCTTCAAAGGCGTTTCAGAGAATTTGGCAGTACATCCAACCGGCCTCACAATCGCAGACCACATGTAACCACACCAGCCCAGGACCTCCACATCCAGCATGTTCACCTCCAGGATGGTCGACCAGGTGGAGACCAGCCACCTGGACAGCTGCAGCAACAATCGGTTTGCATAAAAAAGAATTTCTGCGAAAACTGTCAGAAACCTTCTCAGGGAAGCTCATCTGCGTGCTCATAGTCCTTATCAGGAACTGGACCTGACTGCAGTTCATCACTGTAACCAATTTGAGTGGGCAAATGCTCACATTCGATGGCATCTGGCACATTGGAGAGGTGTTCTGTTGACAGATGTTTTTAATGTTCACGGCAGATGGCAGAGAGCTTGTGTTGCGTCGTGTGGGTGAGCAGTTTGCTGACGTCAACATTGTGGATCGAGTGGCCCATGGTGGAGGTGGGGTTATGGACAATGAACACGAGTGCATTTTATTGTTGGCATTTTGAATGCACAGAGATGCCGTGTTGAGATCCTGAGGACCATTGTTGTGCCATTTATCCATGACCATAACCTCATGTTACAGCATGATGATGCACGGCCCCATATTGCAAGGATCTGTACACAATTCCTTGGAAGCTGAAAACATCCCAGTTCTTGCATAGCCAGCATATTCACCAGACATGTCACCCATTGAGCATGTTGGGGACGCTCGGCGTATATGACAGCGTGTTCCAGTTCCTGCCAATATTCAGCAACTTTGCACAAGTATTGAAGAGGAGTGGACCAACATTCCACAGCCCACAATCAACAAACTGATCAACTCTATGCCCATTGTGCATATTTGAGAGTGGCCCTTTATTGTGGGCAGTCTAAGGCACACCTGTGCAATATTCATGCTGTCTAATCAGCACCTTGACATGCCACACCTGTGAGGTGGGATGGATTATCTCAGCAAACGAGAAGTTCTCACTAACACAGTTTAGACAGATTTGTGAACAATATTTGATAGTGATGGGTCCTTTGTGTATGTAGAAAATGATTCAGATCTTTAAGTTCAGCTCATGAAAAATTGGAGCAAAAACACAAGTGTTGCGTTTATATTTTTGTTCATTGTATTTTTTGTCCCACTTATGTAAAATTATTTGCACTTCTACCCCCATTATCTTTTTCTTTTAAAATTTTCCATACTAGATGTCCAATAATGTGATTAATGTGAATTCTAGATAGTTTGCTAGATAGATAAAAAGCTAGCTAGTTAGTTAGATGGATAAGATAGCTCGACAAATAGGTATTATATGCACAACAGTGATAAAACAAAAAAATAAAAATAAGTTTAAGTTAAAGAAAAGTAGAAAGCAAGACTAAAATTGTGAAAGAGTTGTAGATTGTATTAATAAATAATGTTTAGACTATAAATAAAAGAAACAGCTACAAAAAGGTATAATCCAGAAATGTGTGTGCCTGAAAGGTGTTTTATAATATAATAGGAATGATTTACTGAAGCAGCTGGGCTGAGTAATTCTGATGCCTAAACAACACAAACGTAGATAAAAACAATTTTTAAAAATTATTCTTTTAAAAATTAAGACATTTTTGCTATTTTCACTGTATATATTGGGATGAGTCTGGGAGGATCTCCAGGCCATGTCATAAAGACCCTGCAGGGGGCACTGAAAGATCTCCATGCTGTCAAATTAGGCTCTGAACACCTACATGAAGGATAATTAAAAACAAACAAACAATGGAGCCGTCTCTGTGCGCTGAGCTGAGCTGAGACGTAAAGGTGCTGAACAAGCTGGGACATGAACTGAATACCTGAGAGCCAGGTGAGCTGCTCCAGTAGTCAGACTGATAAACAGGAGGTTCAATGCTTGTTTTATACAAATTTTATCTCACGATAAAAAAATGAAAGAATGAAGCTCTGAGCTGTGCGACTCAGTTTTTTTTCCTTCCAGCAGGTGTTTGCTCGCCAGTTTATATTTAGTCCATGGGGGTTTCCTCTCATTCAGTCGCATGCAGCTGATCTGCAGTCAGAATCACTTCCTGTCCATGATGATGTAACTGAACCATAACAGGAAATGATCCTCAGCTCCACAGGGCGACATCACAGAGCGTATCGAGCACGCCAATATTTGGTGAAATGAGCCGTGATGGCCTCTTAAAAGTCAAATATTTTCAGAGCTGAAGTATTTGACTGCATGCTACATGAAGTACTTGGACTGATACTTATACGCTATATGTAACACTTTTTAGTACAAGCTTCATTCCTGTGATTTCATTTAATCACATTTGCATAATTTTTGCTAAGTGAAGATTTAATTTTTAACCTTTTTAACCCTCTAATGCGCTTACTTGTTAATAGACTACAGTAGAGGCACACAACGGAAGTAAAATACACTTTTTTCTACTTCATCTACAAAAGTATAATTTCAGATTAAGCCACGGGCGATCGTGGCTCAAGAGTTGGCAGTTCGTCTTGTAATCGGAAGGTTGCCGGTTCGAGCCCCGGCTCGGACAGTCTCGGTTGTTGTGTCCTTTACCCGTTGCCTACTGGTGGAGGTCAGAGGGCCCGGTGACGCCAGTGTCCGGCAGCCTCGCCTCTGTCAGTGCGCCCCAGGGCAGCTGTGGCTACAATGTAGCTTGCCATCACCAGTGTGTGAATGGGTGGATGACTGAATGTAGTGTAAAGCGCTTTGGGGTCCTTAGGGACTAAGTAAAGCGCTATAAAAATACAGGCCATTTACAATTAAAAAATGGTTTATTTGATCAAACATCACAGAAACTCAAAAGGCTGAAGGAGCTCATCAGAGTGCTTAATATTTTCAATTAGTTTGAGTCAGTGAACACTGTCACCAATTTTAACCTCGTCTGTCAGTTGGAGGCTGTCCAGCATTGCACCTAAACACAGCATGACTGCGTTTACCACTGCTGTCATAGGAATGCTCTGCTTAGCTTCAGCTAGTCTCTGCCTGCTTAACACTGACGGATAACTGACCGTAGGCTGTCTGTACAAGAGGACATTCAACTAAAAGCTGATCAGTGAATCCGGACATAATGCACAGAGAAATAAAACCAGACTGGATTCATGTTTAGTGCCTTAAAGCAGGGATTGAGCGGTGAATTTCCCCACCTGCTCCTCTGCTTAATTTTTAATGGCCCTGCTGGAATTTTGATGATCTCCATCTCCAAACTCAGGTCCTAATTAGGATGATAAGGGTGTAAGAAGCACAGAGAGAGACCCTGTAAACTCCTTCATGCTGACCTAAACAAAAAAAACAGCCACATATATGAAGACACAATGAAAGGAAAAGCAGCTTCTTATCTGTGACAAAAGTATAACCTGAAATATTTCTATGAAAAGTGGAACATAAAACCAGTCAGTGCATGCTAAATGACTCGCTCGATCCTTTATTCTGACGCAATTTTAGACTTTCAGGGAACAGTGAGTCAGTCTGAGCCCCTCCCATGCCTCATGGAAGGATTTCCCAATTCTTGCCGGGACACAAAGGAGGAAGAGGAAGATAAACCACAGCAGTCACTCACTTCCTGAACATGAGAGACCAAACATGAACATGAGAGGGCCAATAAAGACAAAAGAGGTGAAAGCACACCAGAAAAGGTCTGAAGAAGCTTCTGGTGAGAGTCACGGGAAAAGCAAGTTAGAGACTGAAAGTCTGTTTCAACCACAGACTGGGTATAAAAATGAGATGGGAAACTCACAGCTTTGTAGCTTCTGCATTCTGAAGCCTCAACATTTATAGAGCTATAAGTGACCACGTGTGGATGAGAGACATACACTGTACAGGTGCATCACACAGACACAGAGCTCAGACTTCTTCTGGGACCACTATTCATTTGGACAGCAAATGCTGAAAGTTTAGTTTTAGTCAACTGAACATCATCAGACTAGGAGACTAAATCAAAAGTTGATTCAGATTGGATCACCGCCAAATTCGTCCTGACGAAAGTTATGATGCAAATTATGAGTCAACGAAATTAATAATATCTGTTAGCATTAAAAAAGCTCCCACAGCACAAACGCAGTCCACAGGTCCAGTTCAGGGACTCCAATTAGCTGAGGTGAACACTACTAGCTACAGCCACCTGTGTCGCCATTCACCTGGCAGTCATAAATGGACAAGCCCCCTTTTTAAAAATCAGGCCGTAAACATGTTTTTCTTTCGGGACTGACTCACTATGGGGTCTGCTGGAGCCTCTAGTGGACGGTGGTTGAAGCTCACCAAACTGTAATTTACTGATATTTTCAAAATAAGATTAGACGAAGCAGATCTTCTGTCAGTGTTCAGGGCTTTTGTTTTAAATAAACTTTTATTGTTGCTCGCTGTAGCTACATCCTGGAGAGACTTTAAAACAGTTAAGTTCATGTCTCAGCGTTCCATGTAGAAGCTCGAGCAGCAGCTCGCGCTGGTTTCTCACCTGCAGTGCTGTTGTTGTTGTTCGTTGGGTCTGAGCACATGGACATCATTCGGTGCTGCCAGCGCTTCACCTGTAGTTGCTGCAGCCAATAGAGCATCAGCTCCTCGGTCACAGCCTGGAGAGGGTGTAGGTGGATTAAGAGACTCCAAACACTTGCGACTCAAATCCAAAAATGCTTTAAGCAACATTTGGCCTCCTACCTTCAGTATGAAAGTGCGTTCAGGTGTCTTAATTTGGAAGGTACCCGGCTCTGACTTCAGTGGGTAGGTGAAGGTGGCACCGCTGAGCTCCACCCACCCGAGCGGCATCACGTCGTTCGGTGTGCGGTAGTAGAACAGCTGGTTCTTCTTCTCCTCATAAGTGAACCAGCGCTGCTTCCAGGCCCTCAGAGGCCCGCCCTGCTTCATCAGGAAGCCGCACAGTTTGGGCTCCCCGGAAGGAGAACCTGCAGGGCCGGGCTGCATCTGGTCACAGAAAGCCTCAATGGTGAGAGGTGGAGCTGGTGGAGCCAGGGCGGATCTTTTAGCTGGAGGATCCAAGTGTCTTTTCTGGTCTGCAGGAGAAGGGGGAGGAGACTTGTGGGTGTTTAGGTGAGGAGGATCTTGGAAATGCTGAAGCCTCTCAGGTTTTTTCTCCTCTATGGACTCAGAAATATGGAGCTTATTCCAGACATCCTTTTCAGCTGTTAGGAAAGTTATAAATGAGTTTCTTTTCTCATCTTTAGTTTTCTGATCTGCACGACAAAGATCTATGTGGTTTTGACAGTCCTGAGAGTCACCCGGTTCTTGTTCATGTTTTGGTCTGACAGGATCTCCAAGGTTCCTCTGATCTGCCCCCAAACCAGAATCTGTTGATTCAGGAAGAGGATCTAGTTCGGTTTGGTCTGGAAAGAGGTTTTCTGGTTGTGGTCGATCTGGTTTTGATTCATTTTTTGAAGAAGTTGAATCTTCAGCCTTTAGCCTGTTTGTCTCTGGAGTATTTTCTGGGGTTTTCTCCGTGTGAGGATCCCGCCGGTCTGTTTTCTCTTTAGCCTGTTTGTTACCTCCTGGCCTCTGGTTCTTCTGTGACCCAGGCAAACTGGCAGGCTGTCTGCTCTGGTGGTCCTTCTTCGGAGACTCTGTCTTCAGGATCCCCTCGTTAGTGTGGGCAGGAAGTGAGCAAGACGAGGCAGCGCTGGGATTTCCTGCTGAGCCGCTTCCATTCATCCTGCAAAAAGAAAGACGGAGGAGGGAAATGGAGTTTAATGATGTTTGTGAGGAGACGTTTGGCGGTAAACCATCAAACTGGATTCTGAGAATTTCAAATCCAGACTAAGTGCCTTTTTCCAGACAAGGAGTATAAATAAAGGCTGCATTTGAAAAAAGAAAACATAGCCAGCAGGAGAAGAAATGCAGGGACACAAATTCGAAGTAAACCAGTTACACATTCAGATACACAATCAGCAGTTTGTGTTGAAACATGCAATATCACCTGTATGCAGTAAAATCATGTGGACATCCAAGGTTCCTCAAACTCATTTATTTTTTAAATGATTTTTTAAAAATTGATTTGCTTATTTTCTGAGTGTTTATCTTATATAGACTGTAAATAAAAGATGACTATACCCACCTTAATACCACTCATTAGTTTTAGTATCTGCCTTTAGAATCCTCAGAGCTAGCATATAGACCATATCTGTATGACAGGGTGGAGTGTTATGTTATTAGCTAAATGCTAGCTGCATTCACAGACAGTACGACAGCATCACACAGACACATACCTGCTAATTACTGCACAGTAATATCTAAATAAAAGTTTAATTTTAGAAATGGACACACAGCAGCCATATTGTTGGCGTGATAATTACTATTATTATTAGCATTAAAATGACGCCAAAAGCCTCTAACAGCACAAACACGGCCCAGAGGTCCCCAATTCAGAACTCCAATTAGCTGAGGTGAAGCCTAACAGACAGCTAGCAGCTGCAGCCACTTCTGTCACTATCCGCAGGTCAGCCAAAGAGGCCACACCCCTTTTGAAGCATGCCTTAATCATGTACATTGGTCCCTCGCGGGAGTTACATTCTAAAAATTACCCACAATAGGTGAAATTCTAGTAGCCAGCTTTATTTCTTACAATTATTATAGATGTTTTAAGGCTGTAAAACCCCTCAATACACACTTAATACACTTTTCGCAGGCATGAACATTTTCACACTTTTCTCTCTTGTTTAAACACTCTCAAAGTTCAAACCTTCGTAGAAAAATAAATCCAGTATTAAAGAATGAAACCAAAGGCACCCGCGGTTGCCTTTGATGGTGCAAAAGGTTTTGTCGACATTGTTGTGTTTGTTGGGGAGAAAACTTACAAACATACAGCACTTCAGAGTCACACTGCTAGCAATGGAAGATTTATGTAAATTTGACAAGCTGAACGCATTCTGTACTGTTCTGTTCTATTGGTTCTATTTCGAAGTTCATGCTTTAGTTTGTAAAACTAAAAACCATTTAAAGAGAAAAGGATCCATAAAAAAGGGCCAGCTCTGTTCTAGGATGCCCTCTGGACAAGTGGAGGTGGTGAGTGACAGGAGAATGGTGGCTAAGCTGTCATCCCTGTTGGACAACATCTCCCACCCCATGCAGGAGACTGTGATAGCACTGAGCAGCTCCTTCAGTGGGAGACTGCGGCACCCACGGTGTGGGACGGAGGGATTTCGTAGGTCTTTCCTCCCCACTGCTGTCAGACTCCACAACAAAGACTTTAACTGATCAAACACACACACCCATACATGTGCAATAACACTAAGTGCAATATTCCTTTCTGGCATCGTTGTATTTTTACTCAGTTGTATACAGCATTTGTATTCTATTTTCATCCTATTGTATATTTTATTCTATTTTATTCTACTGTATATAGTATTTTATTTTATTCTATTCTGTACAGTTGTGTACAGTATTTATTCTTATTGTATTCTAATTTTTGCTTCAGAACTTTTGCACTGTCCACTTCCTGCTGTGACAAAACAAATTTCCCACGTGTGGGACTAATAAAGGTTATCTTATCTTATCTTATAGTAAGAACGTGCTGCAAGCAAACAGACCAAAAAAAAAGAAGAAGAGTTTTATAGTTATTTCTAAGTGTTGGACTAACAGTTGCACATTTTCCTGTTTAGAGAAACATCAGCTTTGCTTTGGGTATGAATTGTGTTGTGCGTGCACGCGTGCTCGATGTCGTAATGTACAGTATAGTGCTTACTGTATATGTATTTGAAGGTATACAGTCTGTGGATCATCATTTTAAAATTCAGCTGAGAATGCTAAAAGTTTTTTCTCTACTGAGAAATAAAAATCAAATAGGACCAAACCTGTAAATAATTATTTTTCCATTTTTTCTTCTTTTACTGAATTCACGTGTTTGTATATGGTCTAAAATGTGTGTTCGACTCTTTATTCACCCGTTGGTGGTCCAGGAGCAGAGCACCATGATGCGTGAAGCTCTAAAAACACGTTTTAGGTTTTTTTTCCTGCAGTGGAGGACCTGAATCCTTCTTCTACTGAAGAAAATCACCAAAATAAGCACAAATCTGATGAGTTCTAAAGTAATGGGACATAATTACAGGAAGTGGTTCAGGTCCAGGGAAGCAAAACATCTAAATGACGATCCATATCTCTGTATCTCTATACACACAGATACGAAGGGGGAAAGCCAAACTAGAGTAGCGGCTCTTGACTTGTTGGCTTGGCATGACCTTCTGGTGTGGCAGGTCAACCCACACGTATTTGTGGAATATCCAGTTCAGCTTAACTGCAGACCTGTGCTGTGCAGATCATGCATGTTACTGACACTGCTGTTATATTCATGGATTTTTCCAGACAACCTTGAATGAGTTTGGAAGGTGGCCGCATCCTGTATGGACTGTTGGCTTTCAGTTAAACGGATTTCAGATAGGAAAACCAGCTGCCCTTTAATTTTCTATTGACTACTAGACTCATTTTATTCAAACAGCTGAAAGGGGAAGATGGTCCAGGTTCCCCACATTCTGACTTTGTCTGACAGTGTTTGTAGAGCATGTGCTTCCAGTTCGAGGTATTTGACATTTGGTTTGTGTAAGCAGTGGTGCGGCATTTGGTGTCAGCGGTGATTCACACTCCAGAGACTTGAATTCATTCAAAGAAGCACTAAGTTAGGAGAGTTTTCCTTTCCTTTAATTTAGTCTGACCAATCCCATCATTTAATGTCTTCACTTTCCTCTGCAGGTGTTTCAGCTACCTGGAGGGCAGGGCTGACTGGGTTTTCCAGTCTATAAAGCTGTTGCTAGTACTTGCTCTGAGTTAGTTCTTTGTTTTTCTTCCTTGCACCTCTCACAATCCTGATTCTCCCAACTTTCACTTTTGTTGACTTACCATTCATTTAAGTTACTTCACTTTGTTTAATGTGTAATATTTTTAAAATGCTTCAGAATAGTGTGTTTGTTTTTTATCATAACTTTCTGAGAAGCACTGTGACAGACTGAGGAGCTTTTTTTTAAAACAAATTCTATTGTGTTGTCACACTTAGTGTCAGCTGTTTTTGGACACCTGCTTGGGATTTTGTGGGTCATTGTATGGAAACTGATCTAACTGCGCTGATTCAGTGTGCTTGATGCAATCGGCATCATGGGACAATGGCTAACACTAAAGTGTGAGATAGGGTGGAAACCCTTAAAAACCACCGATTTAAAGCAAAAGTGCTCTGTGGCCATTTTAAAAGACATTCAGCTTCTGGGGGGAGCTTTTCCCTCAATGCTGTTTTGTACATGTCAGGTTTTGGATCCAGTTCCAGATGAAACTACCAGGATAATATTAGACTGGCAGGAAGAGTAAGAAAGCTAAAAAGGTTAGATCTGCATGACACTAAAGGGTGAGGAAAGAAAATGGCTTCAAATCAAATTAAGTGTTCAACGGGGGGAAAAGGATCCAAGCAATGCTAAAGAAGACGTTCATGGGAAATTCTTCACCTAGGACAAATTCCTTTCAGCAGTGGTGTGTCTCATGCCTGTATTTCCTCTCATGCTATTTAAGCATTGGTGTGGGTTCAGAGCGTGCTAACTGGAAAAGCTGAGACAGTGCTGATTTAAAAGCCTAAGCGCTGCTTCCAGGAACGTAGCGCAAGCATTTTAAGCGCTGGAGAAAAAACAAGCAATGGTCTGCACGTGACTTGTTTCAGTTGGTGCTGCTCCGCTGCAGGTGTGACCGCTTTTAGAGGTCGCCGTGTTGGTCCCACAGCATACTGCTTGTCATCTGAGCGAGCATGAAATGATTCATGTTTGCGGCAGCAGCTTTAGCCAATATGTCTTGTTATCTAAATGTTTGTTTGACTTGGAAAAGTTTTGGCATTCTCACATCTCACTGCACTGCCCCGAAGGCCCAACCCAAAGCCAAACCCCCAAGAATGTCAGAGGTTTATGACAGTTTGAGCCTACTACTCATTAGGCTTATTTTACTCCTGTTGCTCTATCCTTTGGTAATGACTTACAGCTGTGAGATATTTATGAGTGACTGCATGTTATTTCATCTAACAGAAACAACAGACACTGTCACCTCTGTGTGTGGAAGTCATGTATATGATGTTTATCGATCAGCGTGAACAGTTACGCCATGGTAATCCCAGGCTGCAAAGGAAAAATACATATTCTCTGATTGATTTACAAGTGGTTGCAGAAAGTTGCTGTTGCAAAGGTGAAACTGGGGGCAAAGAGGTATACAGTGCTGTACAGAAAATTGCCTTGTGATTGTTTTGGTTGCTGACAGATTGCTGCAGTTGCCTGCAGTTTGGGTGGAAGATGCCATCTTGTTTGCAAACATTCGACAGCTGCTAGCTAAGTTAGCTAAAACAAAGACTGTGCCTTCAAAGTAAAAGTCATTCATGTCTTGTGGAATGTGTCTGGCAATGAGGCCCAACCTTTACTTTGAAAGTTCTCTGTTTCCTGTTTGGATTGCACTACTGCTTAGTGGTTAGTTAGCGAGTGTTTGCAGACAAGTGGCCATCTTGCAGGCAAAATATGTGTGCCTATGGCAATTTCCTAGTAACCACAGCAATTAAAAGTTTTTCTGGTGCAGCACCCTGTTTGCAACCAGTATCACCCAAAAACAGCCAGTAACCTCTAGCAACCACTTGCCAAGTGGACATCTTTCCCAGTGTCCGTAACCACAGGTTACCATGGGGACACTGTAAGGCACCAAGAAGAAGTGCAAGCAATAACATCAGTGGCTTGTAGCTCTTGTCTAATTTAATGCAAAAACTACAAACTTAGCCAACCTATAGAGCACCCTCTGCTGGTTGGTTTATTAACATAATTCTGCCTGTTTACTGGTTTTTAGGCATGCTCAACTGAGATGCTCTGCAGCGGTGTTGTGCCAAAAAGTGATTGCCTGCCAAAAACTGATTTCCAATGTTTTCGTGTGTTTTTTCATGTGTAATATCGTTACGTATGTTGCTAAATAGACTTTGGTGAACAGGTATTACAAAGGGGTATATATAAAATAAAAAAATTACCTGTTTCTCAAGTATCTTTGTAACTGTGTTATTGTACTTACATTATAATCAATCAGCTCCCTTTTGTCCACTTAAAATATGTTTACAGAACTATTTTTGCATTTGTTGCAATTTCAGCTGTCCTCTTGGCCAGATTACTCTTAAAAGAGACCTTTTTAAAATCAACAAGAATTTTTTTTAACTGCATAAATAAAGGATACATAAAAGTCACTGCCAAAAACTGATTGCGGCTTCTACCTTGTTACAGGAATGTTGTTTGTTGCTTAAGATGACTTGATATCATTCATGAGGGATACATTTGACATATGTTTCACATATTATAGACCAACAAGTTATTTATAGCAGTTTAAATACAAACAATCAGTTTTTGGCAAATACCAGAAATCACTTTTTGGCAGACAATCACTTTTTGGCACAACACCGGCTCTGACTCCGGGACCACATTTCATAACTGAAATCAGATTTATTTTTCTTGTATGTTTTAAAGGTGGATCTCTGACTGATGAAGAGCATCACTGACTTTGCTTTTTGAGCATGAAGTGATGGAAACATGAGCAGCAGGCAGGAACGCAGTTGATCCGGTCACAGAATGCAGCGCAACACCGGCAGCCTGATAGGAAGTGAGCAAATACTTCATGCTTTTAGGAAAGCTGCTTATGCTCACTGATCCCATTCTCTCTCTCTCACTCTCTCTCTCTCTCTCTCTCTCTCTCTCACTCACACACACACACACACACACACACACACACACACACACACACACTGGTAATTACTGCAGTACTTCATACAAAACTGTGAAAAATACTTTTAAATCGTCCTTCCTCTCAGTACAGTCTCTACACGTGCCTACTACTGCTCATACTTACATACACATTAAAGTAATTTTCCCACTCAGCAGTACTCCACTGTTACTTTGATTACTTATTATTACTTTAATATTTAAGGACTTCTGGAACAGCAGAAACAGTTGAGGGTTTACCTGAAGGGGCGGGGCCTGAGCCCACCTGGCGGGTCTGTTCGTGTTTGACTGACAGCCGCTGCAGCTGTTAAAGAAATCACACTGAGTCACTCCAACAGCTCCTCACTTCTTCTTCTCCTTCTGGACTTCTCCCTCTCCTCGTTCCTCTCCTCCTCCGAGTCTCCTTCTTCTTTTCTGTTTTACGTCCTTTTATTCTGACTTCTCTTTCTTCCGGCTCCTTGCCATCCAACCCTGCGGCTGGAAGCGCTCCTTTCAGCGCCACAGCCCAACGATACGGAGCGAAGACGTAACTTCCGGTGAGAATTTTCAAAATAAGACCAGCTTTGGAAAAGTTCCTCTGATCTTCAAAATAATGTGTACTTTTGCAACATCAAAAGAATTCACGTTATTTAATAGTGAGATGAGGAACTTGTTAGGAAAACTTGCACTGGATATATTTTATTTCACTTTTTTTTAACTTCACTAATTACAGAACTGTTCAAAAGTTTTAAGCCGCCCGTCATTTCTTTTATTTTTTGCTTCCAAGCATCCAGACCTTCTTGAGCAGTATTTCTTCATACTTTCTGAAGAACTGTCAATGATTTTCTTTGGACACTGGCTGCTTTTTCATTCATTTTCAGTACACCTCCTGTACTAGACCATTTTAGAGCAATGTTTTTGGTTTGTTTATAAGCAACTTCAACGCTCACCTATGAGTCATTCAAGCATAAAAAAGGCAGATAACGAGATGAATCAGTGTTGTGTCTACACACAACTTAGCAAAGAGCTAATTTTAAACTGTGTCTTTAGGCAGCCTGTCATAAAATATATAATTTGTTCCATTCCTTTGGTTACATCTATGAAAAATATCAAAGATTAGACAGTTTGACAGCATAAAATTGTATTTTTGAAACAACAAGGAGAATCCTAAAAACTATTAGCTGGCATATCTCAGCATGGTGTGCAGTGTCTTTAAAAAAGATTGACACAGGACTTGAGAGAAGAATCTGGACCTTCAAGTAATCCATCTACTGATCACTGAAGCCTCATCAGGCTGTCAGGAAGCCATTGTTAATGAAAGGGAAGAGGGAGAAGGGGCTGCAGTATGCCAAATTCCACAACAAACTTATCTGAATATCAGTGGCAACGGGTCTGATGGAGCGATGAATCCAAGTTTAAAATTTTTTGTTCAAATCACCGGTAAGTATGGAGTGGGTTAGGAGAGAGGTACAACATGAACACTGTTTAATTTATTTTACCGAACGAATCATATGTGCATACATGTCATAGTCATAGAATATAATAGTCACACTTATTATTTCCACTACAGAAACTAAACCTGACCAAAAACAGAGAACATGAAGTTAAAGTTTGTCTCCATCTGCTGGCAGCAGGAAAAACGACAGTGTGGGGGATCGCATCCACAAAGCAGTCTAATCCAGATCCTATTTTCCCAGTAGAGGATGGGGAGCCATGCATAATTTTGTGGAACAAAAGAAAACTTAAGAAACAAACATGTGAATGATAAAATAAAATAAAATAAAACAGTCTGGAATCAGGATCCAGTTCTGGCAGTAACTGAGACACCTGTGATCTCCTTTCAATCTGCTGGTTTTAAAGGAGGTCCTACAAGCTACTGAATCAGGGGGTGTGTTTAGTTTGTCTGTATAAAGACCTGTGACAAAGTGAGAAGTGATCTCGTCTGCACCAAAGCTGCATGAATTTATTTTGTTCTTCATTGTAAGTGTGTTTTCTTAGATATGAGCCTTAAGCATAAACAGCTCTTCTGCTCTGCATGGAAGCTGTTAGATGATTTGTTTCTATTTGGTTTTGATGATGATGGATGAAGGATGCATGAGCAGCTCATTCTGTTCTACAGAGGGCACAGAGGAAGGAGTCCATCACTAACTATCCATGACTTCCCTCCATGTCCGAGCCCCACATTCAGATCACTCCACCTTCATCATTCACAGCCAAAGTTTTAGTGTGTTGTGTTGAAGAACAAAGCGGTGGCACACTTTGCAGTCTGCTGGACCTGGAATTAAAGCACCAGTGTGGCCATGAAGTGGGAAGAATAATTTGGTTATTCATATTTCTGGTTCTTGTTGTTTGATTATGTTAGTTTCCCTTTCGTGTCCAGTCTCGTCTCTGTCTTGTCATCAGCATCTCGTTTGGAAGTCACCTGTGTTCCTGGGATCATTTCTCTGTGTGTCATACCTTTGCCCGTCATGTCTGCATGTCTGTTTGTTGCCGGTCCCTGTCTCCAGTTCACGCGCCTCAGTGTGTGTGTGCTACTTCCTGTGTCTCGCTCCATTCTTTGTCACGTCCTCCCTCATGTTGGTATACCTGCTGTTCCTGCAGGTTTTTTTTTTTTAATTTAATTTGTTTTTGTTTTAAACCCAGTATTAATAAAGCTGTGGTTTTGAGTTACGTCAAAGTCTTGCATTGTGGGTCCACTCTCTGTCGGCCACACGCCCATTTTATGACAAAGGCATTTTACTGCCTTTGTCATAAAACTAATTACTGTAGTCCAAGTGATGCATGAGCTGGTTTTGCAACATCACTCTGGGACAGGATTCTGATTTCAGTCTGAACAGCGCCACATTAACACACCTACATCAGGAAAATCAAGAGTAACAAACTACAGTTTTCTGAGCTGTTGTTAAATGTCACCCAGTCTCCTCACAATCAGCTGATTTTTTTTTCAGTAGCATTAGAAATTTAGTGAAGACATACAAAATTTTACTTTTATCTTCATTTTACCTGAAAACACAATTATTCTTTATTAAAAATCAGCAAGAAAGTCAATTTTGCATCCATTCCAAGACAAAATGCTCACTTTTTTCTGTACTCTGTACTCCAGATGTTTGATCTATTTTCTGATGATTTACTGAAGAAAACTTCAGAAAGTACATTTTCGGGTAAATTTTCTATGCTCATATCAACATGTGAGATATATGGCAGCTCAAAACAAGTCAGAGCATATGATGGATCTCCTTTTTACACAAGGATTATCTTTTAGCTCTGAGTCATATTCTGATACATCCATCCATCTTCGTCTGCTTTTCCGGGGCCAGGTCGTGGGGGCAGCAGCCTAAGCAGACAAGCGCAGACCTCCTTCTCCCCAGCCACCTCCTTCAGCTTGTCTGGGGGAACACCAAGGCGTTCCCAGGCCAGCCGAGAGATTCTCTCCATCGTGTCCTGGGTCTGCCCCAGGGCCTCCTACCAGTGGGACATCCCTGGAACACTTCACCTAGGAGGCGCCCAGGAGGCATCCTTGTCAGATGCCCGAACCACCTCAACTGGCTCCTTTCGATGTGAAGGAGAAGCGGCCCTACTCTGAGCCCCTCCCGGATGGCTGAACTCACCCTATCTCTAAGGGAGAGGCTAGCTACCCTTCGGAGGAAGCCATTTCTGCCTCTTGTATCCGTGATCTCATTCTTTCGGTCACTACCCACAGCTCGTGACCATAGGTGAGGGTAGGGACGTAGATCAACTGGTAAATTGAGAGCTTCGTTTTTACACTCAGCTCTCTCTTCACCATAACAGACCGGTACAGTGTCTGCCTCACTGCAGCCGCTGCACCAATCCGTCTGTCGATCTCCCGCTCCCTTCTCCCGTCACTTGTGAACAAGACCCCAAGATACTTAAACTCCTCCACTTGGGGCAAGAACTCGTCCCTGACCCGGAGTGGGCACTCCACCCTTTTCCGGATACATGCAAATCGTATTATTATTGTGAAATAGAGAAACACCAGAGATATTCACGTGTTCTGTATAATATTTTGGACAGATCATATTGATCAAACAACCTTTGTATGCAAGAACGTTTTCCAACTACTTGAAGGGCATGGATCACTTGGATTTGCTTCAAATAAGCTTGGCTGTAGTTTTTAATAGAGCTATCTCCTGTGCTTTTGCAGTTATGATGGAATTACCTGATTTTCTAACAAATGAAAAGTAATTTAAAATTGCACTAAGGGCGACCATGGTTCAGGGGCTTGGGAAGCTCATCTTGTAACCGAAAGATTTCCGGTTCGATCCCCTGCTCTGTCTGTCTTGGTCGTTGTGTCCTTGGGCAAGACACTTCACCTACAGCCTACTGGTGATGGCTGATGGCGCGATATGGCAGCCTCGCTTCTGTCAGTCTGCCCCTGGGCAGCTGTGGCTCCGACTGTAGCTTGCTTCCACCAATGTGAGAGTGAATGAATAGTGGAATTGTAAAGCGCTTTGAGGGTCCCGAAAAGCACTATATAAATGCAATCCATTGTTATTATTAAACAGTGTGAAAATCTTCAATTAACTTAAATAAAAGAGAAAAAAGAAAATGTAATGATTTTTAAGAATGGGATTTTACGCTGTCTCAAATGTTTTTACAGAACACTTAAACTCGTAACAAACAAATAAAACAAATAAAGAAACAAATAAAAACTGAACTAAAACTCATTCTGGAAACTAAACATACAACCATTTAGTGATAACTGTTTTGTATTAAAGGTTATTTATATGTTGTGAAACCATGACATCTCCCTGTAAGAGATATTACAGGATGCGATGCTCTGAGTGAACAACAGGTGGCAGCAGACTTTTACGTTTCTCTGCAGAGCGTCTTTAGGTTTGTTTCTCCAGAACAACAGACGATCCTGTCCACAGGTGCAAGAATAACAACCTCAGTCCTTTAAACAGGAGTACCAGAATTAAAAGTCAAATATCTAAAATCTTCAACGTAAAAACAAAAAAACCCCAACAAGAAGTAAAACTGAAGAAATCAACTTTCTCTCTGAAGGGAAGGAAAAGTCTCCTGTATTGGTTACCTGTGTCCTCTGGGCTTCGCTGCATGTATTTACTGATCTCATGCGAACATGAGGATCAATTATTGTCCCATGTAGGCCCCTGTAGCTTACTGAAGCAGAGAAAAACGAATTAAAGAGGCGAGAAGAAGCTGCCAACAGGAACAGAGCCGGCGGGGCGATGAGGCCAAACAAAGAGGATGGATTTCAGACTGAAGCCTAAACCTTCCTAAATCAGTTAGTCCTGAGCCCATCCTGACCTCTAATCTGCTCATCCGGCCTTTGAAGCGTGCACTTCAGGGGGAGGAAAACCGATCAGCCAAATGTCCCACTCTTAAGTGACAAAATGCCCTGAGGTGACACACACACACACACTGTGAGGCAGCTGGACGAGGTAGAAACACTCCTGACTTTGTCTGTGATGTGTGGACAGCTGCAGCGAAGAGCAGCGCTGTGTCTGATCAGACCACCTCAGTCGAGTTCAACACAAGTCCAAGAGCAAGTATGATGACCGAGTGTCAGCAAAGTCAGGAGGCTGGAACGCACTTTTACAGGCTTTTCATTTCAAATGCCAAACACAGACAGACTGAGTTTCAGCTTTTACGAGACTAAAACAGAGTAAGGACATGTTGAGAAACCGATGGTGGTCCATCAGAACTCAGTGCCACCCACCAGACCCCCTCAGAGTCAGCTGAGTAGTGAATTTAATGAAACCATACAATAAATGTTTCCACCACACTTTCAGTACTTACAACAGTAACAACCTTAATTTAGAGCTTTTTAACTCAAATCATTTTTCCATCATTTTTTAGCCTTGAGATATATGCATGACATTTTCAGGACTGACATTTTAGCTCTAGAAGATGATCCTGGTTTATAAATGTAGGTAAAAATGCAAAGCTTTGTGTCTTTTCTCCTAATGTGAGGAAGAACATATTTAATGAATGTGTGAAATTTTTACTGACAGTGTGCTTCATTAGTTTTCCCTTCTAATCAGATCCTGGAAATGAGCTTACAGTTCTCAGAAACACAGGCACACATGTGCTACACATTTCTATCCCTGCAGGTAGTTAGTTAAATGTACCTCCTAAGAACCTAAAAGTAATAATGCCTTTGTTTTTGAGGACCAAAAGAGTTCAAATCTGCACTGTTTCTCCTAGATTTGAAGTTGTAGTATCAGAAGACATTGTGTATTTGGGCAAATACAAAAATAAAACAGGTAAAACATTAATTTGACCTTTAGATTTTAGTGTATGCTGAAGTTACCAGGCGATCAGTACTGGACAAACACGGTCTGCCCCTATGATGGGGGTTGCAGAGGAACCTCCACTTCTGCACCTCTCTGGACCAGTTTTCCCGGCTCTGCTCAGACTCCAGCAGGTCTTGGTTTGGGTTCAGGGAGGATGGTAGTGGTTTGTTTTTATCCAGAAGAGTCCAAAGAGATGAAATTACATTTGCATTATAGCAAAAGCTGATCTCTTTCAAACCAAACCAGCAGTAACAGGGTTACAACCTTTACAAGGTGTTAGATTGTTATTACTATAAGTATGAACCACTTTGCACTTAACTTGCTTGCATTTAAACTGAGGCTTCAAAATAACCTCCTGGATTTGTTCCAAGATGACTGCCAAACAGGACTTCGTGGACATCCATAACTTTAAGTTCAGTGCTACTGAAGGTGCAGCATTTCCTTTTCACGTTTCTTCTTCCACGCCTTCAGTAAACAGTAAATCAGAAAGTCGTGGAAATGTTTTGGGGATTTTGTTTTTAAAGTTTCATCGCTTTAGTTTTTTTTTCGCTTCTTGCTTTATTGAGGAGAGCGAGGACAAGCCCCGACAAGAGCTTAGAGGATTAAGTTCATTCTCACTGCCAGCCTGAATGAAAAAGCATCTGCACAAACACACTTCGCTCATGCGCACATTAATTCAAACACACACACACACGTGGGGGGGGCTCAGGACTGAGCCCAGTCAATGGAAAGACCTCATAAGGATGGAGATCCTGCACTCTGTGTGTGTGTGTGTGTGTGTGTGTGTGTGTGTGTGTGTGTGTGTGTGTGTGTGTGTGTGTGTGTGTGTGTGTGTGTGTGTGAGAGAGAGAGAGAGATCCAGTCCAGTGAACCCTGAAACATCCTGAGGCGTCAGACTGCAGCCAAAACTGAAACTGAATCTGCTTCGTCTTCACGTCGACACCCGGCTGCGTTCACAGGTTCAGCACAGTTTGCAGCAGGTTCACTGAAGATGAGAAGCGCTACCGGACCTTCTGCTCTACTCTTATATGGGAGAAAAGTATGGAAACTTGTTTCCACCTCTGAAAAAAAATACGTGTTTTTGCCATCCATAACTCAAAATTTCAACCAGAACCAGAATAAGTAGGGGCACTGTTCCCACAGACTGTATATCAACAATGGACACTTCACACTCAGAACCCTTGACTATGGAGCTTGTGACATCACCATGTAAGATTTTTGTTGTCAGAAGTGATGCAAGGGTGGAGTGCTGCTGTTACTAAGCGTCAGTAACATCCAAATAAAATCCTAGAATTTCACTCACCAAAGCAAGTGGTGAGAAAATCAAGCTGGAGGTGGTGAAGGGGTAAAAGGCAGAAATATGGAAAATAGCGGGAGGCAAACAGGGAAATACCAGAGGTACCAGGAAAAAATGAACAAGGAAACATGAGAAAGAATATTAATAAAAATCTAAAATAAAATCTAAATAAATGTCTCTACAAACTCTACCAAAGAACCCAAAACTGTGACAGCTACAGACTTTCTTTGCTGTGTCACATGTCAGAAAGGAAAACTGCGAAAATATCCCAAAAGTAGTCATTTGAATACCGTATGTAGCCACCATAACACCATCCACTATTTTTCTATATTTTTAGCCTTAGTGTTACCATTTCACACCATGCTAAGTGCTGAGTAACCTCCAAGTAAAATCCTGGAATTTCACCAAAACTGGAGCCCAGACTTCTTAAACGTTTATTTGTACAATTAACCGCCCAGCAGCCACATTATTGGTCAGATAATCGCATCAAAAGGCTCCAACAGCACTAACACGGTCCAGAGGTCCAGTTCAGGGACTCCAATTGGCTGAGTTGAAGCCAAGCAGCTACAGCCGCCTGCGTGACCATCCAGCTGTCAGTCAAAGAGGCCTCTCCTCCGTTATATAACAACATATTTAGAATGTAATTATAATGTATTCACTGTCTTTAAAAGTAGGATCAGTGCGAGTGCTTAAAGTTCATCAGCAGTGTCTTTGCTTTCTGATGGATTTGAGGTTTATTTGTCTTTATTTTTCTTCACATTCTCGTCTGCTACACACCAGATTTCTGTGATTTCAAAAATCCTCCAAGAATGAGCTAAATGAAGATCAAATATACGTGAACCTAAATAATTTCTTATCTGAATGTTATTTGGTTTTCTGGTAAATGTCTTTCTTTCTTTGATTACATCAGTCATCCAAGCACCTGAAGCTCGTCAGTGACCTCAGCTGTTTGCCCTCTGAGGAGCATGACTTTGAAAATGTTCTTTAAGCCATCAGAGTTTTGCTTCGACGTGATGCTACTCTTTGTCTCTGCTGTAGAACCTGTTCAGTTTTTCCTGGTCATAAAAAAAATGGTTTCTCAGTGAGACGGTCTTGGCCTCTTGAACCCGGCTCCGTGTCCTCGGACCACCCTTCAGCACAATACGCCGACTCTCCACCAGCAGCCTCCATCTCATTAACAGCTCTTCACTCCCAATCAGGCCGGTCCTTTCTGTGTGCCGTTTGCCCTCGGTATTATCTCCGAGCTGAGAGCAGATCATCACGCCGGAGCCTCCTTCATGAACAAACAGAGCTTGTTAAAACCTCCTCGCTCCCACCGGCTCCTTTACAAGTGTGAAAGGATCCCAGAAGGATTCATTAAAGCTGCTGCTGAGCAGACCGAAGCTGATTTAGCTTCCAGAAAGTCCCCTCATCTCTTTAACCCACAGCACATTTCTGCAGAGACCTCGTTGGTGGTAAAACACCTGCTTGGTTTATCAGTTTTTCTCTCCCGGGCTTTAACGTGTCAAACTGGTAATTTAGAGTTAATTTGGGGCAAAAGTTTTGTTCATATGACGAAAAAATGCTTTGAGAATTGAAAATGGGAAAGGTTTGTTCTCAATACAGGTAGAAAAATGAGGTGTAAAGTTTAAAAAAACTGAAACTTAGGGATCAGTATAAAAAACTGACCTTCAGAGATTTAACATATAAAAGCATCCATTTATATATCGGTAGACTGATTTATCAAATATCCAATAAAGAATAAACGCACAAAGAAACCAGTTGATCAATTAGTCCATCAAAAAGTTTAATTATCAAGAAATCGACCGAGAAGGCGATGAAGAAATCTATCGAGATCGAGATGTCTATCAAGATGCATGAAGGGATCTATTGTCAAATCAAGCTAGTTAAAAAACCTGTTGTAAAATCATCTATGAAGAAATCTATTGAAGTGTATTGATCAAGGAGTCTATGAAGTCTTTTAATAAATCAATCAATTGAATCTATCAAGAATTTTTTTGTGAAAAATGTTATTTTTTATTAATCAATAAGTCTAGCATTAAAAAATGTATTAAGGAATCTATCAAGCTATTTAAGCACTGAGAAATCTACAGCAGAATACAAATTTTTTTTTGTAGTTTAATCTGTTGAAATTATTTATTTAGTGGATAAATTATCAGTCACCATGAAGTAAGCTAATTACTGAGTGCATCCAGTGCTGGACTGAGATATTTAGCAATGAGATTTAATCGTAAACAGGAATGAAGCCTTTTAATTTGTGTTAGCAGATGATTTTTCATTACCTGCTGTACTATCAAACTCACAGGTGTAACTAATAAAAAGGTTAAAGGCGTTCGGGGCTCATGTGTTTCCTGAACTCAGAAGTGAACCACCGGATTAGGTTTTACTTGGCTCGCTTTTATTCCAGATCTTTCTCTGTGATTCTGGATTAACGGCGCAGTGTCTGGAGAGAGAAGTGATCCTAGCTCGGAGAGTTAATATCACCCCTGAGTCCGTTCACAAAAGCTTCCTGTGAGGCAACACGGAGATAACAAAGGGCTCTTATCTCTGGACTGAGGAGGGATTCTCTCCTTTCTTTCTGTCTCTCTCGACACCCTTTTGACTCCAGGGTTTGGGTTTTGTGTCCCCACGCTCGGAGGTGATTGACCTGCTGGGAAAAGATGTGTCAGACGAGGTGCTCAAGCCACCAGATTGGAAGAGAGAAGGGGGGCGCTTGGTATCGGGATCCAGATCATGCCAAGGAAGTTCTGGATATCTGCAAACATTTATCACTTTCCAGCTGCAGCCTTTTCAGGAAGTACGAATGGCAGAGTATCATGCACCGTTTTCACATTTCACTTGTGTCTGATCAACAACTGAAAGCTTTGGGCTACTCTGTATGTGACAGTTACTGATAACAGAGTTTGAGGGTAAAGCAGAGCTTCTCATGAGGGTATTGTGGCAAAGATGGGGCCGTTGGGTATGTGCATGGGTGGCAGGAGCGCGAACAAAAACTAAAGCCACGGTTCATCTGAATCAGTGATGAGCAGAAACCTGGTCGAGGCTCTTGACTTGGATGATAACTTTTCGTAAGGATGTGTCTCAAAAGTGTGTTTAAGAGTGCAGAGAGGGTTTACAAGAATGTGGGAGGGGTTTAATGGTTTAAAATATTTAAAAATAATGTAAAAAACATGGTTTTTACTTATGGATTGTCACCTATCATTGGGATACACTACAGGGATACTGTAGTGTTTCTGGCTTCCTCGTGTCTTTGAATCTTTGCTTATCAGATTTTTGCTGGCTCTTCTTTTTTGGAAACTGTCCGTCCTGCACTTTGTCTCTTTCTTATCTCACAATCCAAGCACACTGCAGTTTGTGACTCTCGTTACATTCAGCTGTGTCACAGTTTGATGATCTAATGAAGGAGACGGGGAAATTGCTTCAATTTGTTACTGGATTAAACAGAAAAAACATTTACTGACTACATATGAGTTAACAGCCGATTATAACCAGATTTTTCTGCATCACCATCTGAATGCATTCAGATTTCCTCGACAGAATGAGGCATTTTGAGATGCTGTAACTTCACAGCTGGGTTTCATTTGGTTGTTTTAATAAAATGAAGGGCAACAGGTTGCAAATATAGTATGCTTCCTGCAGCAGAGAGTCTATATCACACTTACAGGCCATGTTAAAAATGAAAAGTCAAAGAGTCATTGAAAATGTGACCCTTACAGCCAGTGTAACTAGATTACATGTTCAGATTGATGGTAAAAATCCCATTAGGAGAGCAACATTGTGAAAACTCAGCACCTAATAAAGTGGGCGCATGCTGTAGTTGATGATTTACAGTGTTTTTATAAGTGAGTGTGTGTGCGTGTTTAGACATTCTGGGGGTGGAGGGGGCTGTTGTATTGTTGCTCTGCTGACAGTGAATGAAGAGGCTCAGGCCTTGTTTGGGATTAACGATTCAGCAGCAGAGATTCAGTCTTTGTTCGCGCTCGTGTGTCAGTCTGCAAACCTACATATGAAACAAAGCAGAATTCATGAGTTCAGACTGTCGGACCCACTTTACAACAAAAACAGTGTCATTACAAAACACACAGAATAACTGATGGCTTAAACTTTATTTTGAAGATTACCCTATAGCTAACGTTTTCTTCTTCTTCTGCTGCTGCTGCAGCTCCAAACGGTCCAATAAGAGCAGCGTCCGACGGCAGTAATCCTGCCGATGACCTTGCTTTGTCACACGAGGTCTCCAAGTGTGTGCGCCAGTGGAACAAAACAAAACAAGCAGAGACAAAAAGGGAAGAAAGCTCACATTAAATCCAGCACACTGCTCGCCTATGCTGCGACCTCTGATCGCTGCATAGAGCTGAGCTGCTCCTCTCTTCCATCATTCTCCTCCTGCCTCTTCTGCTTTTCTTCTCACAAGACATGCAGGTTGATTCATTTAGCTTTGCAACTCTTTTTTTGGTAGTTTGGTCATCTTTTCTGACACAAAACAGGAAGTTCAACAGGAAAGAGTCACAAGAACTCACAAGAAGGTCAGGAACAAACCAGCAGGTCTAACCACATGACTTTAAAGGGAAATTAAACTATCACTAACTTCCTGCTTCAGCTCTGCTGCACTTACTGTAACTGGAAGAGTCCAATTAATGGTTGCAATATTAGGGGTGTGGCCTCTTTGACTGACAGCCAGCTGTAGCTGCTAGCTGTCTGCTGACTTCACCTCAGCTAATTGCAGTCCCTGAACTGGACCTCTGGACCCCTTTGTGCTGTTGGAGCCTTTTATCTGACCAGTAATACGGCTGCTGGGAGGTTAATTGTATTGACAAATCATTCAAAAAGTCTGAGCTCCAGTTTTTGTGGGTGAAATTCTGGAATTTTATTGAGATGCTACTTAGCACGGTTAAAAATGCTAACTCTGTTGCTGGACAGTATTGCGGCGGTTTTCCTGTCTCACACGTGACACACAGCAGAGAAACCTCTGTAGTCACTGTGATCTCAGGGTCTTGTTGTTGAGATTTGGTTGGTATTTTTATTTTTAGTGATTCTTTTCTTGTGTTGTCTTGTGTTTCATTTTTTCCAGGTGCTTTGGTGTATCCCTTTCCTTACTTCCCTTTTTCTTGTCTCCCATTGTCTTCTGTATTTCCGCTCTCCACCACCTCCAGCTTGGTTTTTTTTTGACCACTTATTTTACTCCGTTTATTTTCTGGGTGATAGAGTTAACTTGAAAGTTATTTTAAGGTCCTTTAAAATTATGAATTATAATCATACCTCATCAAGGTCATCTTTAGATGCACCTCCAGAAGGCTCTGAGGCCGGCTGCTACTTTGTATCTCTCAGTGGACATCCTGTTTTCACCACCTTTACCCCAAATGTGAGATCAGAGCTTCGGAAAAAGTTAAAAGAAAAGTTTTCGCAAATTTCCTGCTGTACGCTCTGAGAATTCCTTTTTAGAGACCGACTTGGTTGCGGATTTATGCTGAGCTTAAACCTCCTGCAGGTTTTTAATTTATCAGATCTGCTCAAAAGGTGCCAAGGTTTCACACGTTTATACATTCAAGATTTATGTATCTTGATGTAACTCAAGATTTCAGTTTGTGATGCTTTCTTCTTGGAAGCAAAGCTCGTGTGTTTGTGAAAACTTCACATCTGAAATGAATCTGAATCCTTTCACTGGATTCAGCTGGAGGAGATGCTGTTGCTCCCGGCCAATCAGAGAGCAGGATTTGCTGTTGCTGTGGTTTAAAAAAAGGACATGCAGACATTGCACAAGAACAACGTCAACAAGTGCGAGAGATGCAGAGATTCAATCAGGCTCACATTACAATGGAGGAGAGTGTGTGTGTGTGTGTGTGTGTGTGTGTGTGTGTGTGTGTGTGTGTGTGTGTGTGTGTGTGTGTGTGTGTGTGTGCGTGCGTGTGTGTGTGTGTGTGTGTGTGTGCACCAGGAACAAAAAGGGGCAGAAAAGCATTGCATCTAATATTAAAATGATCCAGTTATTATAATAATAATACATTTAACCATAAAGCACCTTTAAAATCTGAGTTTCAAGTTTCATGGTTATTAAATTTAATGCAATTAAAAGTGAAAAATTATACAAGAAACTTTTAAAAATGATACACAAATGATTAAAAGATTGTTAGATGTGATGAAAAGGACGACGCCACATAAAAAAGTGTGTGTGATCTGAAGGAAGTCATTTAACGTGATCTCTGAAGTTTTCCCATTAATTGGACTTTATAATCTAAACTCCTTTTATTCGGGATTCTTTGAAGAAGAAAGCTGCACACACACTAATGAATTCCATTTCAGACTTTGCTAAATGAGTTTTTTGGACAGCAAGGAAAACTGTGAAGGGTCAAAGGCAGCTCAGCTCAGACTCACTCTCAAATAAGACATTTTCAGAATTGTCAGGGCCGTTTTTAAAATTTTTGCATAAATTTGCTGTTCTTGTTTCAGGGTTTGACTGTGAACTGAACATATTCTCACTTGTGGAACGGACTCTCTCTCCTCTGTCTTAATTGCCTCGGTCAGCCGCTCCATCTCTCTGCAGATGTCTCGCTCCTTAATTTGCGTAGAGAGCAACAATCAGCCCCATCTGTCCCAGTTTTTACTTTCGTCCTCCTCCTCCCCCTGAAAAATCACCTCTGTGCCCCCCTCGCCCTTCACTAAATCTCCTTAGTAAGCCCACCACACACACAGACACACAGACACACACTCCTCCCATACAGAACCTTGTCAGTGGTGTGGGGATTGAAAGCCAATCAAAAAGCTATAGAAGAGTGCTTTGGTGCACAGGAACACAATCGGGGGTCTGCGGGGTGGGGTTTGGTGGGATGAGGTGTGTATATGCGTGTGCGTGTGTTTGTGCGTGTGTGTTTGTGTGTGTATGGGGGGGGTGGAAGAGAGGTGAGGTGGACCCCCCTCCTGTCAGTCGCAGTGAAAGAGGCTGAGGCCAGCAGAAACGGGGACAGATGGGAGGACTCTGAGGGAGGAATAATCACTGCTTCGTCCTCCTCCTCCGTCCGTCCGTCCTTGCTGACAGGACGCACAAGAAAAATGTGCTGCTTGTTCCCAAAACAAACTGTGAAGCGACCGCTGCTTCTGCAAGCGGTGGACATCAACACACTTCAGGCTGGAGCAGAGGAATCTCCAAGAGTCCCTCAGATTCTCGTTCTTTCAGATAATTACACACAAAACGTTTTGTGCTGAACTAAAATTATCCATCAGGTCTTATCCATGCGCTTTCCTGTTTTCTGCCTGTGTTTGCAGGCTTATCACACACTCTCATTCCCTCATGCCGACTCATGGTCTGAGCTCTTTACGAATGAGTTTCTGGGTTTTTGTTAAAAGTTTAAAATGCGGTCCTGGTTTTGATTTTACTCTTTTTTTCCTGGCTTTGAGTTTTGGGGTCTTATTCTCTCCTCTGCCCAGTGTCCCTCTGTCTCTGTGCTTCTATTTCCTGTTATACTCTCAAAGTTGGTTTTCTCTTGTGCGTCTTCTTTCAGTTTTTACTTCCTGTCTGTCGGATCGATGTGCGCCTGTGTCTCTGTTTATAATTTCTATTTAGTCCTCTGTCCTCAATTTAGTCCTCAGTGTGTTTTTACTAATATGTCTTAGTTTTTTAGTTTTACTTTATATTCATTCCAGTCTTCGGTGTGACGCGGTGACGGGTTTGTCACAAGGCTACTCAGAAAGAAGACATTTTTTATTATTATAATTATCAGTGTCTGATTAATATTCAAAACCTCATTCACCTGTTCAGGACTGAAACCACATGGATTTGTTTAGTAAGTCTCACTGCAAAGCATCATTATATCAGCAGCTGTGACGAGGATAGCCACATGGTGCCTTCACAACTAAAGCAAAATAAATAAATAAAATTTTTAAATTCTATTCTGTTTTCAAAATTATTATAATTGTGGATAGGATGTCATACCTACAATGCCTAATTAATGTAAGTTTACATACACCACAGAAGAAGAGAAAAGTGTAGCTCACGGGTTATTGCATGCCACATGAAACGTAGTAAAACCTGGAAACGGTGGATAAACGTTGTGCACCATTTTCACACTAACTTCAGCACAACATGGTCGAGTTGGTCTCACCACAGCACACCGGTCAAATGTTTTAACTTCAATAGTGTCGTGATCCTGGGCCATGTTGGCCCAGCATTCTTAGTTTTCATGTATTTTTGTATTTTGTTCTTTATTTAGGCCATGGTTCCTGGGTTGCTCTGTTAAGTTGTTCCTTATTTGATTTCCCCTTGTGACTCTTACCCCCTGTGTGCCCCTCTGTGTATCTGTGAGCCCTCGTCTCCCCTCCTTGTGGTTCATTCAATGTTTTCCCCCGCCCGTTATGTCTGTGCTCGCTCTCTCTCCTCCTGTCTGCACCTCTGTGCACTTCCTGTTTTACTTTGACAGTCTCCCATCAGTGTGTTCACGCCTGGGTCCTCATCCTGCCTGCACACAGCCTAATCATGACAAATAGTGAACCATGCGCTCGGTTAAAGTGCGCTTGGCTTCACATCACTTAACAGACACAGCTCCAGTAGCAAACTAACAAAACTAACAGACCAAAGCATGTGGGATTTTAGTGTCACCAATTAAATCACAAATTTCATGTAACTTAGCCAAAATCTAGCTGAATTTAAAATTTTAAGATTCTTCTTTAGTTTAACTGGACATTTTTTGCAATACTTACTTTTAAAAGTTTATTCCTGAACCACTTTGCTTTGACTGTCGACCAGTGTATCACAGGTTAGGTTCCTCTGTGTTTGCGAGGCGTGTCTTTTACCTGCAGTATTTGAAGATCGGCACATGTGCTCACTGAATACAGGCAACACTTTTCTTTCCTCCTGGCTCTACTCGTGCTCCTCGTTTGCCTGTCTGCAGGTTTCCACCCAGCCCCTCCTCTGCCTGCTCGCTCTCCACTCATCATGTCAGCTTTTTGAGTGGGACTGCTCCGGAAATAAAACAAAAACCACTGCATTAGAGAGCTACCCAAAGCTGGGATATCTCATCTCAGTCTAGGTTCAAACACATGCAGAAACATGTAACTTTTGGTCAACTTTCATAGGTCAAACTCAGACGCTGAATGATCCATAAAACGACTCTATTAGAAAATTGCTTTGAGCTAGAAGGATTTAGATGATCTTGGTGTCTAAATGTAGGTGAAAGGGAGACCTTTCATATGCTCTAACCTGTTGTGGGCAACTACTTATGCAACATGATAATATGAGCCTTGAAAATTTACCCAAAATGCACTTTTTTAAGTTTTCTCCAGAGAACGATCAGAAACAGATCAAACTTGCAGGATATCAATGCTTGTTTCTGTTCAACGACACCACAGACATTAAACTGGAGCATTTAACTGAAGCTATGATAGATCCTGTAATACTGACGCTCAGAGCTGATTGTTAAAAAAAACAAACTTGAAAGCCTGAGTGACAGAGGAGGATGCTGGGATATGGTGAGCTGGATGATCCACTGTAGCGACCTCTAAAGAGAGTAGCCAACAGAAGAAGAAGACGACTTGGAGTGGGTGTAAAATTGATTTGGTTTGAGTTTCAAACGGAGCTTAAATGCCCTGAAATTTCCATGTGCATGTCTCCTGTGCTTATGAAGTCATCAGGGCTCTGCTGGAAAACATAAGGAGATAAGAAATACCACCCTTATCTATTGTGATTGTATTTTTTTTAAAATACTGTCATTTATCCTGTCAGATTTGTAATTTTCATGCACAACAGGTCTAACCAAGCCATCTCCTGCAAACACTGACCAAGACTCAAAGTGTGGGATTTGTTTTCATCCTGAACGACATGTCCGCTTTTCTCCTGACAACATACTAAACTTTGACGTTTCTTCTCTTTTTTTGCAGAGAATTTAGCAGAACGCACCACAACCTTATGATGCTAAGTGAAGGTGGCAGGTCAGGTGAGGTAAACTTTCCCTCTCAGCTTTTTGGGAACACTTCTGCAGGTTTGGGATGATTGATGCTTCCGTGCGAACATGTAAATCAAGTCAGCCGGAGCACGACTGATGGGGTGATTGATGGCGTCTTTAACAGAGAGCACAATCCCAGATGAGTCCCTCAGATTCGAGTGGTGCTTCTCTTTTGGAGCCTCTATCTGTGTTTTTTACGCCTTTGTCTGAGCTCCCAAAGTGAACCATTGAGACGAGTGAGTCTTGTGTTCCCCTGCAGCCGCCTTTGTGAACCTCACAATGACCATTCAGCTCTGTTGGTGGTGGAGCGGCTTTTCATCTCACACGCCAAACATTGCAGCAGTGGAGCATGAGGCTAGAGAGAAGATCCTCCACAAAAACATGGGTAAAAGGACAGCAAGGAGCTGGAGAGGAACGGGTTAAAATGCAGAAGGTTCACCGCAAGACTGCAGGGAATCAAACCTGTGGAACATTCACCTGTTGAATAATACAATCCTGCAGTCACACAAGTGTCCAAAAACAGGTTAAATTTACCCTTTCCCCCAAATAAACAGTAAGGAGAGAAGAAGAGAATTAGCCAGATACCCTTGATGTTGAGTCTAGTTTGTAAAAGAGCTAAAAAAACAAACAAACAATTTATCATGATTCTGATTCAGGCATTAAATTCAATATTGTTATTTTCAGAGCTACAAATATTCTCTATACAATTACAAATATGTTTTTAAGGTTCAAAAAGAGTAATGTTTAATTTCAGGAACCCAAATTATTCTGGACACACATCCCAGAAAGCTCAGTTTTATTTGCAGCACACTCCCAGTCGAGGAAAGAATCATCAAAATTAAACCACCTTGTGTTTTTGTTTTTTAAAATCCAGAGTTATTTTGTTCTTGGACAACGTTCAAACAAAAACTATGACAGGCTCTAAAAATCACTGAGGATTTTTCATGTATGACCTTCACTATAGACTAGAAACTGCTTCCTTTAATGAGGATGAGCTGCAGATGTGCAGAGTCGCTCTGATTTCAGGACCCTGCAGAGATGCGTGCTCCCTCCTTCTCCTAAGACCTCACACTTATCTGTATCCACGTCCTTTCAGCCTCTCCTCCTCCTCCTCTTCACGCTTGACAGTCGGCTGAGTTTGGACTGTGTCTGCTCTGAAAGGCCTTTGTGTCGGGCCGCTGCGCGTGTTATCCTCCGTGGCCTCTTGTGTCAGTCACAAGAGGTCCGAGGAGCCCGAAGGGGCCGAGGCCCGGCGATAGACTGAGCCCGGGGCCTCCGGAGCTGGCCTGCGGCCCGGAGTGGCCCCCTCTCCGGTCACGGTCTCGTCTCTTTCACTGACAGTTTGTTCTCAATTAGATAGCTTTTGTCCCAGAGTGAAAGCCTTCAGCCGACGGACTCTGCGCTGCCAGCTGGGGAGGGCTTTCTGTGCGGCTCAGGAGATGGCATCCGTGCCATAATGCCGATGTTTCGCTTCTCCACAAAACCCCGCCGCGACGCTCTTTACACTCTCATTTTGGCTTTTTCAATGCTTTCCCTTTGAGGGCAGCTGAATAGCACTTAACTAGCTTTTTAAAACTTCCTCGATATCTAAATCTCATTGGGAAGCCATGCAGACAGTCAGGAACAGAGGCGCTGGTGCAAAGCGTCAATTGAAACTTTATTAAATACAAACTTGGAGCTGGTATCAACAAGGCATTCAGTGCATTCAGTTTTCCATTGTGTTGAGTTGCTGATCAGAAATCTCAGAAAAGCGTATGCTAGTTAGAAATAAATAAAGCCGTTTTCTTGGGCTGTGAATTTAGTCTTGTTTGTATCAAAACACTAAGGCATAGGCTTAAAATGCAGAGTATAGAAACTACTGGGTGGTGTCTATGGTTTTGTTTCACATTTATGTATCGAGCTGACACTTATATTTAACTTTAAGTTTTGTGATTTGTGCTGTTGGTTGCCTGTTTGTTAACATTTATCTACAACATAAGGACAGATTTGCATTAAAATGCTCCCAGGGGTGGGGCTTGGCACAACCTTGGAAGTCAGTCCAGATCTGGTTCCAGGAATGTCAGGAAGAATGTCTGTTTACTGTTTTAAGACCAGGCAAAACTTGCATCACATCTTCATAAGTACAAAACAATTTTATAAGAAACACTGAGAGACATCCTCAAAATATTACAAACTAATCTGGGTCCACATGTCCTTCTGGTCCAGGGCCTGGTGTGGAGGCAGTTTTAAACCTTTTGTGTGTTTGTTATTGTTACTGTTTTTTTATATCAGTTTTTGTTATGATGATGACATTTCTAATCTGCTCATGACTGAAAATGAGTCTTTTTGTGTTTTTGGTTCTTTCTTAAATTCACTCAGTCAAACAAAGGAAGTTACTCTTTCAAACAAGGCTATTAATTCTTCTTCGAATGATTCTGTCATGTGGTTTTGTATTTCAGCATCACCGTTGTGTGTTTTGTTGTGTGAAGGACCCCAGGCAGCCCTCAGCGGGGCCTCGTGTGGCCCTCCGACCACATTTGGAAACAGTACTGATGTATCTGAGCGGCAGATGGCTCAGTGTGTGCAGTTTGTCATCATGGTGTTTTTCAGGTCAAATGTGTGTGTGTGTTTGTGTGTGTGTGTGTGTGTGTGTGTGTAACCATTCATTTGTTGTGATAATTCTCTGGTTAAATCTATTGAACAAAACACGCTCACTGCTCATTACTCTGCAGCATCGACTCAACTCTGCTGCAGAGAAACAACACGTCAGACAGAGCATCACTTAAACTGTCATTCACACCTCATCTAGACATATAAATGCCCCATTATGGATTCAAGCAGACACAGTTAAATGAATGTGCAACATGTGCAAATGGGAGGGGGTGAACCCCAGCAGGTCACATGATTTTAATCACAGGAAATGTTCTCTTGAATGAAAACGAAGGATAAAAAAAAAAAGTACAGCACTTAAGGATTATTTGAAAAACAACAAAATCACAGAGCCCATTTGATAATTAGAGTTAATTACATCAATGTTTTAAAAATAAAAATACATTAATTGTGGTTTGATTCTTTAATTTTTGTGTCACATGCACTTTGGATTTGCATTTCAGTTTCATACGCCTTTGATAACATGAAGAGTCCTGAAGTCGGTCTGTAATTATAATATCCTCACATCAACACAAACTTCTTCAACTTAAACCACTTTTTCCATGTCTTAATCAGAACATCCTGCAGAAGTAAAACATCTACTCCATGCAGCTAAACATGAAGGTTTCTGTAGATTAATTACAGGGGTTAAAGTGGGAGATGAGGGAACCCATAGGATCAAGTGTTGCGGTGCATTGTGGAGAAAAGAATCGCCAAGAAATAGTCACAAAAACTGTCATGGCTGGCTTTAAAAAAGGATAAAAGGAAGACTTTGGTGAGTGAAGCTAATCAGCATCATGAGCTTCATTTTAAACTGATGTGTGCTACCCTTGGTGTAACCCAACACTGACCATGGACACCATGTCTGCTCTGCACCAGTCCAATATAGTGGATCACAGTAAACTTAAAAAACGTTATTTACACCTGAACCATGAACGCGTCATTATGAAATATCTCCATACTGTCCACTGAAAGCAACACCAAGCTGCAGTATGCAAAAAATAAACTCAGCTGATAATAACATATATTGACCTGCCTGTCATATTTAATGGCAGGTCTTTAATTTCCTTTTAGAGTGACCTTTTTTGGAGATGACACTGTCTTGTCCGTACATGACTCTTCTGCATTCATGCATGTGCTGAATTGAAACAGTTCTTTGGTGTAATCTCTGTTTTGTTTTGACTGAATGTACTGAGCCTGAAGATGAGTGAATGTTGTCTAAAGTTCACTTAGTGTACCAGAATAACAGCTGCAGGACAAAGGTGCTCATAAAACATTTTTTTACACAGTATTAATGCAGTTTTGTTGTTGTTATAAGCCAAATAATATAAATGTACCAATTAACTTTCAATAGTATGTACTCTGTGATGAATTAAGAGATCAGAAACTCATCATTTGGACACAAACCACTGAGATGTTCGTGTCACAAGCTTATATTTGTTTACCTGTCTTTGATTTAGGCACATTATGTATATTCCACATAAAATAGCTTACATAATCATGAGTGTGGGAATCATTTTTGGTCATTATTATCTTTGTTTTAATTCATCATAGGTGCCACATACTATTAGTTTGGAATACACCTGGTTTTGAAACAACTCCCATCTAAAACTGAGACATTAATACCCAAGAGATACATGCAGTGAAATGTGAAATAGTTATTTCCATTGCTGTTCTACCCGATGACTCTGAAAGAGGCAAATTGCTCATAATCTCAGCACTCACCAGCTGCCTGACGTGCCTCATGTGAATGTCTTTAAATCAGTTTTTTTATATTTCTTTGTCTTTTTTCCAAACATGTTTATCTGCAGTTAATTTTATACAGCAGACACAAACCTGTCAGGGGCTGGGTCTGTGACACCGCAGTTTCAGTTTGTTTTGTATTTTTGTTTCCTTATATTGTTGGAAATATGTTGAGTTCTTGTGTTGCCACTATTAGTTAGGATTCTGTTGAGTTTCATTCTAATTTTACTACTTTTATAACTCCTGATTTATAAGTCTTTCTCTTGTCTTCTCGGTGTCAATATGTCGTGTTTCTTGTCTGCGTGTTTCATGTTATCAAACTTGTTTGTCGTGTCTTCATCTCTCTATGTTTCCTGTTTTATTTTGAAAGTCGTGTGTTTCTGTGTTTAGTTTTACTCTTCCCCGGTGACGTTTTTATGTTCATTTGTGTCAGCTGTTTCCCCATGTGTTTCTACTTCCGCTGATCACCTCCTGTGTGTATTTAGTCTGTTTGTTTTCATTCGTTCCTTGTCAGGTCGTCTGTTGTTTCTTGCCATGTTTCCAAGTTTCATGTCCAGGTTCGTCCAGGTTCATGTAAGGGTTCTTCATGTTGTTTTTTAGTTCTCCCAGTTTAGGTTAATGTTTAGTTTTGCATCAGTTTGCTTGCCTTTTGTTTGCACCTTTTTAAAATCTGCCTCATTACCTCATGCTGCCTCATTCTTTTGTGTCTGCATTTGGGTCTACTATTCACAATTCACACAGTCTACTTCTGCATACTGTGACACAAACCAACAATAATAAACATCAAATGTCACATCTGTACAGAAGTGAGACGGGGAAAAAAGGAAATACTAGTTTGTGTTACAAAAGTCAGTGTCACAGCTGTGAAGAAAAACAATCACACAAGACAAGCACATACATTTGAGACAAATAGTTTCCTCCAGTTACAAACAACACGACAGCTAATATTTGAATTCCCAGATAATTTTCATCAATATTTCTGCTACTTTACATTCTTTGAAAGTGAAGTCACATTTGATGTAAATGTTATTAATCCCAGCACACATAAATGAAACTTTCCTCTTCCAAATTAATCAGAGTTACAATAAATAGTTCCCAGCAGCAAGACCCAAAAGTCACCAATTACTCAATGAAAGAAAATGTATTCTGTTGGCAGACTACAGGAGGTGAAGGTGTCGAATCAGGATACTTTAAATGTCTTTAACCTTTCAAACATAGAAATGTGACTTGTTGAATTAAACACACGATCTGACAGTAAAGCTGCAGTTTGGTCACACGACGGCAGCGATGGCTCATCATCACACCGCTAATCTGATCCGATCCCCAAAGAGTAAGCGAGGCTGAGAAAGAATAGAGTTAAAGAGAGGGAGTGTGGGGAGACTATAGAGAGGGGATTAAAGGCATGTAGGGGTGAGAAGAGAGGGTGAGGGGGGCGAATCTGGTTTTAAATACACAGAATGAGAAAGAAATTAGATGTCTGGGAAAGTTTGGAAAGATTCAACAGAAAAAAAAGATGCAATGAATGAGAAAAAAAATGTAAAAACTAAACTAAAGATGCTGTAAAATGTGCTCAGGTGAAGCAAAGTCCACAGAGAGACTGGTTAGTTCAACATGTTTAATATTTTTTTTAATGAGCAGGTGAAGAAGTAAACAAAGAAAAGCAGGAAAACAACAAAAAGGACAGAAGGAGAGAGAAAAAGGAGAGAAAGTCTTGCCAGGATTTGAGTTAATCCTCTCAAACTCTTTAGATCCATGGATCCCAGCGTGGGGGTCAGGACCCCCCTGAAGGTCCCACAATAATCCAAGGGGTCAAATGATGATTAAAAACTAGAAAAAGCCCAAACCAAAGTGACAGGTTCAAGTTTTTAAAGCAGCTATCAACATACTAGAAAGCAGGCAGGACCCTTTTTGTTTATCAGCTGACCCCAAGTTGGGTCGTAACCCTTTGGTTGAGACACTGTGAGAAGCTGAATGCCTGGTAATTAAAAATTAAATTTAAGCCTAAATGTTTTCATTGAATTAGAAACTGTTTTGTGAACTTTGAATCTAAAGTGTCTACAACAAATTGGTTTGTAGTAACAATGTATGAACGAAACATTGATTTATGATGAAGTTAAGCTCTGAGTGTGTTATTGTTGCCAGGAAGAGTAAGGCAGACAGATGGAGGAGAAGGTTTGGGGGGTAAAGACAGAGATGTGTCACTAAGGAGATTCATCAGGTGGGCATCAGGTGCTTTCCCGCAGAGCTGATCTGCCTCTTCTCTCCCTCTCTGTAACTGTAACTAGTTTCTCTCATTTCTCAGTTCATACATCCTCTATTTGTGTCCTTGCCTCCTCTCTTCACCTTTGTTCCTCCTAAAGATCTGAAAGGAGGACGAGCCACGAGAAGAGAGGAGATGAGGCAACAGGCATTTTAACCAACTGAGACCTTCTCACCTCATTTCAAAGTGATATCAGTTAAACATGTGTGACTCTGATTGTCAAAGTCCAGAAGAGGTGATGCAGAGGTAGTTTGAAGGGTAACTTAAGTTTAGCAAACTTGTTTTAGCAAAACGTGCTAAGTGGAGTTTGTGCTGACATCAGAGCGCTGCTCAGCTTCACAACAAAGACTCGATAAGCAGGAATCCAAAGACGGCCGTTGAGCTTTGTGTTTTCTACCTTTAAAAGGATTCAAAATGAACAAAGGAGAGAAACAGAACTTCTGAAAGTAGACTGAAGGGAACTCTGAGCCATGGGGGGCTCCCTCAGCGGCGGCTGGGCTCTGAAGCTCCGCCTTTTGTTTGCCATTTGTTTACCTTTGGCCGGCCGAGGTGTGGAGGAGAGGACAATGAGCTGGTAGATCAACAGCTCGGCCTGAATGAGGCGGCACTCCTTTATCTGCTGCCCCCTGAACGCAGCGCACCTCAGAGGGCCGGTGATTAAGAGCCCAACAGGCCACCTCAGGCTCCAAGGCACAAAGGAAGCCGCTCCACTTATCCAATAAAAAAAAGTGTCCCACACAATGAGCGCAGGCGACGTCCTGCTGACATCACACTCCAGTGATCAGTGGAAGAACGGAGGATAAAGAGGGAGCACTCGAACCAACAGACTCTCCTCCTTTCAGGCCGAGGAGGGTGGGGGGTCAGCTTGTTAACTCCTCACTGAGGATACTGAGAAGCTTCAAGTGTGTCGAAGCTTTTTAACTGGCTGTTAGAGGAAGAGGAGCAGAGTCAGAGCGGTTTATAGACCGAGGAGGAGGAGGATACGCACCCATGTATCTAACATGTTAGCTCATTTAAATCCTCAATTTAACAATCACTCCCACCATGAAAATGCATCTTAATGGCATCGTTACTGTCCCTGTGAGAGGAAGAAGAACTTTAGGGAAGCATTAAAAGGACAAGGAGGCACAAGAGGGAAAGAAGGGGTCATGAGCACAGACTGTATATAAAAGATGGATGAAGCCATCCATTGGTTTGTGAAGCTTGAATTGTGATGTTGGCCACCTCTGAACTGCTTTTTTTAAAGGCAGAAGTGACCGTGTTTGGACAACAAGGTGGAGTGCAAAGTTAAAAACACCTGCTAATTATCCAGAGAATCCAATCCAAAGAAAATCCTACAATTCACTGCACAGAAACCAGAAATCCATCCACCTGTTCTCCTGTCTTCCCACCTGGGTCCTGCACTACCAGGACAGTTTTTCCTCGTCAGTCAGGGTAAGCAGTAGCATGAAGGATGTTATCCTCTCTATAACTCAAACCTTTATTTCTAAATCTAGCTACAAGTGCATTAATATGAAAGTTGATCAATGTGGATGGGTCGAAGCTTTACAAAGGAAACAAAAATCCAGAGAGCTTAAACACTTAAAATACTTTTGCATTGCAGCTGTGATGCTTTCAGTGTATGGATTTGTGACA
Source organism: Pelmatolapia mariae (assembly GCF_036321145.2). Lineage (NCBI taxonomy): Eukaryota > Metazoa > Chordata > Actinopteri > Cichliformes > Cichlidae > Pelmatolapia > Pelmatolapia mariae. The sequence goes on along the minus strand of NC_086228.1, from coordinate 12,686,168 downwards.
GGAAAAGAGACTTTCAAAAAACGAGACCTTCTGTGGTCAGGAAGAAACGATCGGCAATGACGCAACCAGAGACTGTGACACGTCAGTGAAGTTTAGCGACTTGCAGGGCTGGCAAGCCAAGTAATCGCTGGGAACATGAAAAATTCAAACAGGTAAGTCATCTTCAGTGGCAGGCTGGCCAATCAGGACATTTCCTGGTGGCTTGAGGGTAATTTTGGATTGTCACGAATTTGAGCAGCAATGTTATAAAAGCAGGGATGAGCAGAAGGACGCTCATGCTCTCCGATAGACTCTGAGCTCTCAACACAGTATCCCCAACACCTTCAGCTCAGGCCAGGATTATACTTTCCAGCATCTGCAAGTCTGTGCGGATGTCCATGTGCCTGCCTGTTTTTAGTGTATAATTGAGGCCTTAGAGCTACACCTGCTGGTGTGGGGTGATCAGACTAACTGGTATTTAAGGCACGATGGGCACATTCAACTACACCCAATATGCTACATCCCTTTGTTGAGTTTGCTTAAGTTTATCCTCCCAAACACCCTGCATCTCACCATGCTAACACACCCACATTTACACCGCTGCTATTACACACAAACACGTTATATTTAAAATAATGTTTCTGTTTTAAATCAAAATTTTCACAATAAATGTTCAAATTTATGCTGCTGTGTCTTCTTCTGTCTTTCTCACAGCCTCATAACAGAGACGTGGAAATCACTTCAGCAAGTTTCATGTCTAGTCACCTATGTTCCCTACGTCTTCCCAGTTACAGTGTTAAGCTTGTGTGTCCTGAGTTTCCGTCTGTGTTTCCTGTTTTGTTTTGATAATCCATGTCCTGTGTGCACTGTATCTGGTTTTGCTTCTCTTGTCTCGTTAGGTCTGATTTGTCCCAGCTGTGTTACTACCTGTTCCCCATCCTCTCGATGTCCTGCTAATGTATTTAAGGCCTGTGAGTCTCTCTGTTAGTTGTTGTGTCATACCCTTACTATGCTATGTTTCTTCCCTCCTTGTTCTATGTAATTCCTAGTTCCCAGTTCGTGGTTTGTCTTCTAGTGTCTTAGTTTAAGTTTTCTTGTTTGTAGTTTCGAGTTTTGTTTTGTATTTGTAGTAGATATTTCCAGCAATAAAGCTTCCGCTTTCAGTTATATTTCCTGTGTGTGATTCCTGTGTTTGGGTACTGCATCCTGCCTGCCGCACAGCAAACCATGACACAGACAAATAAGATATTAAGGGTTTTTGGAAGCAAACAGGAAAAAAATTCGGGAATAAAGTTTCTTAATTAAGCTCCTTAGTGAATGTCAGAGTCTTTAAAAACTTGTGCCCTCATGCCATTTGCACACTGAGGCTGAAGGCTCTTCCAGGAGGGAGGCTCTGCCAGCTGCATGGCAAAATCAAAGCCCCTCCCCTTCCTGCTCAGTGCCACAAAGGATGAAAGAGCTGAGTCCCGCTGGGTGGCACCAGCTCCAGGTGACCACAGCAACCTGACCAGCTCACTGAGTTGCTCCCTAATGTGTAAAACCATCTCCCGTCGTTGTATAGAGCCCATTTAAAGCGCGGGGGTGGGAGGATTGGAGGGCGGGGGACTCTTTCTCTTGTTTTCTAACCTGACGACATAATCTCAGCCTTGGAGCGTCCACACAATGGAGCCGGTGTGAAGGTGGCACCTCAGAGGCTGGGCTCTAACTAGCAGTTTGAGTTGTCCAGGTTCGATAATAATACGGCGGGCTCGAGTTACATATCGGGCTGAATGGGGGGTCGCCTCGCAGGACATTTCAGACCTGCTTTTTATTCTGTGTCTGTTTTCACAGGACCAATTAGAAAGGACTGAGGACGGAGGGGGGGGGAATCAGATTTACACCTCAGCATGTTGGCTTTCATTTGATTTATGCACACGCATAGCAGAATCATTCATATGCTCTTGTTCTTTGGCCACATGTTAAAGTTTTTATTTTAAAACAATTAATAACGGCACACACAGATGACACGTAATGGAGCCTTTTTTTCTACAGATCTTTTAAAACAATGAGATATTCCAGAAGCTTTACTTCAGGAAGATCAAAAACCATTAAAAAGTAAGAGCTCATTTAAATAATTTGATTTTAATGAGTTTGATCTGTACAGTGGTCCCTCGTTATAATGCAGTTAACCTTTCACGGCCTCGCTGCATGCTTGCATGCTTTTTTTAAACCTTTTTTTTATTGTGTTCTGTGTCCTGATTGGCTGTAGACCATTGTCAATCACTCTCCTGCCGTGTCTCCTGTACAGTACAGAATGTGTTCAGCTTGTCAAATTTGCATAAATCTTCTATCACTAGCAGTGTGACTCTGAAGTGCTGCACTGTATGTTTGTAAGTTTGCTCCCCAACAAGCACAACAATGTTGATGAAATGTTTTGCACCGTCAAAGGCACCTGCGGTAGCACCCAAAAGGCAGAGGAAGATGTTAACCATCACACAAAAAATTTGGACTTCCTGACATCCTTAAGGAAGGTAGAAGTTACTGTATTTTTTGGATTATAAGGCGCATTAAGCGAAACAAAACAGTCAGATAAATCAAACTTTACTCAACTCATTCTTCTTGCTTCCTCTACTTCCGTACCATTGATTCATTAATGTTGAATTCTCTCGCAGCTGCTCTATTCCCATGTTCTGGAACTGAAAAAAGGATTTGATCTTTGGTTTCATTCTTTAAGACTGGATTTATTTTCTACGAAGGTCTGAACTTTGAGGGTGTTTAAACAAAAGAGAAAAGTGTGAAAATGTGCATGCCTGTCTGCGAAAAGTGTATAAAGTGTGTAGTGAGGGGTTTTATGGCCTTAAATTGTAAAAAATGAAGTTGGCTCCTTTGCAGATTTCACCTATCGCTGGTGATTTTTAGAACATAACTCCCGCAATAAACGAGGGACCACCTTAATGATGCTTTTTGTAGCAACACTTTATGACCAATACATTTTGAATTCATAGTTAAACTTTATTAGGTGGTCATTTACTGTTAATTAATCATGTTTATACATGAGGTGTTTTGTTTTTTTAATGGTTCTATGTCATCATTTTGTGTAATTAGCTTTACCATAGCCAGTGTTGGGTAATTTACTTTAAATTAGTAACTTAGTTACATTACTAGTTACTTCTATCAAAAGTAACTCAGTTACTTCAAGTTACTCATTACTTTCAAAGTAACTAGTTACTAGGGAAAGTAACTTTGGTTTTACTCAAAATTCTCTCGTTAATGTGTTGCTTCCGTAACTTAATACCCAGCAAGATTGCCAGTCTTCTAGCTTGCTTACATGTTAGCACTATCCTGCCACAAGTGCACTGTGCCACCTACCAACAGAAAGGAAAAAATAATGTGCATATTTCCATTACAGAAATCCCACACCTGGACCGTCATTGACCGCCGCCATGATTCTAGCCTACGTCACAGCTTCATGTGCGCTTTTTACATCCAACACGAAAACTGCAGTCGTGGTGCTTTCGATTGTACTCAGAACTCGGAAATTCTGCCTTCCGAATAGGAAGATGTAGGTAACTCCAGACTGCAGATGAGCTGCATACAGGGCTGGACTGGGACAAAAAATCAGCCTGGGCGTTTTGACTAGAGACCGGCCCACTATTATAGGAAAAATCATAAAGCCTTTGAATGAAAACAAACGCTGTTGTGAGAGTGATGTACACTGTTTTGATGGTATATATGCATCAATCTATCAATTGTTTGTTGTAAGATTCAGATAATTATTTTTGAAAAGCTAGATATTTTAAATGAGAATAAGAAAGAAAAGTACTTCTTTGTGCCCCCCTCTCCCTGTTAATGCCCTACCTGGCCCCCTGGCAAAACTTTGCTAGACCCGCCCCTGCACAGTTACCAGCTGTCAGCTACTTAGAAAAGGATCCTGGTGTTATTTGTCTCTCAGAAACAGTTCATAACTTCCCTTCAACTCATTCATGTCACCTAAAAGGTAAACCTGTTTCTCCATCACCTGTTCAGCTCTGATGATTCAGTAAGGACATCTCCTGGTTTCATCTTCATGTTTCCCTCTCACCAGATAACCAAACTGATATCATGACCAGCAGCTTTTACAGCTGTGGCTCCAGCAAACATCAGCTGATACTAGAAATTAATATTAAATACATTCTAACAACAGCTGGTTTCCTCTTTCTGGCGCAAAGTGGGCGATAAACAAACAAGAGAGAAAAGCCAATCAGCTGATCATTGATCAGTTTCATGATTGAAGTAGCAACAGGAGAGGGAGGGGAGAGAATGAGAGAAGAAGAGGCAGCTGTGCAGCGTAAAGACAGAATAACTCCAGCTTTGTGTCTTTTTCCATTCTAGCTAAAGTACGGGACAAACTGTGTTCCTTTTCAGCTCAGTACGAAATGCGTAATATTTTCTCTGAATACGAGACGATTCCGTTTTTACGGGACGGTTGGCAACTCTACTAACTAACCGTATGAACAAAATAAAGTTCAACATCAGTAACATAGCACCCACCCAGCTGTATAGAAACTCCGTCATGCTAGCTAGTACGCAGTACGAAAAAGTCAGCATAACGAAAATAAACTCCACCTAAACTTGGTTTATATCTGACCCAGATAGACTGCAGGTCATAACTTCTTACCTGAAGTTCAGTTCACCTGACACTCGGACCGGCGGCCGCCCGGGTCTCTGCTCCACCTGCCTTCCCTTTCCCTCATCCACCTGCTGGCCTCCACCACTTGCTAATGTTACTGAATCTGTGGAAGCTCCGGAATAGCCACCACACGAAGTAACGAATAACGACCCTATCTAAATCCCAGTAACGATTAACGCGTTCCTGATTTTGGCATAATAACTAGTTACCGTGCTCGTTACCACAATAATAACGTAGTTACTGTAACGTGTTACTTAATAACGCGTCAGTCCCTACACTGACCATAGCTAACAAAAGCCCTTATGGTGACATCAGCGTAGACATAACGACTAGCTAACGTGATGTCACCTGCTGTTTCTGAATTTGTGTTTTGAAGCATCTATCATATTTTCATGGCACAAAAAAACTGATGTGATGGGGAAGGGCAGGTCACAGTGTGAACCCACATGTTCATTGGTTAATGATTGCGACTGGCACGTCGTCAGCCAATAAGCATGCAACTCCCTACTACAGATATCCCACCAATGTGAAACATCATATGACCAGGCTGATTCTTTAAACTCGACAGAAAGTCATATTCCTGCAGACTTCTATAGGACCAGACGTTTTTTGTAGCCATGGCTATCGCCATCTGCTGGCCTGCAGATAGAACACAGGTTCAAGGTCTCACAGCAGTTCATAAAGTAGTAAGAAATGTCATCTGTTTGTTTCTGGACACAAATTTCTCTGGGTTTTCTTAATGTTCATCCACTACTTTTGTGTCTGTATAAATACGGACATGTTACTTCCCAGAACATCCCAGGTCGGCACTAGGCAAAATGAAGAAGGCGGGACATCAGAAAGAGGATCTGGTATAGTCTAAGGAGCTTGGAAAGAAAAGTTTCTGGACTTCTTCAAGTTGCTTGAAGACGTTTCACCTCTCATCCGAGAAGCTTCTTCAGTTCTTCAGATCTAAAACAGAACTGAAGAAGCTTCTCGGATGACCTGGATGACTGAGAACCTTCACAGACAGGATCTGGTATATTTTCAAAATAAAAGACCCTGAGCAGACTAAACATCTGAAATGCTCTGAAATGTATACCTGTCTAATATTTACATTTTTTAATGATCTAAAACATTTATGTTTGACAAACATACAAAAAAAAAATAGGAAATTGGAGGTGAACACTTTTTCACACCACTGTTGATAATCCTGGTATTCCAGGCAGTTTAAATGTGTCTAGCAGGAGTAACATGAATACATGCATACACTGTGATAATTAAGACATATAAACGTAATTTTGTGAAAACCACTGTTTAAAACTTGAGTCATTTAGAAACTGTCTGACAGATCATATCCTTGAGAACAGTTAAAGACATTTTTCCTGCTTATTTAATTTATTTTGATAAATTCAGTTTTGTGAATCCTTGTTTTCTTCCATGAGTGCTAATCAGTGGCACACTTTCCCTCTGTCCTTCAGTCTTTTTGCCTCCTCTGTTGCTCAAATATCAAGACAACACACTCTGAAACGGCCTCTCACTGAAGCCCTTAAACAGTAAAATGAGCCTCATTGCTTAGGCCACCAACAGTGAAGAGGTCAGAGGTCGGAGGTCCCAGCAGCCTGTGGAAGAAATATTCCTGCCCGCCCCACAATGACCATGAAAGGAGGGAAAGTTTTTGTTGTCGTTGTTGTCCTTGTAGGTCATCATTACCACCGGAGTCTAATAACTCACTATCTATAAAAACAAAAAGGCTCGTTTCATTGGCGGCTCCCCACGGGGTCGTGGGGGTGGAGCCAGCGGGAGAATTTGGCTCACCTGTCAGGCATAAACTCTGCATCCAGCTCGCTTCACATTCATTTTGAGCTGCTGCTCAGTTCTGATGACACAGTTCATTAGACATTTAAAACATCTAACACAGCACACCTTTACCTGAGCAAAAAAAAAACTGGAGAAGGAGAATATACTTAAAATAAAGGCGACACCATCTACTAAGTATGAATAAGACAACGAGCGTTACAAAAGGTGTTTCAGCACGTGCTCTGAAGAGGTTTACTTTGAATTATTTGGTACTTTTAACTTTACTGAACTGTAATATTATGTTGCTTTTATAAAATTATAAAACCACAGTAATAAAGGAAATATTCGTTTTTCATGCTCTAGTCAACATGCACGAGGTCTTTTTTGTACTGATGTAGTTTCTTTATCTTTTTGTTCAATATTAACAGGGATTTCTAAATAAACCAATCTGAAACCAGTGAAAGTATTGACTCACATTTAAAGATCCCCTGCTTGTCCTCCAGCTGTGGGAGGAAGCTCCCTGCAGCACCATGCTGCCCTTAAAACAACTGACTTTCAAATGATTCTGTTAGTGATGAAGGAGAAAGAAAAGAAGAGCGTTTAAAGATGCAAAGTGATGCCTCGTCGATCATCTCCAGCCGCCTCTTTCACATTCACGCCGTCCCTGCTGCTGCACCCCAGAGCGTCTTCAGCACAGCACTCATTGGCTTTTTTTATTTTAATATATTATGTCCTCAGTGCGTCCCACCTGATCCTGTAGAATCAGCGGATTTTTTACTAGACAGTATCTGATCAACTTGTACAAAAGTTTACCTTCTTACTCTGAGTTATTTCTCTCAAATCACACAAATGGATCAATATTTTGCAACCTGGAAACCTCAGTATTTTTCCAGCATGCTTGAGCCTTCGTCACTTTAGAAATACAGCAAATAGCCACATTCATTTTTCAGGGCAGAAAAACTACAACCAAATCAGCTTTTCTCCTACTGTAGGTATCACAAACAAAACCTAAAACATGGTTTCTGTTGAGCATGATTTTTTTTCCCTCCTTAACCGACTCTGAGCATCAGTGTGATGGGAAACTCCGTAGTTCCAGTGAACTGCACCAGTGTATTTGATGAATAGAGAAACAGTAACAGAATCACTTTTAATCTTGTTTGATTTTTGATTTGTTTTCTGATAATTCACTAGAGAAAACTTCAAAAAGTGGCTTTAGGGTCAAATTTCTCTAAATCTCAGGAGTTTGCTTGCTGATCTGACTAATTCACCAGCTTTAAAATCTGAGTCATGATATTTTTCTTCTTTAAGGCTTGTTTAAATCATAGGTCCCCTCAGCTCAGCCAGGTCTGTTCAGTCGAACAGTTAATGTTTAAAATCGTGTAGCTTATTATGTATTAATAATCTGAATACAGACACAGACTGTGGAGTTTCATTTGTTCATTGCCAAACACAACCTCTTCTCTCTCCCCTTTGTCTCCCCTCTTCTGCCCCTCACCTTCTTCTCCTTTGGCTTTTTGCCCCCACCCTCCCTCCTTTTGCCCCGCCAGCATCACAGAACTCGCAATTACAGGCGATTTCCAGCTCCCAGTGGAACTAATGTGATAAAATCTCAGAAAAAGACACACTGGACAAAGAGACAGAGATGTAGCCGGGGGCACAAGGGGGGTTTTGTAAGGGGGGGGGGGCTCAGCCAAGGCAACAAGTGCCTTTTTTGGGTTTTGGGGGGACCTAATGGGATTTTCCAAGGAGCTTTGCCAGATCTCCTGCCTACCCATTCAGAATCAGCCTTTTGGCTGCCAGGCGGCACACTTCAGCCCCCTGATGGCCTCGCGTCACCCCCTCCAGACCCACCCATCACTTAGTTGTATGACCCCCCTCAGATCCCCTCACTGTGATGGACTGCAGGCTGCAGATGAGCCAGGTGTCAGAGGTGAGATCCTGAGGTGATCTGGGATCTGTTTAGCTCCTTAATCCTTCACTTTTCCTTCCTTTGACAGAGGATTGTTGTACCTGTACGAAGGAGTATTAGGGCCACAATAAAAGGTTGCGAGGTTATTGATGATTACATCCTCGTGCAATAAAGAGGATGCATGCTGTTACGTAAGTTTCACATAAAGTCACCTACGCGAGGCATTTTGTAGAGCGTACAGTAACTGTGGCAGTTTGTCTTGACAACAACTGTAATCTTCGCATTTTGACTTTTTTCTCAAAATAGATTTTCAACTTTAATCTCAAAATTTCAGCTTGATCAACTTATATTATATATTTTTTCTTAACATGGCGCTAATACTCCATCTTATACCTGATGTGCAGCTCACTTTTGCTATTTTTTAACCAGCAAACAGGAGCAGATCAGTCTGGTTCAATTAAGCTTTCAATTAACTGTCAGCTTTAATTCTGAGGTAGAAACCAGCAAGAAAGCAGGGAGGCAAGTAAGGCGGTATCTAATTAATAATTTAAGAATTATTTATTTACAATAAAACTTGTATAAAACAGTGATTAAATAAAAGATTTCATAAAAAATATTTTAAAACGAATAAAACAGCTGTGGGGCTAACTGTCAGCTACAGCTGAACTAAAAACCTTGAATGTAGTAACTGGCACAACAGCCTCTAAACCCCTTGAGTCAGGATTCCTGAGTGCGCTTCGGTCTGAGTGAAAAAAATTTCATCATAAAATGGTGAATGTGTCTGTGTTGTAGATGTTGCAGTCTCTGTATCTTGGGACATTACAGTGCATCATCTTGGCATGCAACCAAGATGGCAAATTTCAATGAAATAAAACAGAAAACTGCTGGGCCTCCAGCTGCATGTGTTCTGAATATAAACTCAGCACACTGACTTTAGAAACATCCATTTGCTGCATCTCTGTACTGTTTACTTACTGTGCAGCGTTTTGTCTCAGTGTTGGGCTCATGTCTCTTCTTCTGAAACAAGTAGGCTCTGCAAATGTAGTTCATTTTGTTAACTGGGAGATGTGGGTAGTAAATAAAATAAAAGTAGTGTTCTTGTCCATAGGCTTCTCTTAATTCGTCTATAAGCTTTGCATATAATCTTTAAATTGCAATAGGCCTGCGCCTTGATTTTCTAGAGATTTGTGGCCCTTATTGAACAGCCACATTAGTGTGTAATGCATCTATATCTGATATAATATATGAAGTCATAATATTAATAGGGAGCATTGTTTGTAGATTAAAACTTTTATTTTTCATACTTTAAGTAAAATGTGCCAATAACACACAGTTTATTTATAGAGAGGTGTTTCTCTAGAATTTTATTACTATTTTTATTGAATAGTTTTTCCAGTTCCTCCAAATTCCTCCAGAACTCAGTATTGTCCGCTAAAGGTGAATATTTTGGTGATAACTACAGAATTGAGCATTTTTGCAGTTCTTATGCCAGGAAGATGTGCAGAAAAGTGAAGAGAACCACGCATGGGGCAGCAAGATGAAGGAGGCCTTCAGCATACATAAAAGAATAAAAGACAGCCAGCACAGAATCATTAAACTGTTCACAGAAAGTGTTGGAGGGGAGCTGCAGGGCTGAGTTTCTCAGTCCTGTGAACGTGTAAAGCGTTCTCTGGAGAGTGCCGCCTTTTCTGGTTTTATTTGTTGATCTGGAGCTGAACGGTTCCCCGCTGAGGATCAATTAAAGCCTCAGTTTACCAGCAGTAGCAGGTGTCAGGTGTCTCTGAATCAATGTAGTGATTTGAGCTTGTGTTTCAGAGGTCTGAGTGATGCTTTAGGCGGCTTCTGTTGGCTGTTTCTCTTCTGTTACAATCACAGAGCTCTGCAGGAAGAATAAGAAGTTTTTGTCCAGGAGCAACAACGAGGAGCCGGGGAAGGAAGGAAAAAATCCTTCAGACTGCAATGATGGAAACCTTTACAGCAGAATAAATATACGGTGCTTTTACTGGATTGTTTTCATTTCCTTTTCTTTGGGGTACCTCTTTTGACAGCTCTCTGAACTGCTCTCTGCTATGTGAATCTAATTTTACATATTAGAATTATTATTAGCAGCTCATTACCATTTAGGGAGGGTCTCATATTCACCAGAAACACCCTGAAATCCTGTGGTAAAAAGCATGAACCATAAAATAACTGAAAATATTAGTATTTATTGAACATTCTGATAATTTTTTTAATTATCCATCCATCCATCCGCTTATCCTTTTTCAGGGTCGCGGGAGGCGCTGGAGCCTATCCCAGCTGTCATAGGGCGAGAGGCAGGGTACACCCTGGACAGGTCGCCAGTCTGACGCAAGGCTAACACACAGAGACAGACAACCATTCGCACTAATGGAACAACCTTCATCTGATTTTTATTGGCACTGACCTCCTACCTAACCATTTTCTGTTCCTTGCCTGTACAAACTCTGGTTTCAAGCATCCATCCTTCTGTGTTAGTCTGAGAGCGTCATGTTCATGGAGCCGTGGTGCAGGATATTTACCCTGAAGCATTTAAAAGACTGAGCTCATGCTGTCACTTCACAATGATGCCAAAAATCTAACATCCTTATATTTTTATGGCAAATTTGAGATGGTTGGATGGGAAGTATTTCAATTTGTCTTCAAGATGCATATTTAATATTTTTCCTGTTAATCCTTCAATTGCAGTGCACTCTGAGGTACTGTGGTACCTTTACTTTAGCACAGCATGTACAGAGTATGTCCTGCAGCGCTGTCCCAGCTGCAGTCGGACTCTCAGCGAAAGGCGATACTCACAGCAGTAGCTGCAGGTCAGAGAAGCGCGACCACTGCCAGTTGTTGCATTGACCTCCGACCTCTGTGGGGAAGGGACGGGAGGGGAGGAGGAGAGTCTTTTGTTGCAGAACCACATACAGTTTTACTGCCTGGATTAGCCTATAAAGGGCTCAGAGGCACTTCAGCACCAACTCAAGAGGAAATGACTTTATAGAATATCATTTAATCATTAATAAACATCAAAACCTCAAAGTTCTTCTCTGAAATATTGATCACCTGTTTGATTCGAGAATAAAATGTATGTTTTATTCATTAAAGCTTCTGGAACATCAGGCATTAAGGTGACAACTGTAAATAAAACCAGCAATATGAGTAAATAAAATGAATAAATCAATAAAACAAAAATAAAGATATAAAAAAGTAAATATAACAAGAATTATAAATAAAATAACAAAGGAATGGTAAAAAAAAATAAGTTAAATGGAAGTGTAATAACTGAAAAAAATAAACAAAATACTGAAAAACAAACAACAAAAATACTAACAACGTAAATAAATTAAAGCAATATTAAAGGTATAATAATAAAACAATTTAAATATTAAACAAACTGCAAAAAAACTAAAAGAAATAGTATAATAAATACAATAACAATCAAATAAATTAATTATAATGAAAGAAAATAAATAAAATGCAAAATATTGATGAAAAGAAATAAAATACAAACAAAAATAATAAAAACTATTTTTTAAAAGCACATCAGTAAGTGAAATAATAATAACAAATAAAATAAATAAATAAATAATAATAACATAATAAATAAATAAAGTGGAGTAACAATAAATTAATAAGTATGTGGAAGAGAATGTATAATAAAAATAGACATAAATAAACAGAGTTTTTCTACTCCTGCCTCATGTCTGGAGAGAAGTCCAGATTTAATAATCTGGATTGATGGTTAATCCAGTTACTGAATCAGGTGCATAAGTGTGGTGGCTGTCAGTGTGCGCTGCCTTCAGGTACCCTAAACTCTGACCTCTGACCTGCAGGAGGTCACACTTAGCAGGAAGTGACTGTGTGGGTTCAAACGGACATGACCGCCGCTCCCTGAAGTGAGGCGGGAACCAATTTTTATTTTTTTCTGTTTGAAGAGTTTGATGTCCACAGGCGACCTCCTCTTTTTCATCCTCCGTAAAACACTGTGTGTATTCTTCCCTCCACCCCATCACCCTGACCTCCAGGCCACTGTGAGCTCGTCCCTTTTAGAGCAGAGAAGAAGAATAGAGTCACTGTAGGACAGTGATCTGCAGCAGGACAGTCAAAGGTCTGTGGTTGGTTCCCAAACTTCCCAGCATGCACTTTAAACTGACCAATATTCTCACACAGCCTCTGAAAAATGAAAAAAGTATCTTTTATTGTCCATTGTTGAGCCGCTCAGTGAAAACGCTTACACCAAACTGGTTTTAATTGAGTCGACCACACATTAATTTATTTAATAAACCCATGAATGGATTCCTATTACAGAGGAGTTGGAAAATTATGAAGGAAACTAACAAACAGAAGCTTTTGCCTCGTACCTGATGGTTACAGCAACAACAAAAAATCACAGTATAAATAAAGACACCTGTCCTCCATATCGATCAGTGACACACACAGGTGTGTCAAACGCAGGTGTAGCAGGAAATCCATCATCCTTTACCTGATGTAGCTGCTCTGAGGTCAGTTTATCTTATTTATACAGAGAGATAAAAGCCTGCAGCACCTGCTGAATCCTGCAGCATCACTCAAAGCACGCTGACAGTCCAAACCTGAGTGTATGTGTGTGTGTGTGTGTGTGTGTGTGTGTGTGTGTGTGTGTGTGTGTGTGTGTGTGTGTGTGTGTGTGTGTGTGTGTGTGGTTGCTGTGTCAGAGCACCCTGGTCTCCTGCAGAGGTTTGGGATCTCTACAAATTATTATTGCACTTTGTATCCAGTTGGTGTTTCTAAAGAAATATGTCTCAGGTTGTCATGGACCTGGGGTTTTGCTTAAAATAAGATTTTAATTTTTTAAAATACTTTTATGCCCTCACTGTTTGATGTGTGTCCTGTGTTTTTGTCTCAATAAATCTGTCCTCCTGTGCTTCATTGTCTCCAGGTCTCCAGATCTGAATATCCAGTTATAAACTGGACGTCACTCATGACTTGTGTCCATCATATCAACTATGCCATTCATTCTAATTGCATCAGAAAGCTGGTATCGACCAACAGCCAGCGGAGCACAGAGTCCACAGAGCTCACATAGTGAGTTTCCTCCTGCACAGCAGTGAGACCTTGATGTTGTAGTGGGTATCACGTGGCAGGAAGTGCTAAATCACATCTAGCATGTACACCTCACTGAACCCATTAGAAGTGATGTAAGTGGTGAACAAACTGCTACACTGTTCAGGCACCTTTAAGTAACTAATTACATAGATAAATATGACTGAAATCTTCCATAGTGGGCAGTTGTGCATGCTGTTAAGGGTGATGCTGGCAAAGTCCGAAATCTGAAAAGGCATCTGCTTGAGAGAGATTTGCTCAGTTCTTTTTATAAAATGGGTCATTGTATGTGAAATCAATCAGATTTTAATAAAAAGGTCATCATCTGTCCCCCTCAAAAACATTTGATTTTTATTTATTTATTTATTTGTTTGTTTGCTTGTTTGGTGCAAACTTTAACCCTCACACTATAAAAACAGAGTTGCAGGCTGATGGTCACACGTCATCGGAAATTTTCAGAGCGGAAAAACTGCAAACAAATCACTTTTACATCCACTCCAAGCATCACAATTTAAAGTAATTATTTTATTTCAGACTAAAAACTCTTTTTAAACCAGCATTCACCGGAGGAAACTTGTGCTGGGAGTCCCTGGATTTCAGATTCAGGGATGAGGGGCCCCGACTCCTAATCCTGTGTGTATGTGAGGATTAGATTCACCCTCCTCCACCTCTTTGTATCTGCAGCCTGTCGATCTGACATGTTGTCGAGTCACGTGTTGTTGAACTTCTGCAGCATGCACGAGAGCTTCAGACACATGTAGTCACTCAAAAAGTGGACACACGAATAAAGGAAGGGACTGCCTTTGCAGACCCGAGCATTTGCTGTGAATCAGAGAGGTTTTATGGAGTATCCTCTGATGCAGTGAGAGTAAAGGAACGTCAGAGATGCTCCAGTGAAAGTGGTTTGTTTCCAGCTCGTGGATTAAATGTTCTTTGGATTTCAGGTGCAGAAGAAAACAAATGCCTACATCATCATCAAACATTAAAAACCTGCAGTTCCTCTAACGTCCACTAGAGGCTCCAGTAGTTAATTATGTTAAACATGTTTACAGCTACAGAAACACTGTTTTGGTCTCTAAAGCTAAGTTATGTTTATGGCTGAATTGTTTAAGTTATTCGTGGCGTGGTCTCTTTGACTAACAGCTGGACGGTGACACAGGCAGTTGTAGTTGCTAGCTGTCTGTTAGGCTTCCCTTCAGCTAAATTGGACATCTGCACCCTGTTTTTGCTGTTGGAGCCTACTGAATCATTTTTAATGAGATTATCTGACCATAAATATGGCTGCTGTGAGGTTACTGTACTACCTGTTCAAGAGGTCCAGTTTTGGCAAGTGAAATTCTGGGATTGCGTTGCATGTTAGTGCTAATTTGCAGGTGCAGTTACTACTGGATCCAAAAAATAAAAAATGGAGGTGGGCTAAATGTTGAAGTTGAAGTTCGAAGTTGAAGTGAAGAAGCTGAAGGACTCGTGTATGAATGAATGTCAACATGTGGCCTGGATGCGCTGTTGATCCAACCAGCAGATGACCTCCTGTACCACCTGAGCTGCAGCCACGCCAAGGTGATGTCAGGTTCATCTTTCATATGCAGTTAGGGGTGTATAGAAACACACATACTGCATGTTTATCACTTTTTCATGTTTGACAGATCTCGTCTCTGTCTGCTTGGGAGTTGACCTCTGTGTCTCTGCACCTCCTTTAAATGGGAGCGAAAGGGTTAAAGTGTCTTCAGACGGGAGACACAAATGCACTTCTGCAGCATTAATGCTTCACGTGTGCGTTCCTTTGTTTCAGAGAAAGAAAATTTAACGTGGAGACAAACACTCAGATCTGCGTCAGAAATGCTGTTAATGCATGAGTGCACATGCACAGGCATTCACTCTCCCCCCCAACCCATCCTCCTCCTCCTCCTCCATCGACACAACAACACACTCTCAGCCTCTCATGTATTTGTGAGCATCGGATCTGATTTCAAACCCACAGCCTCTCGTCGCTCCTCGTCTCCCTTTTGACAACTTTTTCTGTATTTCTTTCTCTTTCTGCTCTCGCGTCGTGGAGAGCTGTTAGCCGTGAAAGGAGGGCAAAGAAAACAGCGTAACGCAGTGAAAAAGCCATTAAAAGAATATTTTCCCTGCTCTTCTTTTGTGCGGCCTCTCCTCCGCCTCGCTGCAGCTCCAAACCACACAAACAAATGCAAATGGATGTGAAACCTTTCCACAGAGAGAGAGGGACCCCCGTTTGAGAGAGGAGCTGAATGGGCTCTAAAGGAGAGCCTAATTAATCTAAGTACAGCACCAATAGGCCCACTTGGAATTTTTTTTTCACCCCCTTTATCTGAATGGGAGGGCAGAGGACGGGGGGAGGGGGGAATAAAGAAAAAGAGAAAGAAAGGAAAAGAAAGAAAAGAGACAGAGGGGATCAGGCCTCCACTTTTTCTATCCAGAGACCCGCCTCATTGAGCCCCTCCATGTTTAACAGCAGCAACCCCTCCACCCGCTGGAATCAATCACAGATCACATAAGTTCACTTTTTTTTTTTTCCTCTTTTTTTTCCACCCTCCTCCGAGCGTCGTCGTGCAGCTTCACCTCCCTTTTTCTTTTCTTTTTTTTCTTTTTTCACAAAAACTTTTTCCCCCTCACGTAAGAAGAAAGTGTGCAAGTGTGTGTCGGCCCTGCGGTTGTAGCTGGTGTTGTCAGGTGCAGGGGTGGCTGCAGCAGAACAATGGCAGCAGAAGGCTGCAGATGAATGCTCCGGGTAAATCAGTAATGGAGCTAAAGGGCATACGCCTGTGGGGAATTTGCCGGCTTATAAAGGAGCTTTAAGAGGGGCCTTCATTCATATGGGCCCAAAGAGATTTGAATTGCCCCCTTCACAATCACTTGAAAGGATGAGCTCAGGGTGTTCCGAAACAAAGTGGAAATCACTCTGCCTTTCAGCGCTTCTAATAAGCTTTTAACTATTTTACATTATGGCGCTCCCCTCATCCTCGCCCTCCTTGCCGCCATTGTGGCCCCTGCCTGGCGAGCCAGGGCCGACTTAAATGTCTGATTTATACTTTTCTTCATGGTGAATTTTGATGTTTTTTTCTCCAGGATCTAAAAGAGAAATCCCACTGAAAGCTTTATTATTATACGGCTGGAAAAACAGAAGCTTATTATTCAGTCGGCGACCAGGACGAGAGCGGGCGAGCGGCGCTCCCCGCGGGACGCAGCGTGCAAATGTTTGTTTATGTGCAGATATGATGGCTGACGGTGACATTTTTGCATTTTAGTATTGTTTTTACTGACCTTTAGAGAATCCCTCATCACCCTTGCTTCCACGGCAGTCACATTGCGAAAGCGTCAGCGTTCGTTGCCAAAGAAACGGTTTATTGCTCTGGAAATTGCTTCAGTCTTTTTGGAGCATCAGAGGTCAGAAGGTCAACCGGGACACGACGGGCAGAGCTGAACCCTGAAACTCTGCAGCAGCAGGAGGGAGGGAGGAGGCTCGGAGCTGTGTGGGTGGAGGTTAGTGGCGGTGGTGGGGCGGGCACAGCCGGGAGCCCTCTCGCCCTCTGGATGACTCGAGTCTGAGCGAGCTGTGTGGACATTAAGAATTTCATGGTAATTGTGGAAAACAAGGAGGGAGGCTGGAGGAGGGGGACTCCTGCACTCTGCAGCCCTGATTAAGTTCTCATAACTCCTGCCCCCCCCACCCCAAAACATCAGCTCCCACACACACACACACACATACAGGCAGCTCTGCAGTAATGGAAGAAGGCATGAGTAGGAAGAGTCCAGCGATCAGCATGTGCAGACATGGCCATACTTCCTGCCACCGCTACAACGTGAAAGGAATCGCATCCAAATTCTTGTGTATTCACACTGACATCACGGATCAAAGCTATCTCAAAAAGTCGTAATAACTCTAATCTATCGCATTTATGTTCCGGGAGAGGATTTTTCATCTTTCCAGCTTCATACGGACTGATTTGTGTCTGATTTGTGTCTGATTTAATTTTTCCAGAGTGAACGGTTGGAGGGGGCAGACCTAATATCAAATTTTACATTACAGGTATTTTTGAAAATCAATCCAAGCTTCAAAGGTATCGACTCCAGCAGGAGTGAACAGATCTCACATCCTGGTCTCTAAAAACATTCCTATTCAGGTTTCGAAGAAGCTCACAGATTGGTTGCTGCTTCTTTTGATGTCTCGGTTGCGTTGAAGTATCCCCACTTTGCCTGAACAGCATGAAATATTCACAAGGCTTACGCCCTCCTGATGTAAACCTTGTGTCCCCTTCAGAAGCAGAGATTTTTCATTAGGCGAATCAACTACAGAGCCAGTAATAATTATTAAAACATTACACTTTATGTTCATATAAAAATAAGTTTAAAAAAAAATTCTATTACATAGTGAAAACCAAAGGTAAATTTTATTTTATTTTCCATAGGTTAAAATTTCTTATGTTTTATTTATTTATTCATTTATTTATTGTGTTTCTCTTAACTTTTTTTTTTTTACTTATACACTGTGTGCACAATTATTAGGCAAGCGAGTATTTTGGCCATATCATAATTTTTATGCATATTTTCCAATTGCAAGCTGTAGAAACTTGAGTGCTTATTGGATTTAAGCATATTAGGTGATGTGTATTTGCGTAATGAGGATGTGGCCTAAGGAGATCAACACTCTAAATAGCAAACAGGGTCACAAGAAACTTATTGAGAAAAAAAAGATGCTAATTAGCTGCCAAAGATTTGAGAAGAATCAAACGTGAAGCTACCAGGAACCCATTATCCTCCACTGCTGCCATATTCCAGAACTGCAACCTGCCTGGAGTGTCCAGAAGTAAAAGGTGTTCAGTGCTTAGAGACATGACCAAGGTAAGGAAGGCTGAAACCTGACCACCGCTGTACAAAACACACAAGTTGACTGGGCCAAGAAATATCTGAAGACAGGATGTTCAAAGGTTTTATGGACGAGATGAGAGTGACTCTTGATGGACGAGATGGATGGGACCGTGGCTGGATCAGTAACGGACACAGAGCTCCACTTCGACTCAGATGCCAGCAAGGTGGAGGTGGAGTACTGGTATGCGCTGGTATTATTACAGATGAGCTGGTTGGACCTTTTCATTTTTAAAAGACACTTTCTTCAAGCAGTGGTACAGGAAAAAGTCTGCATCTTTCAAGAAGACCATGATTTTTATGGTAAATGGTAAATGGCCACTGCATGGCTAGCCAGTAAAGGCCTTAAGGATGAAAAAATAGTGACATGGCCCCCTTCCTCACCTGACCTAAACCCTACTGAGAGCCTGTGGGCCCTGCTTAAACAGGAGATTCACAGTGTAGGAAAACAGTACACCTCTCTGAACAGTGTCTGGGAGGCTGTGGTGGCTGCTGCACAAAAAGCTGATCGTCAACAGATCAAGAAACTGACAGCCTCCGTGAATGGAAGGCTTGTGACAGTTATTGAAAAGAAGGGTGGCTATATTGGTGACTGATTTATTTTTTTTGACATGTCAGAAATATTAATATGTACTTTTTGAGTTGTTTTATTATTCTCGCTTTAACAGATGAAAATAAACAAGTGAGATGGGAAAATGTTCATTTTTTCATTAAGTTGCATAATAATTCTGCACACTAATAGTTGCCTAATGATTGTGCTCATATATATATTCTCTTAAGAAAGACAAAACCTCACTTTTACTTTCTTAAACATTTAGGTTTAGGTTCATTAACATTTTTGATTGCCCAAGAGGACTGTAGTTGTTCAATAATGAAATGAATCCTCGAAAATACAACTTGCCTAACAATTGTGGACACAGTGTATTATTTTTGTTGCAATGTTAATATTATAATCCTACTTCTCTTATAAACTTTATAAACTGCAAAACTTTTACTGTGAAAAGACGACACAGGAAGAAGCCTTTTTTCCAGCAACCCATAATTCCTTTCTCTCTGAGGACACAAAATAGCCATAAATGCTGAAGTTGAGGTTTGAGCCCATCAGCTCACCAAATATTGGAAAGGCTGTCTGCTCTGCACCCTGCAGAGATGAATGAACCAGTTACAGAGGTCTACTGAGGGGGAACAGGACGAAACTCTACTCTGCCCTGGGGTGAGGACAGCGGTGAGGGGGGTTACAGGTGCAATCAGTGGCACAAGGAGGAAGGAGGAGAAGCT
This sequence comes from Pelmatolapia mariae, assembly GCF_036321145.2. Taxonomy (NCBI): domain Eukaryota; kingdom Metazoa; phylum Chordata; class Actinopteri; order Cichliformes; family Cichlidae; genus Pelmatolapia; species Pelmatolapia mariae. The sequence continues at coordinate 12,666,600 of NC_086228.1, read as the reverse complement.
GAAAGGGGGAGGAGGGGGAGTCAGAGGTTATCATGTAGAGCAGAGAGAGCAGAGGGCAGAAAAACTCCCATCTGTTTACCTGAACAGCAGCATCTCGCAGGCTCAGTTTCCAGATCTGTATCTGAGGAGGGAGGGGGCCGTCCTCACATCTGACCCCAGCAACTCCACCTGAGCATCACTGCAGGTACATCATGTGTTCATTTCACCACAGTTAAGACCGGCAAACACTTCTTTTCCTTCCACTTAAGTTTTATCTTAGCTTAAGACCAACGAGTGTCTTCAGATCACGCACACAACCAGCCAAAATAACACAACAGTCACACAGCAGAAAACCCGGAGCACAATTTTTCATCTTTTTGGTCTCATTTGTAATGATTTATGTCCACAATGTGCAAAAAGTTATTTATGTTATGGTTTAAAATGGTGAAAAAGTCAACATTTTTGGAGGTTGGCGGAGTAAGTGGTGAAGCTGTTGACACCAGAGACCAGTTTTACATCAGGCCGTGCTTAATGTTTTGGCTGCTGAAATGTTTTTAACATCCAAAACAGCATGCATCTTCATCTTCATCTCAAGCTGTCCTATCGGTGCAGTCGATGCAACACAAACACCTGGAGTTAATAATAGAATAATCTGGTTATGGAGGAATCACTCAGACCTTCAGTTAAACAAAGGTAGTAAGAAGAATTCTGAGTTCACAAAGCCGGAAAAAAAATTGGTGGCGTGTAATCAGGTGAAAACCTCACGGTCGCTTCTTGTAAATGCAGAATTTTCCTGCCGGGCTCAAGGTTGGAGTTTTTTCAGAGAAGTTGCCACCAACCCTGAGTTCACAGTCCAGGTTCACAGCAGTGTGTGAAAAAAATAAAGGAGTAAAACTATAAAACTTGTGTTTGTTTACTAAATGAGCCACACACAGAGCTCTGACCAGGCTCTGAATGTGCTGCAAACACAAAATTAATGAGGTTAAACTTCATGTGATAGTGTTTGCAATTCAGCCCGAAGCTAGGCATCAGAAACTGCCTTTCGTGATCCCTTTTGTTTCATCATGGCCTTCAGCTTCCGCACAGTAACAGGACCGGCATGAAGGAAAACATTTCTGATGATGCTCGAATGACTCTAACTTGCTGAGCAATGAACCAAAGTCTTAAACTAAGTCTGGTTTCCTTCTTTCCAAATGCACCGCTGAAACGAGGTGAACTCGGGAGCGACATCACTCACATCTCTGAGGTTCCTCGTTAAAGTCGTCTCTGTGCAACCCCTCTGTGAAGCCACGTCAGTGTTTTTGTCCTCATGTGGAGTTTGGTGATATTCGTGATCAGTGGACTCCATTTTTAAGCTAACGTTAGCCAGTGCTGTTCAATGATAAAGACTTCGGTTAATGAACAGCTTGCTTCACAGCTTGTGTCCACACGCACCAGGTGACAGTGCACTTTATCCCTCTGTACTCCACAGCACCTGCAGCTGGCAGGTAAGTTTCTACTATAGTTTACTATTTGAAAAACATGAGAACTTAATGTGTCTGTGAAGGTTCTCAGTCATCCAGGTCATCGTAGTCAAAGGAGCTTGCAAAGAAAAGCGTCTGGACTTCTTTAAGTTGCTTGAAGACATTTCACCTCTCATCCGAGAAGCTTCTTCAGTTCAGAACTGAAGAAGCTTCTCGGAGTCCTGTCATGGCACAGAGGTTAAGTCCAGACGCTTTTCTTTCCAAGCTCCTTTGACATGAGAACTTAATGGTAAATCTGGAATTTAAAAAAAAATGTGTTAAAACTCTTTCCCCCATGAAGACGACTTTTCACGACCTGCTCTGGATGCTTAATAGAGGGTTTTAGCACCTCAGTACATATCAATAAAGGCATCCACAGTGAGATCCCTCCCACTGCCTTGATGGACACTCAGTGAATTTGCTCTGGACTGAAATATGAAAAAAATGTACCTCCACTATGAAGCATCCACGTCTGTTCACTCTGCAAGAGGCAGGTCAGATGTGTCTGATCTGCTTACAGTAGTAACTGCGACAGTATCGGGAATAAATTATCTTGTTTATGCACGTTTTCTTATGTCAGAGGCCTGACTTCAGTTTAGGTGAGGAGGAAGATGAAGAGGAGGAGAAAACATAAATGGCCATACATAGTTTGAAAGATTGTTTGTAAATGGTAAATGGTAAATGGCCTCTATTTGTATAGCGCTTTACTAGTCCCTAAGGACCCCAAAGCGCTTTACACATCCAGTCATCCACCCATTCACACACACATTCACACACTGTGGTATTTAAATTACAACAACCCTACAATAGAGACTTTTTTTTTAATCTAAATGTCAGTGTTTAGAGTCTGCGTCCGATTTCTTTCCCAGATTCCCAGGAATCTGGAGCATCCTAATGGAGTCCTGTCATGGCACAGAGGTTAAACGCTCTTTGTATGTTTTTAATTTAAAAATATTCATCTTTTTAAAAAAAAAAAAACTGCAGGTGAGGTAGAAACAAAGTCCTCTCCCCACTGGATGAAGTTTAAATCAGTGCACCTCATAAGGTGGTGTGTGTGTGTGTGTGTGTGTGTGTGTGTGTGTGTGTGTGTGTTCATGCTGCTTGATCTCTTGATTGACACTTTCCTGTGACTCTGTTCTGCCTCTGTGGGCTTTTAAAGGGAAACTGACTGCCCCTCCACCACCGCCAATTACCCCCGCGACATGCCCCAGAGCAGAATGTGTGTGTGTCCTCTCAGCTGCACTCAGCCTTCCTGCGTGTCTCCACTCAGAGATAATTAGCGCTCTCTTCACTCCTCTCTGAGAGCCCTTCATCGGCCACTTCTACCTGTCGACCCGCTCACCTCCGACCCTCAGCGCTGAAGAGATGATCAGACGCCTCAAACTCGTTTCCGATCATGAAAACAGCAGTAACACACCTCAGTGTGTCCCCACATACTCTGAAATATGAACCAATAAACTTGGTGAGACTTTAATTAGGCTTTACGGTTATAGTGCCTACTGAGTCATGGGCTACAGCCACCAGATGGTATATAAAAAAAGAACGTCTTCTTCTTCTCTGGTTTGGTTTCCATCAGGTCAGGAGTGCTCTGACAGGAGGCAGATCCCACTGTATGTCTGTATGAAGATTTCAATAAAGCTTCAGTGAAACAAACTGTGCGTTCCTCTGTGAGCCAGCACGGCTCACTGAATGTGCGATGGCGTGAACAAGCATCTGTATAAGTGTGTGTTGAACCGCGAGGCTGTGTGTGTGTGTGTTTCCTTTACAAATGAAGACAACATATCTTTACATCGCGGAGGTCAGCAAGGAGAGCTTTCTGCCTCAGGCCAGCGCGCCTCCTCTTCTTCTTTCAGTTTCCTTTTTCACCTCAAACCTTCAGATCCTTCCTTTCTTTGTTCCTTCATTCCTCCCTCTGTCTTTTATTGAACATGATTTTTCATGCATTAAAATGCCTTTTTCTGCCAGTAGATTATGATGATACTTAAAAAATGGACCTTAAGTTTTTTTCTTCTTTTTTTTAAGCTTTGTTTTCAAATCACTTTAGTGTCACTAAGTTTCCAAGGTGGTTTTTCATATTTTAGTTTTAGTTTTCACAGAAATTATAGTCTTTTTAATTCTTACGTTACAGGGTGTATTTCTCAGAACATGTTCAGTTCAGAGGATGTATAATGATCGTAACTATCACGGTCCTGGGCCACTGACCCAGTATTTTGAGTTTGTTCTTGGCGTATGATTAATTTCCTCGGAAAGCAGTATTACTTAAGTGAGTATTACTTTCTATGGAGCTGATTTTATTTATAGTTAGTGATTTCTTATTTCATCATGTTAGTTGTCCTTTCATGTCATGTCTGTTCTAGTCTCGTCTTCCTGTTGGTCACATGTCTGTGTTCTGCATCTACTTTGTGTGCCTGGGTTTCCGTCTGTCGGGTTCCTGTCTTATTTTGAAAGTCTCTCATCCCGTGTGTGTTGTGTTCAGTTCTGCTTCCTCTGTCTCGTTTCTCTAATCTAGCTCCTTTGGTGTGTTCTCTCTCCCTGATTACTTCATGTGTGTATTTAAGCCTTAGTGTCCTTGTTGTGATTTCCCTGAAGCTGTGGCGAGGTTTCCTGTGGTTAGTATTTCTGAGTGTCTGCTTCGTGCACTTCCTTGTTTCTATTCAGTTCATGTGTTTCTTACAAGTTCAGCAGTAAAGCTGTTTTGAGCTCAGTCGTTCCAGGCGCAGCGTTACGGTTGCCATGGTTACAGGGTGACGCACGCTCTCTGCCAATGTCTGTTTCCTGGGTGAGAGAGCCCTTTTTGTTGTTGTTGTTGTTGTGCTAAGCTAATAGGCCGAATGCTACACGCATGGCCCTAAAGAATGTAGCCTCATGGGCAGTGTAGTCCGTGCTGCAGGGAGAATGGACTGCCATACCCCTTATGTGTCTGTGAGCGCGAGGAGGGAGAAAAAGGAGAGTGGAAAAGTAGAGTTGTCATCGAGCAGAAACGGGAGCTGGAAGCATGTAAATATAATAATAATCACTGCAGCCAAGAAGAGTGCCTGACGAGCCCAGTTGTAAGTAAGCTATTAAGACTCGACTGTACACTGTACTCGTGTTTTCCTCCGAAACAATTAGTTCCGTTGGAGCAGCCTTTCAACGCCTCTCTCTGTCTCTCGCTAGCAAAGTTGACCCAGACAACAAAGTAAAGCTAGTTTTCGGCTACGAGCCCGACATGAACCCGACGTATTAGCCAGAGCTCCCTTTACTACGGTTCGGAGCCGCGGACCTTCAGTAATAGTAATAAATCACAGCAATAGTACATTCATGTAGTTGTAAAAAGCATGATAATATATTAAGTAATCCAAAGTATTCAGAATACGTTACTCTCATTGAGTAACGTAACGGAATACGTTACAAAATACATTTTGGGGCATGTATTCAGTAATCTGTAGTGGAGTACGTTTTAAAAGTAACCTTCCCAACACTGGCAGTGTGTTCATTAACAAAGGCTAAAGACATTTCTTTTGCTTTTTTTTTAGTCAGTATTTTAAGTACAACGTGTGTGTGTGTGTGTGTGTGTGTGTGTGTGTGTGTGTGTGTGTGTGTGTGTGTGTGTGTGTGTGTTAGTTTTCTGAGAAGTCTGGCTTTTAATTTGACTTCAGTTTATTACTTTGCCATCTAGTTTTGGTTTCCAGCTGTCACACAGCAGTCCCGCCTGTCTGTGTCTTCATTTAATCTTCACTCACTCAAAACACAGCAGCTGCTGCATATCTCAGATATTTCTGCTGAGGTGCACTCCAGGTCCCCAAAATCCAAGAAGAGTCAAGCCTTTTCACTGCTTCACCTGCTGAAAGGTGGAGTGAGGTGATCAGGTGGATTCAGCTCACCTGCTGCCTGCTCTGGATGATCCTGAGCTCTGTTTGGTTTGTTTGTCGTTGAGTTTTTGCATTTTTCCGTAAAACTCAACCAAACGCAGTGAAAGAGACATTTTTGTATTATTTTTTTCTTTAAAAATGTGGATCTCAGAGACTTTCCTGTTAGCCGATAACAGAAAAAGCAAATATTCCTCGTTTTAACATGGCTCTTTATTTTAAATATACCCGTTTATTAAAATGAGATTCAGGTGTAATTTGCTGATCACTTAATCTGCATAAATGAAATGAAGTTCTCTCTGTAACATGAACTCATCATGTAAAAGGCCCCACACATGCACAGTAAAAGCTCAGTGTGTGTGTGTGTGTGTGTGTGTGTGTGTGTGTGTGTGCCGTTACAGGGTGGTGATTGGTGCACTTCCTGGGCTGCAGACGGACAGGTGAGTGAATGGAGGGCGGAGCAGCCTCAGGGTGGAGGCCGACCGTCTGAATAGAGGAAGTCAAGAGAAACCAAGTGGAAGTGAAGTCCTGTCATTTTCTGAAAGTTCTCTGTGCTCACAGAAACTCCACAAACAAAAGCCGAACTCTTCCTCTTCCTCCTCCTCTGTTGTCTCCCAACAATGCTCTGCAGCTTCTTCCTTGAGTGGCTGATGGAGCGTTTGAGCTTTCTCCTTCCACGCTCTGCTCACTCTGGTTTCAACATGATCCATTTTGATAAAAACAACGTTTCACACAAGCACAGATCAATAGTCAACCTCCAGGTCTGAAAAGTGAAGCCAACACTGAGGCACCAAAACATGCAGTTCTTCAATGTCCAGCAGAGGCTCCAGCAGTGAGCCTGTGCTGACAGTGTCCCATGTTAAAACTTTAAAGCATAAAACTGTTTTGGTCTCTTCAGATCATTAAATCCTTCAAAACACCTGTACAGGTGGTGATTTGTTTTATACCTCACATGATTAAATTATTCGGAGAGTGGCCTCTTTGACTGACAGGTGGATGGTGACACAGGTGGCTGTAGCGGCTCGCTGTCCAGAGTCCCTGAACTGGACCTGTGGACCCTGTTTGTGATGTTGGAGCCATTTGAGCATTTTTAATGGGAATTATCTGAGTAAACCTGCGGGTCCCGTGCGCTCAATTGGACTAACAGAAGTAGCCCAGGCTCCATTTTTGTTGAGTGAAATATTAATTCAGTGAATAGTTTATGGATGTAGCAAGAGCACAGAAAGCAGTGGCTGACATCATCGTGATTACATCCAAAGTTATTAAGTGGTTATTAGATCATTTTATTTTGATGTTAGGCTGCTCACCCAATGCAGTCCGACTTACGAATAACAACTAAATGTTAAACACACATTTAAAGGCAGGATTAAAACACACACAGTCACCTTAAACCAGGGGTGGGGAACTCCAGGCCTTGAGGGACAGTGTCCTGCAGGTTTTGGATCTCACCCTGGGTCATCACACCTGATTCAAATGATTAGTTCATTACCAGGCCTCTGGAGAACTTCAAGACATGTTAAGGAGGTAATTTAGCCATTTAAATCAGCTGTGTTGGATCAAGGACACATCTCAAACCTGCAGGACACCGGCCTTTGAGGTCTGGAGTTGGAGACCCCTGCCTTAAATGTTTATGTAAAGCAGTGAAAGTCTAACAGATTTAACACAAGCAGTAAGTAGTTTTAGAGGTTTCAAGCTTTACACTGAGTCACAAGAAAAGAAGTTTGATTTGGGATCAAGATGCACGTTTGGGTAGGCCACAGGTGTCGAACTCCAGACTTCGAGGGCCGGTGTCCTGCACGTTTTAGATGTGTCCTTAATCCAACACAGCTGATTCAAATGGCTAAATTACCTCCTCAACATGTCTTGAAGTTCTCCAGAAGCCTGGTAATGAACTAATCATTTGATTCAGGTGTGTTGAAACAGGGTGATATCTAAAACCTGCAGGACACCGGCCCTCAAGGCCTGGAGCTCGACACCCCTGGGGTAGGCTGAATAGACTTCTGCTCTGAAGTCTAGAGGTGACCGTGGCTACACCTGATTTGTGGAATAACCTTCCTATTGCTATCCGCGCGTTTGATTCTATCCCATCATTTAAATCACGGTTAAAATCCTATTTATTTAACCTTGCCTTTCCTCTTAGTTAATGCCTGTATCTGATTTCTAGACTTACTCTATTTCTCTTTTATACATATCTTTTATGGCCTTGTGCTTTTACTATGTTTTTTTTTTGATATGCATTTCATGCTATTCCTGTGTATTAGTGACATTGACCTGTTAGCATATTTGGTGCTTTGTCATGGTCTTATAATATTTATGTTCTATTTTCTGTCTTTTTTGTTAAGCACTTTGCTATACCATTGGTTTTTAAATGTGCTCTATAAATAAAGTTGTATTGTATTGTATTGTATTGTATTGTACTTATAAAGTTATGAGGGCTCAGAAATTCTGAAGGGCCAGTTTCTTCCAGGGACTGTAACTCTGGTAAAATTTAGATTTTTTTATGAAATAAACTAAAGTTATTGTACTTTTTTTTTAAAAAACAATCGTCTCATTCTGAATGAGTTTGGGGTGAGATGGAAACCTTTTGCAGTGCTTTTGCGTGAAAGGACTCACCTGCATCGTTACAGATGACCAGTATCTGATCAAACTCCAGAGAAATCAGGACAAGGAAGAGAAGGAGAGTGGAGTCTGTGAGGCTTTGACTGCAGGAATTCTTCCTCCAGCATTTGAGGGCATTGAGGAGAAGGAGGAGGAGGTGAACTCCACCGTAAAAAGTGTCGGAGGAGGACACCGGAGAGAACTTTAGTCCTGTCACACAAAGAGCATAAAGTGGGCCAACAAATTGAGAACAATGTGGAGGAATTTACAATGAGCTGAATGGGAGCGTGCTGCTGAGGAGCAGGCGCTCATTAACCAAACTGTTGTCTCTCTGAGAGATCAGTGAAAGAGAAACTCAGACTTCAGCTTCGAGAAGAAGCAGAAAAGCCTGATCAGAGCCAGATCAGAACCAAACAAGAATCTAAAAGTAATCAGTTACTAAGTTATAGCCCAATTTCCTTACTTCTATTCACTAAAAATACACATGAGGTATCACTTTTTAAATCTTCTTAAATCTGCCCTTTAAATTTTCGGTGGAAAATTTGAAACATAAATTATTTGCATGGAAGGAAGATTTGAAAATGAAACATTTAGATGTTTGGGAGGATGCAGAGACTGCAATGATAAAATTATTATTTTAACTAATTTACATATAAATCACATGTAAATTATCCATGTAGTTTTGTTACATAAATACAATGTATTATGTGCAGAGTCCATTTTCCTTATTGATTAATGGTTTGAATAAATAAACACTTGATTTTATGTATTTTATCTGAATTTCACACAAAATTATTGTTTCATGTTTATTGAGCATAAAGTTGGAAAAATATAAAAACAGTAATAACGAACGGAGTGGTTGACACGGAAAAAGAAACTTTTAGAAACCATTTATGGATTTTCTCAAAGATATGGACCTGTCTAATATCTGAATGCATGTTTCTGTCTGCTTTTTGTGATTAGTGATTGTCAATTTCGGTTAAATGTGTTTGTAATACGCTAAATAAAGAAAACGTTAGCTCTCATATCCCCAAAACCACAGAGAGGAGTTTTGGAGGAGTGAAATTATACTCCATAGCAGATGCAGACGGAGACACGTGGAGATTCAACAGCCAATCGGGCAATCCCGTTTCTTTGTTACTTCGTTAAACTCTGCCACCTGGGACGCATGCAGAGTTGATGCAATGTAATGTAAATTTTCCATGGATGAGTTTAAGCGGGCCTCACTGTTTGCCATCACTTTCACTCGCTGATTAGGTGTCGGTTTAAACTGTCATGTCCTCTGTCACTGCTGTAACTCTGGACACTGGAATAATCCCAAATAATCTCCCTCACCGTTGTACCTGGGTTGTTGACACAACGTTTTTTCAGTTTTGGACTTTTTCCTCATTGTCTAGTATTTATCCTTCTTTATTGTGATAACCTTTTTTCTGTGTGCGTTATGTTTAGTTCCACTTCCTCTGTTCCATTAGTTAGATTTATCCCAGCTGTGTTCTCATCTGTTTCCGATCCTCTTCATTATCCAGTCTATTTCAGTTTCTCTCAGTTCCTTGCCTCCTCGCCGTCAACTCCTTGTGTGTGTTTCCTGTTTAATTCCAATCATTCATGTTAAGTTCAGTCTCTATAATAAATCTGTGCTCCGTTCCAAACCGAGCTGCGAGCACTGCATTTGGATCCTCTCTCCTTTTCCCCCACACCTGACATCACAACCATATGTCAAAGGTCCAGCCGCTCTACAGAGGAAAGTAGGGAGGAGGATTATTCTGAGATTAAAGTTAGAATTCTAAAAAAAAAAAAAAAAAGACGAACCCTTTTTTTTCCTAGTGGCTCTAATCCTCTTCTGTAAGAAACTCATTTCAGCTGCTTGTATCAGCTAAGTTTATGTTTTTCTTATTATCACTATCATTGGCTGAGGACTTTTAAATCACACGTCTTTGTCCAATCAGCATCATCCTCCTTTCTGACACTTATGATGTTTAGTATAGCCTAAAGCTGATGATCAGGCTACTGTTTACTTTCACAGAACATGAGAGCCAGGGGCCAATTTCCAATAGACTTCAGAACAACTAAAGTATTTAGGGAACTACAGGTGTCGCCCCCTGCTGGTCATCAAAGAGAATGCAGATTTAAGGCTCTGCTGTGGCGACTTCACATTTCAGACCTGGAGGTGGATTTTCGGTTACACCCTCTCTCGTGTATTTTTGAAAAACTTTCTTTTTTACACAGCTTTCCGGTTTACTTATTTCTATGTGAACCCATGCTCTTGTGCATTAGTCCTGTTTGAAAGGTATTGTATAAATAGAGTTTGAACTGTGTTCCCTCTTTGTCCAGACCTGGACCCATGAAGACCAGTGATTCAGTGAGTCTGGCTCATATATTCATCTATGAATAATGATATGATCTCTGAGGCAGAGATGGGACTTGTGTTGGACAGATTTTTCTCTGCCTGTTTTCATCTTTAAGCATGACACGGCAGCAGAAGGATTTTTACTGCTGGTGAAGCTCTCGTGTCTGGCAGGCGTGCCGACGGCCGTCCTGCTGCTGGATAATGATTTGTTGATAAAACAGAAGCTTAAGCTGAGTCTAATTGGTCCTCTAAGTATGGCGGTCTGTTTGACAGACTGTCACCGCAGGGGGGGAACTGGGAGGGGCCAGGTGACAGGTAAACAGGTAAATAACAGACAGTTGTTGAGATGAAAAGAGAACATAAGCCCCATAACAAGTCGTTACCTCACACCTCATGAGTCAGGAGACCTCTCATCAGGGCCCATCTTATCGGCCTTATAGTATCACCCATTAGAGCTCTTTGCTCTCAGACTGTAGGCTTACTTGTTTCTAGAGTATTTAAAAGTAGAATGGGAGGCAGAGCTTTCGGGTTTCAGGCCCCTCTTCTGTGGAACCAGCTTCCAGTTTGGATTCGGGAGACAGACACTAGCTCTAGTTTTAAAATTAGGCTTAAAACTTTCCTTTTTGCTAAAGCATATAGTTAGGGCTGGATCAGGTGACCTTCAATCCTCCCTTAGTTATACTACAATAGTATAGGCTGCTGGGGGATTCCCATGATGCACTGAGTATTTCTTCTTCACTCACTATGTGTTTGTACACCGCTCTGCCTTATTTATTACTTATTCTTAATCTCTGGCTAGACACAGTGTGTCTTTTGTCCTGTCCTCATCCACTCAATCATGGATGACGACAGGACAGGACAGCACAACGATCATGACAGATGGGCGCCCCTGAGCCTGGTTCTGCCAGAGGTTTCTTCCTGTTAAAAGGGAGTTTTTCCTTCCCACTATCGCCAAGTGCTTGCTCATACTCATATGATTGTTGGGAATTTTTCTGTTGTATTATTGTAGGGTCTACATTACAATAAGAAGCCCCTTGAGGCGACTGTTGTTGTGATTTGGAGCTATATAAATAAAGTTGAATTGAACTGAGGTTGCAGACTAGACTCTTTAAATTCATCGTTAATTATCACTTGGTTCATCTCAGACAAGCTTAGATTACTGCAGCAACCTCAGAGAGTTCTCAGGAGTACACATCTTTACTTAAAAGTACTGCATGCTGGATGATAGTACAAATACTGAGTATTTAGTGCATGCTGTGAGATTTTAAATGTACAGTTTGTTCGCTTTACTTCACAGAGGGCTAAGCTGAATCTTCAACTATAGGCTGAAAGAGATGAGGCTGTTCCACTTATAACAGGTGATGTTTAAGAGTCAGAACCATAAACTGTGGGTAACATATGATTAAACTCTTTGTCTTTTATTGATAATCAGACTGAATAATAATCTTTTATCATCAATATTTTATTCTCTTAATTTAAAAATATTTTCCTTTATAATTAACAATAACCAGTCAAGCAGGGCTTTATCACCTCTTAATTTAACCCACCACTCTTTTCCTGTTTGTTTTGGTTGTTTTTTAGTTTAACTGTTAGTCACTTGTGACAAAGATGTGACCAGTTAAAGAGGCCCATTTATTTTTTTTGTGTTTTGTGTGTGTGTGTGTGTGTGTGTGTGTGTGTGTGTGTGTGTGTGTGTGTGTGTGTGTGTGTGTGTGTGTGTGTGTTTTGTATTTCCATCTAAATAATGGAAAACATCTTAAAGGAGGAAACATTTCTGAGACTCCTTCTCTCTTCATCTCTGATGTTCTCAACAGCTCCTCCACCTCTCTGCGCTCCTACATTTGACGGGCAGATTGCTGAAAGCCAGAGGTCGAAGGTCACTGTCTAAAGGTGACACTGTGACCTTGAGGTGGCTGCATAGGCTGACCTGGGATCAGTGCTGTGTGTCTGCTGTCGCCTCGGGGTGACAACAAGGCGATCAGAACAGTCCTGCACCAAACCTGCACAAATCAAAGAGGCTTCTGTCAAATCCACAGTTTCACTTCTTAATGCAGGTCAGAGTGAACTGGAAGTTATGGTACGAGTCCACACGAGGGACCACCCGGCTCCCAGCAGTGGATGCTTCTCTTTCATACAATCTCCCTACAACGACCCAATGATCAGCATCAATAGAATTTTCATTCCATGTATTTTAAAAATAAGCCGGAATCAAACAATAGTTTTTAAAACTAAATATCCAAAATAACACAACTTTATTCAGAGATTATGGTTTTATCTCAAGTCCACGCTCCACTGAGAGATTTACAGGAAAGCCAAAGTTATGTTTGTCTTTTGTAAAGGGACATTTCACCGTCCCATGTGTGTTCAATGTAGTTTGACTCCTGCACCTCCACCGTCACAATTTCAACTTGCAGGGCGACCAGTTAAAGATGGAGAGCAGGGGGGCAGGCGGGCCAGCGCCCTGCAGGCCAGCCCAGCTGAGCCCCCAGCTCTGAGTGCATCACTGTATTCATCATATGCTCTAATCAATAAAGTTGTCTCTCCTCCTTGTTTTAACACACACACACGCACACACACAGTGCAAGGATTGCTGGTGGGCGGCAGCCTTCTGTCTCCTTCATCTTGTCCTGATCAATATTAAATGAGGTGATAAAGCCATAAAGCTGAGACCACAACCTGAGACAGTACCGACAGGAAGTAGAACCCTGAAGTCCAGTATAAATTACAGACAGTACAAAAAGATGAACACATCCACTGTGATGTCACCTTTTTTTTTTTTGTAGATTTTTTTTAAAACATCAACATCAGCACCAGAAGTGACCATACTTGGATGAAATTGTTTTGTATCAGGCTGTTTATAAACATGTTTATTTCTTGGGGGTCTATGGGGCCTGACTCACTCCTAGTGCCTCTAGTGGATGTTAGCAGAAATGCAGCTTTTGGTGCGTCTCTGTTGGCTTAATTTTGGCGTATCCTTGCAGAGCTACAGTCTCACAAAATGTCACAAAAACCTTCCATGGACAGAACTTAGACTGTGCAACACATGTGGGAAAAAGGCATCTTCCTTCCCTGCCTTTCAAAATAAAAGTGTTTGACTAGTGTAGTTTTGGACTAGTAGTAACTCCAGGTAAATAACCAACTGAATAAACTTGCAGAACTTGCAGGTTGTTGTATTAAATACAAATCTCATCAGTGGTGTTAGTAGTTAATAGACAGAAAACTAATCTTGTCTTAATATCTGAATATTTTTTCTTGTTTTTGAGATACATTTCAAAACAATCCAGCAAACCCAATCCACTCTGGGCCCACAGTGTGCTTCAGTAACAGTGAATGGGCTCCTGAGCACCGCATTTCAGTGTAGTTACTAATAACGAGGCCTGCAGGGTTTTAATCTTCCGTTTTATTTTGCTAAACCATCTTTCAAAAACTGAAACATAAAGTAACAAAAAACTGCTGAGTTCAGTTACAGAAACTAAGATTTGCCTCCGCTGGGTGCGACTTTCAGCTAAATCCTCTTAAGGGAGGGAAGCGTTGAGTTAAAAAGAAAGGAAGAATGCTTTAGAAGCTCAGCTCCTGTTTCCTGCTGTCCTCCTTCAGGATCCCACCCACCCCCCCATTCGACTGAAGGCCTGATGTCCCCCTACCCCAAATCTGGCCTATCAGCTTATTAAGTCTGATGTCATTAGCCAAACTTTGCTTCAGTTCCCAAAAACAGACGTTCACAGCTACGGCCAGTTTAGAGTCACCAGTTAGACTGATGTTCATGTCACTGGACTTTGGGAGGAAGTTGGAAAGAATATTCAAACTCCACACTGAAAGCCCACCTGTGGATTCTAAACCAGGACCTTTCTGCTGTGAGGCATCACACCACCTCACCTCCTGTCCTCTGTATAACTTTGGAGTGTGAAAAGTCCTGATCCCACGCTTCATGTGCCCACTGAAATCTGAGTGATTCTTCTTGAAGTTTAGAAATGTTTGGTGTGTGGGACATCACGATCCCATGGGTTGTAAGTATAACACAACGTTTTTGAAAAAGCACATGAACAGAGAATGAAGAGTGAAACCCAGTATGTACTTTTAGAGTTTTATATTGTATATTTTTTTACTGATCATAAAATAATGTCACATCACAGCAGCCCTGAAACGACACAAGACCCAAGAAATTAAAAGTTTTGGATTTTTTTTTTTAAACCGTTTATTTTTTTATGTGGGGGTGAGCTTTTTAAAGCTTATGTCTCTCAAATATAACCAGGTCTGCATATGTCTGGGTGATCAGAATTTGTTATTTAAGTTGTTTATTAAAACATATTTCAGAAACACACAAGCTTCAACCAGGTGAAGCCAACCTGAAAGCTGTGAAGCTGCAGTTCCTCCAACGTCCACCAGAGGCTCCAGCAGTGAGTCAGTCTCCGTAGACTCCCATGTAAAAACTTTACAGCAGAAATAAATATATTTAAAGTTGATACACAAACTGTTTGGTCTCTTATAGATAATTTAAGCCTTCATAACTTCTGTAAGGAGGAAAAAAATATCTCAACTGTTTAAATTGCATTAAAGCTTAAGGTTTGCATTATTAGGGGCGTGGCCTGTTTTAGTGAGATGTAATATTTTTTATCCCACTAATATTGAGGCTTCAAGAAACCAATGGATGACTTCACGGTGGCTACATCCATCTTTTATATACAGTCTGTGGTTCTCCCCTGCTTGCTTGCTTAAACTGCTGGGTACACCTGACAGCTGCTGAGGATCATGGGTATTGGAGTATTTACAGGCGTCCCCTAAACTGAAGCAAGATGAAAACCTTCAAAAGGGAGGTCAGTCTGTCATCTGTGCGCGCGCGCGCGCGTGTGTGTGTTTAAGTGCCTCCCTTTAATAATAAAAATCCTGCTGGGTCCGGGGCTGGTGTGCGTGCAGGGCGCGTGTGTTTTCCAGCCAATGAGCTTCCTGCTCGGCCGCTGAGGCAGTTGACAGATTTGGCTTCATCCTCAGCGGCCACAATAGAAATCTAATTAAAACTTACTGGACCTCATTACGGGGCTGCAGGTGCACGCGGGCCGCCGGCGGTTAATCCCGCTCAATTAGCGCACGGCCCCGCGCACACCAACAATACAGCGGGTCGGCATCGGGGGCGCGCAATCATCGCGTTCCCGGGAGGAAATAATGGGGGTCCTGTGATGTCTGTGATCAGAAACTCTCGGAAACAGGATAAATTTTAATGTTTCCGGTCTTTCTGCTTTTTCTAACTTTTTTTTTTTTATCAGATATGTTTTTATATCATTAAATTATTGATACTGAGAAATGTCTCTGTATGCACTGGAAGGCTTTGTGATATCTCTGTGGGTGTGGGTGTGAATCACAGTGTGTTTACCTGCAGATGAAAGTCAGCCTGTAACTTAATCTAATCTCATGAGAGAAAAACTTTGGAACAAGGTTTACGGTGACAAATAAATAAATAAAATTTATAACAAATCCACAAAATATTTAACAGAACTGCTGGTACAGAGAAAGGAGGAGGGCAAGGAAGAAAAGGAAATCAAGGAGTTGGTGAGAGAGGGTGAGGAGAAGAAGAAAAAAAAATTAGACCAGAGGAGGTAAAGGAAGAAAAGTAAAGGAGCAGGAGTAAGAGAAGGAGAATGGAGAGGAAAAGGCAAAAGAGGAGAATGATGATAGGAAAATAAAGAGGACAACAAGGAGGATAAGTGTGAGGAAGATGGGGAGAGGAAAAGGAAGCAGAAGGAGGAGAAAAAGAAAGGAAAACAAGCAGTGAAAGACAAAGAGGAGAATTCAAAGGAAAATGAGGAGAGGTGGAGGAACCGTAAATGAGGAGAAAGAGTCAGGAGGAAGATGCTAATCTGAAGGAAAAATGAGGAGGAGGGGAAGAAGTAAAGGAGAAAAAGTAAAAGAGGAAGAAGAGGAGGAGGAGGAGGAGGGGACAGTGAAAGGGGAAGAGGAGAAGAAAGAGTGAGGTGGAAAAGGAGAAGGATGAATTGACGAGGAAGAGGAAAAGAAGGAGAACAAATAGATGAAAGGGTGGATGGATGAGGAAGAAGGAGGAGAATGAGGAGGTGAAAAAGACATGGAAGGAAGAGGAGAAGGAGCAGGATGTGAATAAAAAAGGGGGAAATGTAGAAGATGAGAGGGGAGAGAAGGGAGAAAAGGAGGAGAAGGTGACATAGGAGGAGGAGAAGTCAGAGGATGAAGACAAAGAATAAGAATAAGAAGTAACAGAAGAAGGAAACAACGAAGAAGACTCCTGCAGTATGACTCTCGGTCAGATTACTCCTACAGGAGGATTATTCTCACTCTATACTCCTCTCTCCTTCCTCTTTTCTCCTCCTCTGCAGTTGGTAGCACTGTGTCCTCCCTCGGGTGTTCCCTGATCGTCTGTCCATCCTCAACACGTGCAGAGACAACAAGACTGCTGTGACTCCCAGAGGAGGAAGAGGGGGAAGAAGATTAAACACCTCCCTCCTCTGCCATAATATCTTTCATTATATTTTAATTTTGTATTTCACAAACACTCTTATTCTGAAGCGTTTCCAGGTCTCATTTTATTGTTTTATTTTGAAATTGGCTCTCTAATCGCTGGTACACATGCGCAGAACAACAGGCTGGTGCATCTGTAAAGCTCATTAAATCACATTAAATCCTTTAGTTGCAGTTTGCTTGTTTATGATCTTCCACCGCTTTTTATTTGTGCCTCATTAACATGACAGTCAAACTTTAAACGATCTCCGTGACGTGCTTCCACCTGCTGCTCTCAGCAAACCGTTATCTTATTAATATTAATTATCATTATAATAAAAATAAAACTCACGCACGATCCCTGAAGCCATTGTCTGCGCCCGTGCACGGCGGTTAAACCCGGATTAAACTCAGATTACTGCAGCATATCTGCGCAGACTGAGGCTCGGGATCAAGGAGAAGCAGGCAGAGGCGAGTTTTATAGAAACGTTATAACTTTATTATTTAGTAGAAAAGTGGCACCAAAGCTCCAAGTAAATAGAATAAAATCTCTTTATGTACAAAATACAAATTTCATGTAACAAAACGAAACGAGTCGAATAAATAAAAACACAGCAGAGAGAGGGTGTGTGTGTGTGTGGAATACATAATGAATGCGGGCAGCTCCTTTCAGTCTATTGTGGGAGCGTTGAAACTCGATTTCCACGCTCTCTTTTCTGCAGAATCACTCTACTAATTGTAAAATTGACTTTTCACCTCGGACACGAAAACAGAAAAACTGAGACTGACTGTAACCCGCAGACTGTGGGGGAGAGAGGGGGGAGAGGGGAAAGTGCAAAGGTTTTTGGAGAAATTTACAAAACCCAAAACTAATAATAAAAAACAGATCAAATTCAGTTCCTCTCATTTTCAGTCCATCCGTAGAGGCACGACGACGATGGTGAGGAGGAGGAGGTGTGAGTAAGGCAAATAGCGGCTCTCAGTCTTATTCCAGCGGGACCTCCGGGCTCATGGATCAGTAGATGCCCGGCACGAAGCTGCGGAAGCCGTACAGCGCATCCTGCCGCAGGTAGCTGTAGTCCTCGGGCGCGGCGGGGCTGCCCGGGCTGGAGGCGCAGTAGGCCGGGGAGGAGGAGGACGAGGAGCCGCTGGAGCTCCAGGAGCAGGCATCGCTGCCCGGGCTTGGGGCCTCGGCTAGGCACGGGCTGAGCAGCACAGGCGGCTCTCCGGCCTTGCCCGCCTGCAGGTCCGCGATGCGGATGGTCTCGGACAGCGCCCAGATGTAGTTGTGCGCGAACCGCAGAGTCTCGATTTTCGTCAGCTTCGTCTCGTCCGGGAATGCGGGCAGCACGCCGCGCAGCGCGTCCAGCGCGTCGTTCAAGTTGTGCATGCGGTTACGCTCGCGGTCGTTGGCTTTCAGGCGCCGGTTCTTCTTCACCACCTGCACCGTGGCGTCGCTGCGCGCGCGGCCGCGACGCCGCTGCTTCTTCTGCTGCTGCTCGGGCTGCGGGGACGCGCAGCGCGGGCCGCTGGACTCCTCGTCTTCGCTGTGCGGGAAGAAGTCGCAGCTGTTGCTGTCGATGTCGGAGTAGAGCGAGTCCATGACTGCGGGGAGAGGAGAGGAGGCGTGAGGGATCCACGCGAGAGGAATTCACCTGAAGTCTGTGGCAGTTCGGAGAGGCGCGCGTGTCTCTGCGTGTTTTCTGCTCTGGATCAGCTCGTGCGAGCCGGTGAGCCTGGCACACGACCGGCCTCAGCCCGCTTATATAGCGCGCGGAGGACAATGACCGGCCCCCTGCCCCCGCGCCCCCCTGTGACCCCCCCGGCCTGGCATCAGCGCGCAGGATGAGGGGATGAATGCTGCGGCAGGTCTGCCCCGTGCCGCGGGAGAAGCTCATTAACATAATGACGCCCGCGGTGTTTGTCCGCCCCGCACAGAGAAGCGTGCCGGTAATCACGGCCAGCCAATCAGAGCGCGCGGCCGTCCACGCGAACTACACGCAATGCCCCCCCCCCCCCGCGAGACAGAAAGGACCAAACCCACTACGAGAGTTTAAACCAAAAACATGAAAAAAGGTGGAAGAAGAAAGCAGAGGCAGAGAGACCTCCACCTCCTCCACCCCGCCGGGCTGAGACACGCTTCGGAGAATCCATCCATCCATCCTCTGCTTACTGCTCCACAAACACAGAAAGAGGAGCAGCAGCAGGAGGAGAAAGGAGCTTCATCCGAACAAAGAAAACTAGTCCTTTCTACCCGGAAGTCTTCGTCACTGTTCGGCTTTTTTCCTTAAAGTGAAGGAAACACGTCTCAAAGTTTAACTTGCACCTGTTCATTCTGTGCACCTCAGCAGCCATACAAAAAACTACTGTTCACCTTTAAATCCGACAGACGTGCAACTATGAAGCCTTTCACAATAAAAGTCTGACCACCAACAGCTTTTAAACATAAGATTAACAACTAGTTTCTTTCCCGTCACAGAATATATATTTTATCTTTACTGGAACATTGTGAAAAATCAAACCTGATTTCTGCATAAATGTCACTTTGGATAAAACCAAAAAATGTATCTCATGTTTGTTTAATTTCACCAGAGATCATTATATACCCTTGTGTCCAAAAACCTAGAAAATAGCCAAGTATGTGAACAAAAATAATTACACTCTCCACCAGAATTACAAACATGGCCTCAGAGCATGACACAGAGACACTACATTAGCATCACACTCCACAAAATACAATCAAATCATCTCTCTTCTTAAACACTTAAAAAAAAATAGAGAGTTTGGTTGATGGGGGGCTCTGCTATGGGAACATTTGCACTTCTGACCTCGGTGTTTCTAAAACTCTGAATGGCAGCATGTAAAATAAAACGGGAGCTACAACAGCGCCCTGAGGTGCTCCAGAGTTCACCGGCAGACATCACTAAGAGAGCTGCTAGAACGCTTCTGTAAGAGATAAATAGAATGTAAACCACAACCCCAGCATCTGAACACAAGCGTTAAAAATGACCTCGATCTTTGGGTCATTTTTATCTGACACGTCGGGCTTCGGCTGAACTGTTTCACCTTATGAAGTCTGGCTTTTTTGTCCGTCTTTTCATCCCTTCAGGCAGCAGTAAACCCATCCAGCGTGAGCGCACACAGACCAATTTTCTTTAAGTGTTTTTTAAAGACATCTTTATGAGACAGGCATACAATTTTCCATTAATTATTCCATTTATTCAGTATGCAGTCCAGCGGAGGAGAAGCAGAGACCTGCAGAGTCTTTCTGCTGCTTTCTTCTGCATGAGGAGGGGGGGGACACTCATTTATAAATAATTACACAATGTTTAGAGTCTTCAGGCATGTATAATATATCAAAGCGATTATAAGGTGAATTGTTCCATTGTGGCTGTCCGCCCTGCACTTCTTTTCACTCCTCTCCTGGTTTGTCCCTCGTCCAAATTCAGCTCCTCTGGCCTTTTGTGCTGCTTTCTTTCTGCCTCAGCCACTCTATTGGCATCATTCTTATTCAAATGGGCCCCAGCAGGAACAAAACCAAACCCAGGCTGCACACAAATCATCTCTGCCCCGGCTGCAGGGCCGGCACAAGCCTCCGTGAGGCCCCAACAACGAGCCAGCAAATCCTATTTCACCCAAAGAGGATAAAGCACGCTTAATACAAGAAGAAATCCAGTTTTCTGCATTTTACTGAAGTTTAAAAACAAATGTTTCTGAGGGGACATGTCTGCAGAATTTTACAGACCTCATGTTTGCTTTAAGGTTGGAAACTCTTTAAGGAGAAAGAAAAGAAAGGAGCCTTCAAAGGAAAGAAAGATGAACCCTTGGGGAAGATTTTGTTGAATGCAGAAAGAAAGAGTTAAAGAAGGAAAGAAAGGGAGTGGAAAGTAGAGAAGAAATAAAGAAAGGTAAGATGAGGAGAAACCCATGAAGACGAATAAGAGATGAAATTCAGAAACAAACAACTGACTGCAACAGAAAAATAAATCTTCCAGAGGTTAGTTTTATGTCTGCAGAATACAACTCAGGGAAATTTTTTTATGAAGGAAAGAAAAAAAGAGAAAAAGAGAGAAGATGAAATATTGTCAGGTCAAAAAGAAATAGTAAGAAAAAGGAGTGTAAGTGTACAACAAATCCTTTTCTCTGCAGAATTTGTCATGTTGCTTAGTTTGGTGCATGATTTTAATGAAATGTAAAATTCTGCAAAGTAGGAAGAAAAGAAACGAAAGAAGGTTGAACCTTCAGTGCTGAAAGAAAAGATCTGAGGAAGGAAAAAGGAAAAATGGAGTTAAGAAGGATTAAGAAATAGTGACGGAAGAAAGTAAATAATTGAACTTAAAAATAAAGAAGAAAGTGTGGGTTTGAATGAAATAAAAGCACCTGTTTAAGAAGAAGAAGAGGAAAATGGTGTGCAAAAGAAAGAAAGGTAAACCCCTCAGTGAAGAGTTTGACTTTAGATTAACAGAAGAAAGAAAAAAAGAGTTAAAGAAGGAAACAAAGACAGAAAACAGGAAAGAAAACGATCCAGAGGAAAAGAAAAACAAGGAAGGAAAGGAAGAAAGAGAGTCCGATTAATAAGAGATACAAACAGATGATTGTGAAAAACAGAAAGAAGAAATTCTTAAATCAAATCATTAAAACTCTTCAAATAAAATCAGAGGTCTGTGTCACTGACCTGACATGGACTTTATAATTTCCTCCAGGGGACGCTAAAAACCACCCAGACACCAGCTCTTCCCTGCAGACAGGAAACTCTCACCTTTATAATTTTTACTTCTGATTCACATACAGTCTGTTTAATCGCAAATCAGATTAAGATTTATTTGTTAAACATAAAAAAAAACACTTTGACTAAACTCAAACGATAACAATAATCTAATAAAGCCAGAGATGGGGCATGTTTTAACCCCAAACACCATCTTTTTGTAAATCTAACTAAGACGTGTTTAGTAGGTTCAAGCAAAACAAACACAAAGATCCAAACTGAACGCAGTTTCTAAACCTCCTACCTCTGAGTACACTCTTTGTAGGTTTCTAAAACAGGACTGTTATCTCTTTGTGGTTGGTACCTTCTCCGTAATGCTGAGACCAAAGACGGACGTAGTTTCCAAGTCTAAAAAGAGAAGCTAAGTGTCTTAAATCTGTTCTGTAGAAAGACTTTGGTCCTATAGAAGTCTGTCGAGAAAACAGTCCTCGGCACTGACCTCAGTAAAACTTTCCTGATGAGTTTTTGGCCTCAGTCACTGAATTAAACATGAAGTCCATTTTCCACGTTTTGGTCATTCGAAGTTTCAGAAAGGAGGATAATCCTGCTCGTGCTCGCTGGGTGAAGACTTTTTGATAACACAGTGGTGGATCTGTTTTTCATAGCAGGATGTAAACATGGCTGTAAATTTCTGTTAATACAATTTTGAAACCAGTGTCATGTGCATATTAGAGGAACTGCAGGGTCTGGGACATTTGGTTGGATAATTTGATAGAAAAAACTAACATCTAATGTATCTGCAGCTCAATAAATACATATGAGAAGAGGAAACTGAGGGGGATCAGAGTGTAAAAGCTCACTATAGTCCCTGGAAGCAGCTTGACCAAATAAATGTACCATTTTCTAGTTTTTAACCCAGAGTCATTTCTAAAATGGTCTTTTTGAGGCAGATGCTGCGCTGTCTTGTCTGAACCACACACAGAGGGGTCCTGCAGTGAGGAGGAGGAGCAGCTTAAACCCCAACAGACTGCAGAAGAAGAACAAGGTGGAGGTAGGTTTTTTATTTTACAGCCTCCGTCACTTCAAAGTGATCAAACAGCTTGTCGAGCTGCAGTTAAAGTGTATGGAAACACTTTACGGCTGACATCCTTTTGGCTGAGAGCTGACGGACACGTGGGTGGCACAGTTTAGATTTGCATGATGTTGTTTCTGAGTGAGGCTGAAGGATGAAGGTCATCGGTGTGAATATGGAGGGGGGGGGGGGGGGTTAGCTTTAAACAACCTGTTAAACAGCAGTCATGAAATGCAGAGAGGTGGGGAGGACCTGGGTTGACCAGTGACCTCTAAAGCTATACACCTGGAGCTTCTACAGCTCACCCTGGACCACTTCCCAACTGGTTGTTCCTAATGCACTAATGTAGCACACAAAACACACCTAAAAAGAGGTACAATAAAAACACTTGCCATGCCCAGTGAGGGGGTCATTACAGTACGCAGTATAAAGAAGTATATCTACTTCTAATGGGAGGAAACAGCTGTGAAAGTGACCACGATGATTGTTTTATTTCAGCACACTTCAGTGTAATTATTAAAATACTTTTCTCTTTTCTTTCTTTGTTTAAAAAAAAAACAAAAAAAAAACATGTTTTACAAAGGCTTGCTTTGTAAGATAATAACTAACACGGCTGCTGTAACCTGGCTGTAACTGGTATTTTGTCTGTATATCTGCATGTCGCTAAATGGTAGTCCTTGACGTCTTTAAGAAATTAAATTCTCTCGATAATCACAGTAATGTTTTTTTTATTTATTTTTCATTTTTATCGTATGGTATGATGTGTTTTATGTAAAGTGTGTTTTTTATTATGAATTAGTGTTGATTCAGAAAGAAAACAACACGTACGTTGTATTTTGTGTTGTATTTTGTATGGGAAGGTTCTGTATGAACACAGATGAGGACAGGAGAACAAAAAAGCCAGAAGAAAATACAAGTAAAAACAGGAGTGAATGAAAGAAAGGGAGCAGAGTGAGAGGTCCGTCCGGGGTGAAGCTCTGACAGGATTAAGTCTCAGCGACACGAGATGTGATTGAATTTCAATGAAGAGAAACACGTGAGAAAATGACACAGAAAGAAATGAACTAAAGGACCCCCCCGACTCCCAAACACCCTCCAAAAAAACAGAGGAGAGAGAAGCTGGAGGACTCTCGAGGCAAAAGAGGAATCAAAAACAAGTGATTGAGCTGAAGGAGAGAAAAAGTCTAATCTTCTCAGACTCTGATCGAGTAATCCCGTAACACAAGCAGAACAAAATCTATCACTTCACAAACATATTCTGGCTGAGAAAATCCTGCTCGAACGACTGTGGAGATGAACACAAAACCTCTGTGTGAGTGAAAGCGAAGAGAAAGATTTACATCAGTGTTTTTTATTTGTTGCTGCTGCTTTGTATTTATCAGACCGAGAGCTGAAAGGATTAAAAATAAAATCACACGGAGTGCCAAAAGTTTTCACAACGTGACCGAGCATCAAAATTGTAGTTCCTGAATTTGCCATCAGAGGCTCCAACAGCAAGGTTTCTCCCGTGACGTCATATGCACCTTGTTTGAGAGATATTCGCCAATATGGTTGCTAGGAAACATATAGGCTATTCCCGCTGTTACTGGTTGGGAGTTCGCGGTTGTACCTGGAGGTTGCTGGCTCTCGCTGGGTTAAATTGGTTTTAAAGATAGTCCTGCACCAAACACCTCACCATGTTTGCCACAGTTGACAGCAGATTGCCACGGTTACCTGTAGTTTTACATTTTTGTCTGCAAATACTTGCTAACTACTCGTTGAGCGGTAGTACAGCTTAATAAAGCGCTGCATAAAAGTAGTATAAACTTGTGCCAGCATGATTCAAAGGGTGCAACTTTTACTTTGAAAGTAGATGGTCTATATTTCCAGTTTGCGTCAGGCTTTTCACACCATAGAGTGGACATATAAACTACAGGCAGCTAGCAATTTGCTAGCAATCAATGATCTCAAGAAGGTTTACTCTATTTCCCTCACGACAGTGGTTGCCAGATGGTCATGGACCAGTCTCTAGGCCTGTATAAGGGTGAGGGTGGGAAATTTTGCTCCCAGGAACACAAATCGTAGGATTAGAGGTCTATTTCATGAACTGCTACTTCCTTCTAGTTCAAAGGTGCATCCACCTGCAGAACAAGAGAGCTTTAACCACCAGCAGTAGAGTTGCAACAAGTCATTAATTTCATTATTGACTTCGTATTCAGAGCCACAAACGTGCTTTTAAATGTCTTCTCGTGTTCAGCTAACGGGGACGAACTCTTAAACATGTAGTTTGCTTTGTAAAATCACAAGAAAAAAGCTGGAATCAGAGAACAGTTTATTTTACTGTTGTTTTCACTTATTTCATCCTTCAGTTGATCTGCTCCATATTTTCTGTTTGCTTTCCTTCTGGTGTCAATTATAATTTTTACTCATCTTCTTAGATTCTTCCTTGATCTCTTGCTTGTATTTCTTTATTTCCTCCTGGCTCTTCTTTCTTCAGCTTTATTGATTTTTTCATTGTAATTTTTTTACGACACATTTCCAACCTCAGGACTTTGAGTTGTAGCAGTCGAAGTGAGGGGAGATTAATTTTGAGCCCCTCATTTTTCAGATTTTTCCTGATACTGTTGCAGTTTCTTTTCTCCTAAAGAAAAAGAAGAATCTCGACAGCTGAGCAAAACAAAACAAAAAAACACAACAACAGGAGCCACACATACCCTCAAACCTGATGATGCACAGAGCAGTGTGACCCTCCTCCTCCTCGTCCCCCAGCCTTCAGCCCTGCAGCTTTCAGATGCAAACGAAGCAGACATATGGAGAGGAGGTCTCTCTCCGCTGTGGCCCTCCTAAAGATTCAGATTGTATGACAAATCACGTCCAGGGCCGCTCTACCTCCTCCATACTCCTCCACCCCCTGCACCCTGCAGCACACCCCCAGACAACAGCTTCATTAGCCTGAAAGAAGAGAGTTTTCGCAGCTTTGTCGAGTCAAGACTCACAGCTCCTTCTCCCCTTCTCAATTACTCCTTTGTTGGAGCAAATTCAAGTTATTGCACTCCAAACCATATGGCCTGCTCCTTCTCCCCCTCTCAAGCCTCGCTTGTTTACGTTTAACTTCACGGTTAAAATTCTTAATATTGAGTTTGTATCTTCACTTTAACTTTTATTTCCTGAAATGATTAATATTTCAAACTGTTATCTGTGACAATTAACTTAAATATTTATAATAAGCAGTGACATGTACAAGCTCATATTGTTCCAAGATTTCTGCACTTATTTCTTAAAAATAATTATTAAAATATTCTTTCTGCACTACCTGAACATAAATTTGTAGAGATAAAAAAATAACCAGAGGGAAAAAGTAAGAAAATGTGTGAGGAACATGTGATTATCAGCAGCAGAATTACTTTTGATAAATGTCTGTTAAAAAACTGTAAGGTGTTTCCTCCTTCTCTACGTTTCTGCTTCTTTCAGTGCTTAAACAATTCCTATCCACATAAAAAAAAAATAAGCTTATTTTTTGAAATGGAGCCTGATGAATTAACACTTTGCATCTCATAAAAATACAATGTTCAAACTGATCGCCACACCCCCAAAAGAGGGTGGAGCTTTGGGTGCCAGAAACAGCATTTGTTCCTGTCACCTTCCCCTCACTGCCGTTGATTCCCCATTAGCAGAACTTAACAGTGAGGCTCAGGAAGTGAAAATCCCATTCATATTCCCCATAAGGATTTTGGATATGATCCATAATGCTGTTACCATTTGGAGGAGACTCAATAATGAGAGAATGTGAGAGAATATTTGCATGGCATTCATTTTCATTCAGGCTTTCTTACTAAGATAAAATTGTTCGAGGCATCTGCACAGATGAGCTTCCGGGTTACGGAACAGTAGTAGCAGCACTTGTGGTGCACAAAGACTGAGCATTAAACATTAAACATATGGCACTCTGTCCTAAAGAAGGGACGGCTGCGAGATGTGATTTTCGACTTCTGCATATGCTTTGTCTTTATGTTTTTCACTACCTGACTCTTTATTAAAGACTCTCTATTAAAGAACAAACTGGAAAATGACCTGGTTTTGGAGAATCTAGCGATACAATCAGTTTATCTAGTTTTAATTATTAAAGTGTAATATTTGAAGATTTTTGGCTAAAACTCAAAATAACTGAATTAACTGAATGTATGGTGAGCTTTGGGTTCGGTTTGTAAAAGCTCTTTAAAAACATGCATCAGAGCCTTTGTGTCTATGCTTATAGAAGCTCCAGGTCAAAGAGTGATGCTTCAGTAAACACTCTTTACACTCCTCCTCTTCCTCTTCCTCCTCCTGCTCCTCCATCACGTCTCTGCGCACAAACACGATCAAATACAGTCCTTTGTCCCATCTGTCTGCTCTTATGAATATCTTCCCCTCTCCTCACAGCCGTCTTGTTGTTCAGGAAGGTTTTAATGTAATGGAACGCCACCGTGAATCAGGCGCATGAATGCTGCTGCCGCCAGCGCCGCGCGGCCTCCACCTCCATCAATCTGCTGATGCATTCTGGGAGCAGCTTCCCTTTCACTTGTCTGCAGGCTGTTTGCTCAGGGTTATAATTTACCTCTGCTTTAGCAGCCACAAAGGGAAGCAGTTTGGATTTATCTGCGGCTACCCGGCGTCATGACAACGTCACGACCAGAAAACACAGCACCTGAAAAGAGTCACCGGGCTGGACACCAACTCATCATGGAGCCTCCAATACAGAGTGTGAAGACTGCAGGTTTCCATAAAGAGAAGCCTTCATTTAGCATCCCAGCATCAATCAAACAGAAACACGTGAAAGAGATGTCTAATGGGTCAAACCGAAGCTCTGACGGTTATTTATAAAACCCAGTCTGCACCACACACATTATTCAAAGATGTACGTCAACACTCAGACGTCACCCTTTGGTTTGCGAAGCTTCAGTGGGAATATTTAAGCTGCCACCATGTTGTTTTTTTCTGGAGCCAGAAGGGACCATAAGTAGAAAAGAGTGTAGACTGCTAAGTTAGCTCCACAATTACCTGTGATATATGGGTAATGGTTGCTGTGGTGACGCTTACAATTAGTCTCTTTCTGTACAACAAGATGCCTGTCAGTCAATAGGCCACACCCCTAAAATGATATGAACTTTAAACTGGAATGCAATTTAAACAGGTGAGTTATAAAAGCATTCGGCCATTGTACAGATGTTATGAAGGGGAAATTGTCCGTGGAGAGTTTTGTATCAGGCTGTAAACATATTTATTTGTGCTGTAAAGTTTTATTTTAGCATGGGAGTCTATGTGGACTGACTCACTCCTGGAGCCTCTAGTGGACATTTGAGTAATTGCAGTGTTTTACAAACGTGTTAATAAATTCTCAATGTCAAATTGTTTTCTCCAAAGTTTAAGTCAGTATGTTGAAATTTTGAGATAATAACCTGAAATATCTAATTATGGATGGCAAAAAAAAAGTTGTTTGATGACAACTCAAATCAAAACTGTGGACCACCACAGGAAATCCTTTGTGCCGGTGGCAATAAAACTGTACAACTCTTCCTCACTCTGTAGGTGATTTTCCTGAGGATTAATAACAAAGCTATTATGTTTCCATCCAGACCGTGCAATATCACCCAACATTGAATGTTTGTTTCATCTCCCCATCATATGCTGCTACTCTTTTATCCATTTGCACAATACTATGTCACTTTTAGAATCACCTGCACTGATAGCTAAGCTAAGCTATTTATTTCTCAGGATATAGTTATATTGTTACTTATTACAGTTATTTGATATTATATTTTGCACTATCCTACTGTATATTACTGTATACTTGTATTCTATTGTACATATTGTATATCTATTCCTCTGCTCCTCTGTCTCTCTTGCTGCATTGAGCATGTGTATGGCGAAAGAATTTCCCTCGGGATAAATAAAGTTCTTTTTATCTTATCTTATCTTATCTCATCATGTGAATTTAAAAAGGATGAATCCAGTTGTAACTGTAGCTGATAAAGTAATCTTTTAATGGACAGCTAAGTGACTAAAACAGTTCCGGAGTTCTGAATGTTTACGCCAACCCTCATACACTCAAGATAACATTTTACTAATAAAACTATCTTACAGTTTGACCATGTTAGCAGGCAGGCTAGCGTTAGCTTAGTTTAGCAAGAAGAAATATTCTTTCTTTGATCCTGAAAACAGAATAATTCCTCCACGACTTCAGTGTCCTGCTGATGTTGAACCCCAATGTACGGTCAGATGGTTTCACTGGATAGAACAACTTTTTCTTATTATTTCTGCTGCACAATTAATTAAATTTAAATCTTGATTATGATTTTCACTTGACACAGTTAAATTAGCATGACTGTGCAATGTTTAAAGTGTGTGTTTTACCAATTAACACGCAAAGGAAAAGCAAATCAAGCGCTCCCCAAATCAATGCTTGATGATGTGCCTTCATGAGCCAATGACAGCTGTTCTCTGCAAAAGTTTTATTTCCGGCACAGCTTTGATTTCGTTTTGGGTTTAGGTGCAATTTTTTTTCAAATAACTTCTTTTAAAACCACAGCAGGTAGCTTCCCATACTGGAGTTGTCAGATTTTTTTAGGCCCATTTACCCTAAAAGAGATTTGTTTTTCCTTCCTTTTGCTCATTGGATAATTTAGGTGAATGAGGATGACCGATAATAAATGGAATCAACATGAGCACTGAGCATCGCAATGTCCCGTCTCTAGAGTCTTTCAAGAAACTTCTCAAAAGTCACTTCTGTGTATTCAGTACTCATGCTCATTTTAAACTTCAAGTGCACTTGTTGTCAAATGCAGTGATCTGATTGGTCCGAAAAAGGTGAAAAATATTTTTAACGCATTTAGCGTTAAAAATATTAACGAATTTTAGGCGTCCAGTGTGTAAAGGCTGTAAGAGTAATTGGAAAGCATGTAAAATGAAAAAAGTAACTTAAACCATGTTTCAGTCTGGTCCACTAAAGTTTGATCTGTTTCGTGTTTTGGCTTTTTTGTGGCCCAGATCTGGAATGAGAACCACTCCTTCCATGCGGCGAAAAGGATCACGCCTAACGAATGTAAGAAAAGGTCTCATCGGGTGTTTCTTTGACCAAACCCAACCGCGACGGTTCCTGAACCTGAACCTTCGTCTCGGAGGTGAAGAACAAGCAGCATGATATTCAGACTCCTCCTCCTCTTCTACCAGAGGAACAATGAGCCTCTGTTGAGGACTCCCAGTCGGACGCTCCGATGGAGATGATGAAGATGATGCTGAAGGTGATCACATGCAGATGGATGGGTGGGGATTGGGCGTCCTGACACCAACACAGGGGTCATGACCTCGCAGCACTTTGCAGACATCTGTGGCTGTTGCACATTCCCCAACATCTCTCTCTGACCAATCAGCACTCGGCAAGAATGTGTGACCTGCCACCCCTGAGGCCACGCCTCCTTTGATACACACACCCTCATCAGCATGCATGGCTGCAGTCCTGGTCTGTATCTGACCTGTCGGGCAACAATGGGGGGCTGCGGCTGATCTATGGCCGCCGCTGCTTTGTGCCTCTGTCACAGAAGAAGAGAGAGCAGAGCAAGCAGGAGGAACTTCCTGTCAGATAAATTAGTCCTCGCTCTATATTCCTGCTCAGACAGCAGCTCTGGAGGTTAGAAACCCTGCTGAGGGCCTACAGGCTGGGCAGACTCTGTCGCCCCCTGCAGGCAGAGCTGCGAAGCTCCCTTAAAACACAAGTTTTTAACTTTCAGTGAACTATTCGAGGTCAAGTGTATAGCATATAAATAAAATATGTATATTTATTTTTAAAAATGAGTATTTAACAATTTTAAAGAACATTCTAAAAAACGTAAAAATAATATTTTTTTTTACTTTATAAATGACCATACTTACATAAATCATATACTGCATCTCCATGTATGTTTGCGTTTCAATTGATCGCTGCACTTTTGGGGTGGTTCAAGACTTTTGCCCAGTCCTTTTTCCTCTCCTAGCTGTGTGGATGCTTTTTATTACCAAACAAACACTTTTTTTTCCTTTCATAAACATTTATTTCAAGTAGTATAAGAAAAAATAGATTTTTTTACATTGTTTTTGTTTATATGACTTTTTATACAGTACTTTCTGTGCATTTAGAAAAAAAGTCAACACGAGTTATTTGATGTAGGCAGCAGAGCGAAGACAAGTCAGAGCTGACAGAAACGCCAAGGATGCTGGGAAAAAGAGCAAGAAACAGCAGAACAGCCAGCTAAACAAACCACGACTGGAAAAGTGCTTTTAGACGCCACGAGGCGGCGAAGGCGACCCTCTGAACAGGAAGTCGAATTTTAAAAAGAAAAAAAACAAACAAAAAACAAGCACACGGTTTGATTTCAGGTTTTATAAAAGTGCCCCAAAAATAATAATTAAAGTGGAGACAGGAAGCAGTTTGTTCTGGTTTAGAGTCATACAAACACTCCTCTCAGCTGATGTACATTCAGAGAGTTCACACACACACACACACACGCACGCACACGCACACACACACACACACACACACACACACAACTAACTGTAACTGTGAACACATGCGAGCGCAGAACTTTGGCAACACGTCAGGCTGAAGGTCGAGTGGCAGCTGGAAAATACAGCAGACATCTTGGTGATGATGTCACAGTGCGGACTAGGGTTAGGGGGAGGGAGGAGCCTAGCCGGGTCACATGGCGTGTTTCTGGATGCCTGGGGTGAACTCCTTGGCATTGGGGTTCAAGCTGCTGGTCACCTGAAGGAGAGAAGAAGAAAAACCGTCATTGTTATTTCTGTGAAGAAAATAAAGAAACAGCGACTTCTGCTGGACAGATGAGGGTCAACAGTCAGAGACTAATTTAATAATCAACTAATTGGGAAGAAAAAAACCTGAGAAATCAATGAGTGTGGAGATGTTATCAGACACGTTCAGGCTGTGTCTCACTCAGCAGCTCTTTCTGTATTAATGATTTCATCCTTTTTTATTGCACTATTTTACACATTGTTGTATCATATTCAGCTTTACACATGTTTAATTCAGATTAAACGCGTTTCAGTGTTTCAGATTTTTACTGAATTAAAGGTCCTTTGTCTTTTTCCATTTGGCTATCCTAAATTATTTGTGTAGTTTTTATTCTATTTTTCAAACTTTATTTTATTTTATTAGTCGTTGTTTTTAATGTTTTGGCTCCTGTAACAGGATTTACCAATATTTGGGATGAATAGAGTATATCTGCTGTAATCCTACATTTCCATAATCAGGCCTACTTAAAAAAAAAAAAGAAAAGAAAAGAAAAGAAAAAGGTTTCATACTTAAAAGAAAGGGGAAAAAAAGAAGTTAACACTCCAGTGAATTCTGGGTAAAATATTCATTGTTTGCCTCTTCTGCAGAGCTGACCTGAGATGTAATTATCTCTTAAAGTTTTATCATTCCTTCAAGCAAACACACCAAAACACACTGCAGATAATAGTTTTCATCTGCAGACTGTTTTTTTTTTATAATGTGTTGGAATAATGTCAGCTGACAGGACGCCATCTTCTGGCGTCCTTTTATTCCTATGGCCAAAACACGAGTTTTCTCTGTAACCGATGGTAAAGGTGATAAACTCACCACCACATCCAGGTCTTTGTCGCCATCGAGGACCAGGAGGCTGATCTGCTCTTGCAGCTGGCTGACACTTTGAGAAGGGAGATCTCTGGACGGGATGAACCACTCCCACTCCTCCTCCTCATCCAGCATCTCCTGGAAACAGCGCTCGATGAACTCCTCCTCCCACAGCTCCTCCTCCACCTGCCGAAAACACAGGCAGAGAAGCAGCAGTCACACGTTTGTTGGACCAACAAAGAACCAAAACTTTTAACATGTCGTCCAACCCGAGAGCGAACATCACACAAGATAACACTTTAAGGGGAGATGCTACAATGTTCTTCAGGTGAATCTGCTCTGCACCCCCTTCTACTAATCCAGTTATCCTTGTTTCCTTCTCTGGCTAAGATGATGCTGGTTAGCAGCTCAATAAGTAAGCCCAGGCTTTCCTAATCTAGAGGCGGGGTTTGCAGCACCTGACCAATCACAACGAGATGACTACTCGAAACAGAGCGGCTGATTTTACAAATATAAATCGGAAACATTGAAAGAGTTTAACACAGAACAGAGTTAAAGTAACACAGCAGCTGCAGTCCTTCCTTTGTGAAACGTAACGCTCTCTAAAACACAGCTCCACGGACTCAGTTTCCTTTTTCCAAACAAAACATCCTTATGGAAATTTCCAACCGGACGCCTCCCACCTACTCCTCTGTTAACCGACTCCACACGCTGTCAGCTGATTGCATAATCAGGCCACTGCCTGACCTGAATTCCAGCTCAAGGAGCCACTGCATTGTGGTGCACACAGGCTTCAGCTGCTCAGTGTAATTTTCCTTCAAACTGCAAATTTCCACCTTAAAATCACAGCTACTTTTAAGAATGCACAATTTCTAAATGTTAACCTTCCTTTAATCTGTAAACAAAACCGTAGATTTTCACCTTAAAAAAGTGAATCTGTAGGCAATGACCTTTGTTTTCAGTTGAACAACACAGGTGTTGGAAATATTCTATTTAATCTGCTAACAAACATACTTTCACCTTAAAGTGCCCATTTTTGCTGTAAAAAAAAATCACAATTTTTGAAAAACAGATTTCCACCTTAAAAACCAAAATCAGCTGAGTTTGTATGTAAACATACGAAGTTTCTTTTTACCTTCAACTTAGAAGTCCAGATTTTTACCTTAAGATTTGTCATCTGTATATACAAGATGTACAACAGCACAATTTCTGGATTTAACCTGTAAAGATAATTACAGATATCCACTTTAAAAAGTCACCCATCATGCTTTTGGATACTTTCCCTGCCTTTAAATCAAATCAACCTAATTTCACTTTATCTCTCTTAATCTCAATAAACTACAACTTAAAATTCACATTACCACCTTAAAAATGAATATGTTTCTAGATACTTCTTAAATAAATAAGTCCAAGTTAAGGCTATTTTTTTCTTGTAACATAAACCCCAGAATTGCACTTTAAAAGTCTATCTATGGAAACTGATCTTCCAAGCAAAGCAGATTGGAATTCTACTGCAACACTATGACTAAAACAACAAAATTCTGACATGTAGTGTCCCTTAAACCTCGAATTCCAACCAGGAAAGTCTGTCTGCAGAAATCTACACCGTAACATACTGCTTTATCCGCATATGGGAGCTTCACATCAGACCATACCTTGTATGTCTCCCAAAATAAATCACCCTCAAGTCAAACCTTAAAGCAGTCAGAGGAGTCCGTGTGCAGATGCTGATCTTTCATTTTAAGTAGAAGAATACAGATTTGAGGTGTAATCTGTCTGGAAAATGACAGATTTCGATCTTAAAAGGGAAAGCTATATTTGTCTGCATACACAAGTTTTACAGAACAATTTCTGGGTGTAATCTGTAAACTGAAAAACAGATTTCCACCTTAAAAGTTATCTGAGTCCACCTTACATTGGACATAATGCATCTATAAAACAATAGTTAATAAAAAGATAATTAGTCTGTAATCTCAGGCAATAATTACTCTTTGAACTTGTTATTCAAACATTAGATTTCCACCTTAATAGTCAACTGAGTCTTTCTGTAGCTACTGGTTTGAGGTATAACTTCTCTTTAAACGCCAGCTAAATCTGTTCTACCTTAAAAGATCAGCCTGCTTTGTTTTTGGATGACTTTTCCTCCTCCATAATAAACTTAATTTCAGACTCTTTAACCATTTTTCCGCCTTAAACACAGATTTTTCACTTGCAGTCCAGGTCAGGCTCGGCCCAGCTCCTCACCTGCCTGTTGAACTCCTCCTCGTTCTCCATCCACATATACTCTGCGAACGGGTCGTCCTCGGCGTTGAACTGACTGGTGAGGATCAACTCGGTGCCGGTGGTCATGTTCGGGGCCCCGCTGCTGATGCTCGGGTCTTTCATGTCTACAAGGAGAACCAGAGGACACAGTGAGGGAGAGGGACAGGGGTCAGCGGGAACAAACACGTAGATTCGGCCGTTATGATGCTCGCCGTCATGGCCGCTGTCTGACGGACAACAATAGCAAGCAGCTAGCGAATAATTTTTGGCGAGAACAAACAGAAACAGAAAAATATCACCGCGAAAACACCACCGCGAGCACCCAGCCGCGTTGGAGGAGCACGGGGGAACGGGCAGCGGTGTTTTTATGAAACACAATACCTTCGGGGGTGATTTATTCGACGACAGAGAAGACAAACGGTCAACTCGCTGGAACTCGGTTGTTGCTGTAATGGCCGCGCTGCTTCTGTTTGTTTACATCTCCGCCGTCACCGTGCGCTCGCTCCTCATTGGTCAAGGACGTGTTGCTTTCACGAGCCTCATGGCTTAACGTCGGAAAATAGGAATCTAACAAGAAGACCAGATAAGGTAAACGTTATTTATATCAGAGGTTAAGAATCTCCTCTGGGTCTCTGTTTCATTTTTTATTCATTCACTAAATATCACAGTTGGGTACAGAACTTTATGTCTGGATACACATTATAACTGACGCTACACTTTAGCTTGTTATTTTTTATATTTAGTCATCAATGTAAGTAGATCACTGGACATCATGAATTAATATCAGCTTAGGTATTTCTCTAAATTGATGTAGCTACAGTTTCCATTCGAGAGAACAGGCATGGGTCTCTGTTGATTATTATGTTTACAGATGACATTGTGAACTGTAGTGAGAGCAGAGAGCAGGTGGAGGAGAGGTAGTCTGTGGAGAGAAGAGAAGTAAAAGTCAGTAGAAGCAAGACAGAATACATGCGTGTGAATGAGAAGGAAACAGGTGAAAAGGTGTACATGCAAAGAGCTCAGATAGTGAAAGTTGATGAGTTTAATTAATTGGAGTCAACAATCTAAAGCAATAAACATTGCACAAGGGGGCTGAAGAAGAGCGTGCACACTGGGTGAGGTGGAGTGGTTGGAGACGAGTGTTGCGGTGACCCATAAAGGGAGCACCCAAAGTATAAAGGTTCAGTAGGTGTAGGTGTTGTGATTCCTTTGTGTAGAAAGGTTTCAGTGTTGTCTGGATTAAAAAGCAAACAGTGAAATAACTATTTTGTGTGGGTTTACAAGTAGAGTAAAATGTTTGTAGATCTTTTACACAACTATAATCTGCCTAGGATAAGAAAGTCCATGTCTGAGCAGTCCTTGTGTAGCTGTTTTTTTATCTGGACATCCACTCACGCCCAGCATATTTCTTTGTTTTGTAATTTGATCTAATACTTTAAATTTGATCTAATTCTTTCAGTTTGAGAAGGGCTTTCATCACGTTAGGTCCTTTTCCGACCTTGAATGCAGCACTGTAGTCCAAACTGTAGTCCAAACTCTGAAAGCCCGCCTTCCTCCGAAAGTTTATAAAATCCACTGATTTAACAAGCCTAAACCAATTTTTTAAACCAAATACATATCCTCTATAGTGATAAGAGAACCTGAGAGAAATTATTAATATAGAGGAGCTAAGTGTGTGTTGTGTTAATAGTTATTTTCATAGAAAACATTTAAGCAGCGAACAGAAACAAAAACACCGCCTGATGCAGGAGGAGAGGAAATATCGCGATACTTCACGTCCTCTAGTTTGGTCACCTGTCTCGTGCTATTTACTAATCAGCTGCGCTCAGGTGTTGGAGAAAGGGTAAGAGTGTCCGTAATTACAGATAAATCATATTATACACGTAAATTCACAGTTAACAGCTTCATGCACAGTTTGCACGTTAAATATCAGATAACTTAAGGGTGTTAGCTATGCTAGTGTTAGCAGGTAGGAGGAGATGTATGTTAGCAAAGTTAGCTGCGCAGCTTATCTGAGTCGTTTTTGGTTTCATTTTTCTCATTAATGACAGCGTACTTAATCTTTTAGTTAACATGTCAGGTTAAACAACGATAGCGCCGTTAGCTTAGCTGTTAGCTCGACCCGTAAAGCGTGTTTGCTGCAGCTTTCCTTCTCCTCTCACTGTACCTGCACAGATGTTACTCCTGGTCTGTGTCAGGCTGTGATTCACTCAGGGGCTCGCTGTAATCTCGCAATCTTATTGATGTTTTCGTGGACTCAGAGTTTCTCTTCCTCAGTGAGGAGGTCTCCATCACTCTGTTTGCATCAGGTCATGTTCATCCTGCTGGGCTGAGGTGAATCTTTCTCTCGCTCCTCCTTTAACCGCCTCTTATGTTCCCTTTGCAGTAAAGATCAGAGTCGTGCTCCTCCGTCTGTGGCTCAGGGTCTCCACTGGCTCCTGTTTTCTTAGGAGAGGCTTTGTTTGAAGCTTTTTCTACCTCATTGTGTCTCAGCAGAAATAAGACTTGCCACCACAGAAGAAAAGGAGCTCCTGCTCACTTTGACCACATTAAGTTCCCGTCATCTTTGAAGACCTTTTCCAGCGCCTGTTTCCTTCTTTATCTTGGCTCTCTGTGCTGAATCCAGAGAGCGGGACAGACTTTTTGATATCATGTCTCAGAAGACGCAGGCTGACGGCACTCAGAAACACTTCACTGTGGGTCGGGGGCTCTTGGCCGCTGCAGAAACCTTGAACTTCAACATGAATGAGCAGCGTCCCAACAGACTGGTGGGGATGGGCATGGAGGGCCAGGACAGCAATGGGCAGATGCCCCAATGTGGCGGCAGCACTAGCAATCTTGGCAGCACCATGAAGCTGTTTGTCAGTTTGGGGTTGTCGCCCTCTGACCTGGACGCTCTGGCTGAAATCCCTGAAGAGGAGATCAGTGTGGAGACGCTGCCACACATCCTCAGACAGCTGAAGAGTCGCAAGGGGGAAGCAGGAGAGCGGCGGGCGGCCATGTCCTCTGATGCTGCGTATCGAGGAGGAAGCTGGGAAGAGGGGCACGTGGGGAGGATGGGCGGTTCTTCTCTGGGACAAGGTTCAGCCAAGTCCTCCACAGACTTTGGGTACAGCTCCCTGCAGGACGTCTCCTCCGGCCGGGGCTACGGCTTAAATTACAGCGGTGGAGGTGGGAGCAGAGAGAGGCCATACTCTGAGCTTTCCCACCGCAGTGGGCTCGGCATGGGCCCGTCTGAGCCCGTCTTTATGCAGAGGAGGATGGGCTCCCCGTCAAACGGAAAAGTCCAAGACTTCTTGGGAATCATGCCCCTCATGTTCCCCCACGTGTGCTCTCTTTGTGACTTTGACGTTCATTCCACCATGGTGAGTACGTCCAACCTGCTTCCTCTTTTCTTCTCGGACTAACTGTAAATGTTTGAGCTCCAGTCTTCCTTCAGTCAGTGACAGGCGCTGATTCAGGTCCGGTTTACTTCATATAATTTCCTTGTTGTATCTCCTCACAGCATGTTCCCTCTCTCCATTTTCTCAGCTGAAGCTCTCCAGCATTGAACAGTTAGATTTGGATCTTTCCAGCGGTCATCCAATCAAACCAAAAATCTCTTTTTATAATTAGTATCTGTTCACATGAGCTGGTAAAGCTGTTAATGTTACACATTCAGTCTGATTTACTTGATCTTTTCACTTCATTAGCTTTAACAAAGTCCTGGGAGGATCTTGATTTGCTCCTTGTGTCTCCAACATGAAACATTTAAAGCTCCTCACACATTCATGGACTTATCGAATTGGCAGCTTTTAAACCTGTGAGACTTTTGGCAGCTGGGGTCTTGTGTTTGTTTTTCTTTAGTTTGTTGTGTCGGGAGTGAGAAAGAAGGATGTAATCGATTATCACTCGAATTTGGAAATTTAAATTCTCTCTGAGAAGAAATGTACACTTTTTGGCTTTAAAGCAAACATTTTTAACATGGACGCACATGGTTCTTTTCAATGCTGACCAAACATAATTTACCAAAAATCAACAGGAAGTTAGTAATCTACTGACCAAAGTCACACAGTGAGCAGGTTTGATGATATGCGGGTGAGCTCTTCTTGCCTGTATGACTGTCACTGATGGCTTAAGAAAGCATCAAATACTGTCTGTTATAGTGATTATTGCACACAAAATATAATGAATTATTAGTTTTTGTAGGTCTTAAAAAGATATCAATCATGAATTTTTGGTTTTAAAATGGAAACCTGATGAAGTGCATTTAAATTGTTAGTAAATCTGGTCCTAAGTGATTGTCTGGATGACGCTATGAAGGTTAATAACTGTGTGAACTGTTCCTTTAATATACAGGTTGTATTTTAGGAGAAACGGCCTGTTGAGTGTCAGTAATGCTCTGTTTGTGTTTGTAGGAGTGGAACCAACACGTTAATGGACTCCGCCATGCTGAAAACAGACGGCAGCTACTGGACATGTGAGTCGCTCTTAATACACAACACTGAGCCAAAACAGATTATGTTTTGAATCTGTTAACAGCATGTTCACATCAGAAGAAATTAGGTTGGTTTTTAGAGTTTCAACACCCAAACCAACGCAAACATGCTCCTGTGCAGCCCTCCAAAATCCCAGCGCTGGACGGGGATGACTCTGGCGTTAGTCAGATTAATTTATGACATTGTACCTGGTAAGAAGTAAACTGACCTTTGTAGTACAGAAAATTTAAGGTTAACCCTGAAGTTACATGAAAGAGATGAAATCCTGCTCCGTAGTACCGATCTCTGTTTGACCTCAGCAGGAGATTGTAATGTTTCGGCTCATTGGTGTTGACTAAATGTCCCTTTGAGGTCTGTTCCTCTTTATCAGATGTGTAACACTGAATGTTGTTTTTCAGGTATCCAGAGTGGGACCCTGGTATGGGCCCAGGCAGAGGGTAAGAGATGCTAACATTAAGCTCCTCCTTTAGTGTTTGAGATGTTAGATTTAGAGTCCTAAAGGACCTCGGCATAACCTCGGAAAAGTGTTATTACTGACAGCCATGCCCAAACAGACTGTCCTGCACTGTTTTGTCTTTCTGTTGTTTGCATTGTATGTCATGTATGGTGCACAGCAGCAGAGAGAGCAGCAAGCATACTGTACACCTGACAGGCAACTTCCTGTTTGGTCAGATGGGCTTCATTAGATTAGATAAAGATTCAGAAACTCTTCTGCCTCCAGAGGGTTCACACACTGTCTCTGCAGCTTGGTGTTAACAAAGCTTTGTGTTGTGTGTTAATAATCCAGGTGTCTGATAACTGACGATCACATGTTTTTAATTCCAGTGGTCGTCCCTGGGAGACCCCCAACCTGTCTGCAGGACTGCTGGGACCAGCCCCCATGTCTTCAGGACCAATGGCAGGGATGTCCTCGAGCTGGGGTGGAGGTGAGGGACCCACGGATGTCTTATTTTATCACTATTAATACTATTAGTATTATTTTAAGTCATTTATCACTTTCTCTCTGTGCGGGGAGTCACTATTTTATTCATAAAGATGGTTTCAGACAGCTGACGTCAAGTCTTTAACTTCCAACCGATCAAGTCGGGTTCTCCTGTGAGCTCAGTGTTACATTTATATGCCACGCTTGCTGACTTTGGGATATAAATGGTTAAAAAGCTCAGGTACAGTAAATACAGAGAGCCATTAAAAAGAGTGGGTGAGGGTTAAGAGACCCGGCTGTTTAGTGCCCTCAGAAAGCTGCAGACACTTTTTGAAATCTGTCTTTTCTCATGTGCGAACATCGGTGTGTTTGTGTGTCAGGAGTAGGTGGAGGACGTGGTTCCGGTCCATTGGGACAGAATAAGGTGAGTCTGACCTCCTCTGTCTGTGCTGTGTCTTCCTATGGATCAGCTCATTTCTGCAGAGCTCAGCTGGTTTCAGTAAAGACTGTGTGTCGTGTCCTCAGCTGAGGAGCAGGGTGGTGGTGGTAAAATATGAAAGGAAGCCTCTCAGCGACAAGACCCTGTTCGCCCTCGCCGAGCGCTTCGGCTGCCTGAGGGAGCACCTCATCCTCAAGAACAAGGTAGGAAAACTCACCTCGCTGTTTCCACCTCAGTTAATTCTAACTTAGATGTAAACGTTAGTTAAACTTTCTTCTTCATAAATGTAACTGAACAATACAATCAGTTGCCTCACCAGTGACTCTTTCATCCTGCACATGAACTCCATCTCCTCAATCTGAAACTGCAGCTGGCAGTCCTCATTCTCCTTCGCAGCCTCACTGAGCTGAACCCGCTCACAGAGGATCTCCACACCAGGAGGAGGACTGCTGGCACCAGCTGCAGTCCAAGATGGTGGAAATGGAGTCAGACCGAGCTTGTGATAAGAGACTATAGATAGCTGGAGATTAAAGTCTAAGTATAATCCAGTAATAACAACATTAAATACGTGGTTGTGAAACTTAAAGCAAACCTCTCAGAGGAAAACTGAATTCAGCATTGAAGTCTAATCTTTGTGACCATCAGGCTTTTCTGGAGATGAGCACACATGAAGAAGCTCTGGACGTGGTGAACTACTACCAGCAGCATCCACCGTCGTCGTACGGCAAACACGTCACCTTCTACCTGTCCCAGACCCTCATGTTCATTGAGGTAACATCGCCCTCGCTTGCTAAATAAAACTCACCACTTCCCCACAGACTCAGATCCTTAGAGGTTTCTGTTTCTAACCCGCAGAAAGACGAGCGACCGATGGATCGACTGATGGACCGACCGACAAAGCGGCCGGTGGACCGACCAGGGGACCAACCGATGACCCGGCGGGTGGAGCGGCCGATAGACAAACATGAGAAAGAGGTCAAAAGTCAAGGCAGCAAGGTGGTCTTCTTCTACCACCTGCCCCGAGAGGACGAGAAGAAACAGGAGCTGCTGACCCTCGCCGAACGCTTCGGTGTGGTTGAGAAACACCTCTTCTTAAGCGACCGGGTAAATAAACCAGAACAGGAAACTCCAAAAGTTGATTCTGTTCATCTGGACGTAGCATTTTGTGGGAGAAATGTTTCGTCACTCATCCAAGTGACTTCTTCAAGTGACTTCTTCAGTCTCAGGTGACTGCAGGTTTCCCCAACCTTATAAACAACCTTATACATCGGGGAAATCAAACAACCTCTGGCGAAGCGGATGGCACAACACAGAAGAGCTACCTCGTCAGGCCAGGACTCTGCAGTCTATTTACACCTACAGGCCAGTGGACACTCTTTCTATGATGAGGATGTACACATCCTGGACAGGGAGGAACGCAGGTCAAGGAGGCCATTTACGTGAAAAGGGAAAGACCATCTCTGAATCGAGGAGGGGGCCTAAGGGTACATCTTTCGCCATCTTACAATGCTGTGATTGCAGCCATTCCCCAACTCTCTGTGAATGGTACTCATGGCCATTGATCAGTGGGCTTTGATCAATGGTCATGAAAATTTGCATAATTAATTAAGGAACTGACCTCCCAGCCCATTGTTCCTTCACTGGGCTGGTTTCAGTCATTATGCAAATGTACTGTTTATAAGATTGGGGAAACCTGCAGTCAGCTGAGACTGAAGAAGTCACTTGGATGAGTGACAAAACATTTCTCCCACAAAATACTACGTCCAGATGAACAGAATCAACTTTTGGAGATTTACTTACCTGGATGATTGAGCAAGCATCAAGACAGAGCAGGAAACACTGCTGCTCTTTGAGTGCTCATGAGATGCCAGCATTACTACAGAAAGTGTGGAGATCAGATTGGGCTGAGTATAGTCTGTGATAAGGTGAAATAAGTTTGAATGATGGCTGCTTTTGTGTTCGTCTGTGTGTCCAGGCGTTTATTCAGCTGGCAACTGTGGAGGACGCAGAGACGCTGGTGAAGCATTACACCCAGAACCCCCTCGTCTTCAATGGGAGAATAGTCC
Source organism: Pelmatolapia mariae (assembly GCF_036321145.2). Classification (NCBI taxonomy): domain Eukaryota; kingdom Metazoa; phylum Chordata; class Actinopteri; order Cichliformes; family Cichlidae; genus Pelmatolapia; species Pelmatolapia mariae. Next base: position 12,624,316 of record NC_086228.1, on the reverse strand, counting down.
GTCTCAACATCTGTACCAAATACAAAACCCTCAAGTGAGTACCCGGCTTCAGACACTGCTACCATGACATGGTGTAGGAACTGTAAACACATACATGAATGAGATGCAGTGAAAGGGACAGATACACCATTTTTGACTGAAGGTTGTGGGAAAGAAATGAAATAAAAGACAGTTACCTGACCTGGTGACTGGAGGTTTATTCTACTGAAAGAACTAAAAGTGAATGAAACTATTAACCATTGGAGGTCATTTTACATAAGACATGTCTATAAACTCTTTCATAAGCTTCCCCCAGACCACTCAGTTATTATTTTGGACAAACACTTTAGCGTATTTAATGAAAGTGTGAATATTGTCAGAATTAGATGCCCTTTTAAAATGGCCTTTTATTGAAACAGAAGGAATTGAAGCTGGAGGATGAGCCTGGTATCTGTCATATGCCCTAAATCAGAGATGTCAAACTCATTTTTTATCTCAGGCCACATACAGCCTACTTTGACCTTACATGAGCCATAAAAAACTCTCCTTTCTGCCAGTGTACCGAACCATAACTATGCATCTAATCCATGAGATATTTTAATATAAGAAAAATGGGCGTGTATGGGGAGCATCTGTATCAGTAGTTAAAGCTGCAAAACGTATAAAAAGACACTTAAAGATCTTCCTCCAGATGTTCCAAAGCCATCCAGTGGGCCAGATTGGAGTCTTTGCCAGGCTGATTCTGGCCCCCAGGCCATATGTTTGACACCCCTGCTCTAAATTGTGGCGATACGAGCTGTGAAAATGTACAAAGAATGCATTTTTTCAAGTCAATTATAAGAAAACATGCAGGGTACCAATGGTTGTTCCTGTTCCTCTGTGTCACAGACTTTAAACTGGTGCAGCACAGCTGATCCATGATATTTCAGCTTTCGTAGATCATAGCAGACGTCATGTTGAAAACAGCAGGGTGTCAGCAGAAGTAGCTCCAGATTAGCCAGTGAGCAAACCCGACTCTTTGATTAAAAGTTAGAAATTGAACATCATCTCTGACCTTGTTATGAGAGGTGGTGTTAGCTGGCTAACTGCTAACACAGTGTATATATGTCAGGATACACATGGAAGCTTAAACTCATACACACTCGTTCATACAGTGTGAAGCACAAACAGGGCGGAGGAGACGGTTTGAGCCAGAAGAATGGCAGAGCCGAGTCCTCCAACTCCAAAACCTCCTCATCCAGCTCCAGGAGCAGACAGGAAAAGAAGGAAGAGGAGGAGAAGGACAAAGTGAAGATGGTAACAGAGGAGGAGGACGAGGATGAGGAAGTGTCAGGAGTGATGGAAGGAAGGGAGGACGGAGAAGAGGAGCAGGCACCTGATGGCGAGGAGGAGGAGGAGGAGCAGGCACCTGATGGCGAGGAGGAGGAGGAGGAGCAGGCACCTGATGGCGAGGAGGAGGAGGAGCAGGTACCTGATGGCAAGGAGAAGGAGGACGAGCCTAAGGGAGCAGAGTCTGTGAAGGAGATGGTAGAGGAGTTTGAGGATGCTCGACAGGAGGAGGAGGAGAAGAAAGAGGAGGAGAAGGTGAGAAAACAAAAAAGATGAAAAAAATATTAAAGCCAAAAGTGATTCCTGAAATTAAACCGAACTGCACACAGGTTACCGATGATGTCACTAATGACACACCTGGAGACACAGGTGAGGTCAAGCAGGAGGTGGAGTCAGAGCCACAAACGGAAGCGGCACAAGCAGAAACCTTGGCCGAGGAGCACAAGGGCAAAGGGGAGATGAACATGGAGGCGGCAGAGAGCTCGGAGGCGCCAGAGGCAGCGGAGGGAGATCTACCCGAAGAAGAGGTGACGCACCTGCTCTGTCCTTCAGTCTGTAATCCAGGAGTGGCACAGGTGTGTTAATGATGTCTCTTCCAGCAGGACTTCCCAGAGAACATGGAGGACTTTGTGACGCTGGACGAGCTGGAGGAAGACAACGACGAAGCCCACGGAGAGTCGGACAATATCGGTACCTGATCAGATCAATATTTAGAGATCAAAGTTAACACTTGTACCTGTAATCTGCTGCAGCACCAGCTTTTCCTTAAAAAAGTCATTTTCCTTCATGGATGTGAGGACGATGTCTTCAATCGAAAAAAAGGTGTTTGAAATTAAAGCACATCTTCCTCTCTGTTTGTGTCTCCTCTTCTCTGCAGACAACACGAGGCGAGGGGTACGTACCCGAGCGCCGTCGCTCTGATACCTTTGATATTTGACTTCATGTTTCTGTGGATCACTGCATGTCAAGAATCTCAGTTTTTCACTTTATTAATACATTTGAAATATTTTCACCTTTTCTGTGGTCCATTATTTTACAACTGAAGGGTGGAGAGCTCACTGTGTATTGGTGAATTAATGACTCCCTCAAGTGGAGGAGTTCAAATGGTTTGTGAGTGAGGGGAGATTGACAAAGTTCAACTGCAATTGAACTTTTGATTCACAATAACTTTAGTTTTATATGAAATTGCACTACTTTTTGACATTTTATGAGATTTCCAACATAATCTGTGTTCAGAAACCTGTTTTCATTCACTCTGTTTCACTGGAATTCCTCAATTCTTGCTCCTCCCATCAGGGTATGAGGGTGGTGAACATCGTCGGCTTCAGGCGAGGGTACCAGTACCTCAACGAGCTGCTGAAACTCGCCCAGCCTTTCGGGAAGGTGGTCAAACACCTGGTGCTGGACCTGAGACCCGAGGTACTCTGTTCAGTGTTGAGTGAAAGTTTAATCCTGGACATTTGTATCACTGCAGTAAAGCAACTTTTTCAAACATCAGTTGAAAAATGTTCCAAATGCAAATTTGGAGAAGTGGTAAATATAGAAGTGGTAAACGAACCTGCATCCAATTGAAGTAGTTGGATATTTCCTGAAAAGTATTTTTAAATATCGCATTGTCTCCTCTCCCTCGTCAGGCGTTCCTTCAGTTCGCCACGGAAGAAGAAGCACGGGCAATGGCCAACTTCTACAACGGGAACATCACGGCATCAGTGTGCGGGCGGACGGTGAAGATCAGTCACTCCATGAGCTACCCCACCATCCAGGTGATTTATTTATTTTTTTTAACCTCCATGTTATGTTTTCATCTGATTTATTAATTTCTACAAAATTTGAAACCTGAGAATAAGGTTTGTGTCTAAAATGTTCTAAATACATACACCTTAGCCAGACTGCAGTGGTCATTGGTTAAAGCTAAAGTATAAAAAATAAATAAGTAAAATTAGCTTTGAGCAGTCATTTAAAACAAACCCCAGATTCAGCTGTTCCAAAGTTTACGAGCTACAACCTCAAAGTGTGATCGGCTCTGGATTTACAATAAAATCATGGATCAATTAAAAGATTCTGATCAGATGATCAAACGGCCGACTGCTGTTTTAAGGTTTCAGCAGGTCTGCTACATAAGCAGGTGCCTGGCTGTGTTGGGCTTTATGTTTATAGTAAAACTAAAATGAATTGTGACTTACACTGGAAATCAGTGACAGGAAGCAGGATCAGAGAAGATGTGGATCTTATTAGTGTTCCAGATTATTGTGGGCCAGTAAAAATGTGATATTTGTGACATTTGTCAGATAAAAGAAACACGACTGTATGAGGACATGTCGGTGTTTGTTTATTCTTTGTGGGCTCATTTTCTCTGTGTTTGCTGTTTAGTCCGGTTCCAGCAAGGTGGTGTACATCGGGCAGATCCCCAACAGCAAATACACGGACGAGGAGGTCCTGAAGCTCGCCGAGCCATACGGGAGGGTCAAGAAGTACTTCCTGAACAGGATCCGGAGAGAGGTACGGAACTGGGACAAATGCACATCCAACCTGAATCCACATAACTCTTGCTGCTTTAAAGCCGTCCGATGCTTGTCCTCAGTGTTTCCTCGAGATGTACAATGCCAAGGACGCAGAGAAGATGGCTGCCGATTATAAAACGAAGCCACTGAGATTCAGCGGGAAGCTCCTGACCCTCTACGTGAGCAGGAAGTACAAGCAGCTCAAACACGGGTGAGTTTTTTCTTTTTCTTCTTGTGTGCTCGCTGCACGAGTTTGATTTATTAGTTTCTCTTCACAGCAGCAGTCATCTTCAGGCCTTTTATCTAAATGTAAATCTGGAGATGACACCAGTCTTTTACAGCTTGTTGATGAACTTTGCTTTAAGCTGAAGCCTCTGAACCCCTCAATCACGTCTGTCCATTAAGCCATAGAGTGCCGAGCACCAAGAAGAGAGCGAGCGAGAGCCCGCCACTAAAATCCTCCCATGACAGCGAGGAGCCTCCAGGGAAGAAGCCCAAAGAGGAGGTCAAACCAGAGGAAGAGGAGAAAAAGGAGGAGGAAGTGCAGAGCTGTGAAGTCAGTGGTGAAGAGACGGTGATGGACGAAAATTCGGGTGCTGAGAAGCTGAAGGACAGCGAGGACGTGAGTCGTTTGTACAGGTCGTTATTGAAGTGTTCGATCAAAGACGACTTCGGTGACATCGAATTCATTTAAACATCTTTCCATCAACTGACCAGAGATTTGAGCTAATTGCTAACAATGGGGAAACTTTGTTTTTACACATTTTAATTATTTAAATACATTTTGATTAGAAATAAAACAGGTAAACAAGAGGAATCTTTTGTTTTTCTTTTATTTTCACAGATGGAGACATCAACTAATCAGAATGAGCAGACAGAGGCTGTTCCTGTCGCTGCGAACAAAGCCAGCGCAGCGTCTCTGCCCCTGCCGCTGTACGATCCCACCACACCCATCGGTGAGAAAGCTTCGCCAGGTCATCGTCAGGTTCACGTAAAAAAAAAACTCGCCGTCATCATCGTCATTGTTACCATTTCAGGTGTTGAACATGTGAAGGCGGGGTTTTACTGCCGCATCTGTTTCCTGTTTTACTCCAATGAAGACACGGCGAAGAAGATGCACTGCAGCAGCCAAGCTCACTACAACAAGCTGCAGGTGCCCACATAATGATACACCTTAGACCTAGCCACATTATAACATACCTGAAGTACATATGCGACACTGCCCCACCCACATTACAGCATATGTTTGTTTTCAGAAAAACCTGGAGAAGGAGCAGAGCAAAGCAGAGAAGAAGGCGCTGCCGACCTGAGAACACCTGAAGCTGAGGAAGAGGCGTGAATGTCAGATTTTTTTTTAAGGTTTTAATTTTGTTTCTTTAGCCATGTGTGAAGCACACATCTGAGTGACTTCCTGCTGCTGCTCTGTGGGCTTTATGCCTCAAAGACTGTTATTGATTAGTTATGTTATTGATTGGACAAAATAAAATGTTGACCAAACAGTTTTAAAAGTATAAAAACATTTTGCCTGTGCAGGTTTTTCCTTTGATTTTTGAAACATCTGGTTTTTCAAACTAACATCTGAACAATAAATTATTTTTTTAAGAGTCTTAGATGTGAATATTTGTTTAACGTCTGAAACGGACTTGACTTTGTTCTTGGTTTCTCAATAAAATGTGTTAAAATGTTGTTAAAATAGACATTTTTATCTTGTATTTTTATTTATTTAGGGTTAGCTTTTTTGGTAGTTTTTTTTTTTTTTTTTTTGTTCCAAAAATAATAAAAAGAAGAAAAGATTGTACTTAGGTTTCTGCATGAGGCAGCATGTGGTTGGCTGGGCTTCCACTGTAATTTACCCGGTTGATCAGGTGATCCATCTACCTGGATTATTTTCTGCGAGGTAATCAACCTCACTCTCTCAACAGTTTTCCTCACTACCTTCCTCTAGTTTGACTGATGCTGCTGTGCAGAAAAACAAGATGTTTAAGCAGAAATAAGTAAACCTGTGAAGCAAAAATAAAGGTGAACGAAGGAGATTTATTTCCTTGCTGCTCTTATTTTTTTATTATCCTAAAATTACAAAAAGATGACATTCAGGATGAGAGTGTCACGCAAAATCAAACGCAAACAAGTCCCCCCCCCCCCCCCCCCCCCCATAGATACTACACTAACATTTTAGAGATGTTTCTAAAAATAAATCTTAAAAAAATCAGCTGTTTTTAATTACCATTTATTAAATAAATTAATATACATGAATATTAATTGTATTTACATACAATTCATTCTAAAATGTATAATAATTCAAATATTAAGATAAAACTACTATTATTATATTTTATAATAATAGTTATACAAATATAAATGTTTTAAAAACGTTAAAATGGTTTTAGTATAAATTTGAATTTATTCCTGTTGCGCTGATATAGTTATCAGTTGTCAGGTATTATTTTTTGACACTGTATTTAAAACTGGCTGCAGATTTTAGAGCTTTCATACGATATACAAACTGAACAGACACCTTTTGTTTGAGCGTTACATTCAGACACGTGATCGCACTGAGACATACCATTAAACGGAGCACGGGGGGAGAGTCCATTGTTTAAACTTTATTCACAAGCCCTGACTGTCCTTCCAGCTCATCAGTCTTGCTGATAATAAAAAAGTAGTTTAACTAACTAGTAATAAAGACAGAAGAACTTACCGAGCCCTCTATTTGCACTAGAAAGAAGAAAAAGAACCGCGAAGAGCAGAGAAACCTCAATTAAAACCCGCTGTGAGTTGAGACGAAATATCGCGATACTTCATAGTGTGCAATATTCAGGTGCAATTGTTTCTCACGCAGGCTCATAAATAACTGATCTAAAGGGTTTTGGAGAAAGGGTAAGAGCGTCTGTGTCTACAGATTAATCCACATTATACACGAAAATTCACAGTTAACAGCTTTATGTACAGTTTGCACGTTAAATATCAGATAATTGAAGGGTTTTACCTATGCTAGTGTTAGCATGTAGCAGGCGACGTGTGTTAGCAATGTTAGCTACCTTAGCTACACAGCTTGTCTGAGTCATTGTTGGTCTGCTTTTACTCACTTTTGGACGCCTAGTTTTAATTATCTATGCTTTTAGTTAAAACATGCCAGGCTAAACAGAGTAGTGTTTATGGATGATATTAGCGCCCTTAGCTTAGTTTAGCTGTTAGCCCCTCCCCCGTAGGCGTGTTTGCTGCAGCTTTCCTTCTCCTCTCACTGTACCTGCACAGATGTTACTCCTGGTCTGTGTCAGGCTGTGATTCACTCAGAGGCTCGCTGTAATCTCGCCTCTTGTCGATGTTTTCGTGGACTCAGAGTTTCTCTTCCTCAGTGAGGAGGTCTCCATCACTCTGTTTGCATCAGGTCATGTTCATCCTGCTGGGCTGAGGTGAATCTTTCTCTCTCTCCTCCTTTAACCGCCTCCTATGTTCCCTTTGCAGTAAAGATCAGAGTCGTGCTCCTCCGCCTGTTGCTCAGGGCCTCCACTGGCTCCTGTTTTCTTAGGAGAGGCTTTGTTTGAAGCTTTTTCTACCTCATTGTGTCTCAGCAGAAATAAGACTTGCCACCACAGAAGAAAAGGAGCTCCTGCTCACTTTGACCACATTAAGTTCCCGTCATCTTTGAAGACCTTTTCCAGCGCCTGTTTCCTTCTTTATCTTGGCTCTCTGTGCTGAATCCAGAGAGCGGGACAGACTTTTTGATATCATGTCTCAGAAGACGCAGGCTGACGGCGCTCAGAAACACTTCGCTGTGGGTCGGGGGCTCCTGGCTGCTGCAGAAACCTTGAACTTCAACATGAATGAGCAGCGTCCCAACAGACCAATGGGGGTGGGTGTGGGCATGGGCATGGAGGGCCAGGACGGCAGCGGGCAGATGCCCCGACGTGGCAGCGGCGGTGGCGGCAGCACCAGCAATCTTGGCAGCACCATGAAGCTGTTTGCCAGTTTGGGGCTGTCGCCCTCTGACCTGGACGCTCTGGCTGAAATCCCTGAGGAGGAGATCAGTGTGGAGACGCTGCCACACATCCTCAGACAGCTGAAGAGTCGCAAGGGGGAAGCAGGAGAGCGGCGGGCGGCCATGTCCTCTGATGCTGCGTATCGAGGAGGAAGCTGGGAAGAGGGGCATGTGGGGAGGATGGGCGGTTCTTCTCTGGGACAAGGTTCAGCCAAGTCCTCCACAGACTTTGGGTACAGCTCCCTGCAGGACGTCTCCTCCGGCCGGGGCTACGGCTTAAATTACAGCGGTGGAGGTGGGAGCAGAGAGAGGCCATACTCTGAGCTTTCCCACCGCAGTGGGCTCGGCATGGGCCCGTCTGAGCCCGTCTTTATGCAGAGGAGGATGGGCTCCCCGTCAAACGGAAAAGTCCAAGACTTCTTGGGAGTCATGCCCCCCATGTTCCCCCACGTGTGCTCTCTTTGTGACTTTGACGTTCATTCCACCATGGTGAGTACGTCCAACCTGCTTCCTCTTTTCTTCTCGGACTAACTGTAAATGTTTGAGCTCCAGTCTTCCTTCAGTCAGTGACAGGCGCTGATTCAGGTCCGGTTTACTTCATATAATTTCCTTGTTGTATCTCCTCACAGCATGTTCCCTCTCTCCATTTTCTCAGCTGAAGCTCTCCAGCATTGAACAGTTAGATTTGGATCTTTCCAGCGGTCATCCAATCAAACCAAAAATCTCTTTTTATAATTAGTATCTGTTCACATGAGCTGGTAAAGCTGTTAATGTTACACATTCAGTCTGATTTACTTGATCTTTTCACTTCATTAGCTTTAACAAAGTCCTGGGAGGATCTTGATTTGCTCCTTGTGTCTCCAACATGAAACATTTAAAGCTCCTCACACATTCATGGACTTATCGAATTGGCAGCTTTTAAACCTGTGAGACTTTTGGCAGCTGGGGTCTTGTGTTTGTTTTTCTTTAGTTTGTGGTGTCGGGGTTTCTTCTGGGGCATTAGGTCTGAACTTTTAAAAAAGGAATTAAGGTCTTAAAATGTTCTATTTCCCAAGCCTTTGCTAAAGATTTGAGAAATATACACATGGTATTTTATAACCTTCTTAAAATCAGTGACACTTTTAAAGGTTACTGTTTTGTCTAGCCAGTTTAGAATCCAAAGAGATCCACATTACCCTTTTCTTTTCTTGGAAAAAAGGCATCAAATGCTGTTTTTCTTTTCTTTTTTTAAATCATTTCTAAAAGATCTTAAAAAGCACTATTTTGATTTTTAAAATGGTACAGGAACCATTTTATCATACCCTTTAAGTAACAGGTGATAACATTTTTTTTTTTTTACTTGTACTTTTTTGGGTTTTTTTTTAAACTATTCCCTGGGTGCTTTTCTGATTGAACCACTTAAGGTTAATAACTGTTTGAACTGGACCTTTAATATAGAGGTTCCATATTAGGAAATGAAATGGTTTGAGCGTCACTCATTCTCTAGATGTGTTTGTAGGAGTGGAATCAACACATTAATGGACTCCGCCATGCTGAAAACAGACGGCAGCTTCTTGACATGTGAGTCGCTCTTAATACACAACACTGAGCCAAAACATTGAAACCATCTGCAGTCAGTCAAGATGTGTCACCTACTTGGTTTATGCTGGATTGAACTCAGAGGTCTTTCCCTCTTTAATAGATGTTTAATATTGTGTGAATGTTTTTTTGTTTGTTTGTTTTTTCTTTTAGGTATCCTGAGTGGGAACCCGGTATGGGCTCAGGCAGAGGGTAAGAGACACTGATACTGTTAGTAAAACAGTAATTATAGTGTAGAAAATATATTCATCTGCTGCTCTCTGTAATCATGACTGAATTGTGGACTCCATTTCTAAGCTAAGTGATAGCAATGACAGCACTAGCATTTCTAAGTTAGCTTGTGCTGTCATTGAAGCACTCAGAAGTGAAATAATGACATGGACTAGCAGAGTCGGCCCACATGCTGCTACAGGCAACTGAGGGGGACATTACACTTCAGTCTGTTCACACACTGGAAGTAAAAATACTTTAATACTTCAAATTAAAGTAAAATCTGTGATAGACTGCAGATGAGAATCAGACATCATATCATAAAAAATCAAATTCTGGGGTTCACAGACTCTTTGCAGCTTCTATAGCTTGTTTGTGCTAATTGAGTAATTTTTATAATGTATTACATCATATTATATTTTGTTCTAATAATCCAGATGTTTGATAACTGACTCACACCCTAGTTCATTTATTTCCAGTGGAGGTCTCTCAGAGACCCCCAACCTGTCTGCAGGGCTGCTGGGTCCCGCCCCCATGTCTTCAGGACCAATGGGAGGGATGTCCTCGAGCTGGGGTAAGATACATGCAGATGCCTTTTTCTTCTTCTAATTATTACTATTATCATTATTGCTGGAGGTTTTAGTCCACTCCAGGACATAAATCGGTCTTAACTTATCCTTATGTATTTTTTGAAATCCTAAAGCAGGAGGGCTGATCGTGATATTTTAAATCCATCATTTTTTTAATATAATGAACGTTTATTTGTTCATTTAATGTACTGACTTCACTTGCATCCTTAACTTAGTCTTTTTACTCAATTTAATTTAGTTACTTTAGCTTATTATAATATACTCATTTATTTACTGTACTTATGTAATTAAAGGAATTAAGTAAATTATCTTTAATTTTGTTTCAATATCTAGTTGTCTGTCTTGTTTACTTTACTTATCTTACTGTACATGCTGTACTTACTTTACTTACTTACCTAGTTCTTATTTTCCCTAATTTACTAGCTGTACTTGCTTAACATATCTTACTTTACCTTCTTTAGTTACGCACATTCTTTTCTTACTACACCTAGTTTTGTTACCTACTTTACTTATCTTAATGAATCAGCCTAGCTTTCTTATTTTTCTTATGGACTTGACTTAGGTTTGAACAATTTGAGAACAAGGTGACGCAGGATTTTGAAATTCATACCATAGGTGCATCTACTAGGAGGCTGAGAGGTGGCAGAGGCTGCCGCCAGTATTTTCTTTAATTTAGTTTTACTCTTACCATCCTTTACTTACTGACTTATTTAACTGTCTGTACTTTATTAACTTACTTTCTTTTCTTACTTTTTTCGATTTACTCAGTGTACTTCTTTGTTTATTTAGTCTACTTGTCTTACTTAATTACTTCATTATTTTTCTTTACTGTTACTATTTTTGTTTATTTACTGACTGTACATACTTACTCTACTTGTTGTGTTTTACTTTTTTGCTTTTCTTCCTGTAATTTGTTTTCTTCCTTGTCAGACTTTACTCACTTTATTAGCTGTACTTACTTTACCATATTTTCTTTACTTTCTTTACTCTTCTCACTTCATTTACTATTTATTGTACTCGCTGTATTTAGTATATTTTATTTACCTGCTTACTTTACTTACTGTGATCACTTTAGTGAGTAAAATAAATAAACTATAGTTGCTCTACTTGGCTTACTTTACTCAGCTTTCTTACTTTACTTGTTATACTTACCTTATTAATTTGGTTAGTGTACTTACTGTACTTACTTATCTTACTTTATTTACTTGCTGACTTACCTTACTTATTAAACTTAATAATTCTTCTGAAAATGTTCGGGCACAAAAACCATCACAGATAAAAAAAACAGACGTCAGGTGCTCAAAATAATCTTTAGACTCGAACATTAGAACAGGCTTTTCCCAGCAGAACGCCATGTAATAAATACTCACAATGAAAATGGCGGGCATTACAGCTTCTATCTAAAAATGTATAGATTCAGGCGTCGTGTACTCCAGGTACACTTCACGCAAATCGAGTTGCCCGAGATTCACAGAATTTACAGAAAATGCGCTATTTTGTGATATAAAGCGTTATCAGGATGGGAAATGTTTTAGATCAGGATATGAGATTTTGGTCATATCGCACAGCCCTAATTTAATATAATCAGAGCCTTTAAAAAGTCTATTTCTGTATGAAATATAAAAAACCCTGCACGGTCATTTTGGTCACTTAAAAGACCCTAAATTGGTGGCCTAAATATTGTGTTTTTCTGTGTCAGGTGGAGGTGGAGGTGGAGGTCCTGGACAGCTGGGTCTGAATAAGGTCAGTCTGAACACTTGTGTCACCTGCTGTGTCTCTGATCCTGTGGATTTCAGAGGGTTTCAGTAAACATATTTCCTCCCTCCGTGCCAAACACATTGTTTAAAAGTTCACGTCATCCAGAATATCTTTGAAAAGCTTTGTGGTGCTTCGGTGACGGTGCAGCAGTGTTAAATGTCACGTCCTCAGCTGAGGAGCAGGGTGGTGGTGGTGAAATACGACAGGAAGCCTCTCAGCAACAAGACCCTGTTCGCCTTCGCTGAGCGCTTCGGCTGCCTGAGGGAGCACCTCATCCTCAAGAACAAGGTAGGACAGCTCACCTTGCTGTTTCCACTTCATTCATTTCAAATCAGAGGAAGGGAAAAAATTACCTTTTAATAATTTTTAAAAATCATAGGGAACAAAAAAAACAAACAGATTTTGGATTTAGATTGGGACACTAACATGAATTTGATGTGGAAATCAGCTGTACTCATGAAATTTAAGTAAAAATATCACACAAATTAAAAGTGCAAAATTCTGAGCACCCCTACGAACTCTGAGGGGCTGTAACTGGAAATATTCATTGTGTGAAGGTAAAATTTTGCTGGGCTTTGCGAGGTTAGCTGATTCTGTCGGGATTGGGTTGGAGGTAACGATTGATTTTAAATGTGACGACTCATGTAATTTAATATAAATCAGAAAGGGAAGACTAATGAGTCGTAGGAAGGTCAGTCAGTCTTGAAGATGTGTCAGATGTCTGGACTTTTTTTTTTCTTTTTCTTTTTTTTAAGAAAATGCAAATAATTTTTTTGAGGAGGTGTTTGAAGTATTTGTGTTTTGCCTCTGACTCAGAAGAACAATTTTCTAAATGTTTTTTTAAAAGGAGGGAAAAAGAAATATCACATTAGCGCATCTTAAATAAAATGGTGTAATATAATAATAATAAGAAGAAGAATAATAATAATAAGAATAAGAATAATAATAAGAATAAGAATAATAATATATGCCTCAATAAAACAAAGTGAGCTTAATAAAAATCAAACTAAAATTCAGTATAAGTTAATAACGTACTGACTGCAGCAAGTTAAAATCTACATAAATGGCAAAAAATGATGTCTGGATCAAATATAATCAAAGTTAAAAAAAGAACAAAATGTTAACTACAAATTTTATTTAAATTAAGCTGAATATATCACATAACTCATAAAGTTAAACGGGTCAAATAAGGGTTGATTTTTCAGAAGGATTTTTAAACAAGCGTACCAAATAAACCAGAAAAGAGAAGGGTGACTTGAGGAAAAGCAAAAACTTCCCCAGAAAGTCTGTATAGGGAAAACTTTGACCATCGCTCAGTCCAAGCCCTCACACTTTACAGAAACGAGCCAAGCTTCAGTATCGTCGTCCTAAAGATCACAAACCACTGGATCTGACCTGTTTCCTGTTTCACGGTAAGACCTGAAGTCTAATTTCCGTGTCCATCAGGCTTTTCTGGAGATGAGCACTCATGAAGAAGCTCTGGACGTGGTGAACTACTACAAACAGCACCCGGCATCTCTGTACGGCAAATCCATCTCCTTCTACCTGTCCCAGACCCTCATGTTCATCGAGGTAACGTTGCCCTCGCCAGTTAAATAAAACTCACTGCTTTCCGACAGACTCAGACCCTCACAGGTTTCCATTTTTTGACCCGCAGAAAGACGAACGTTCGATGGACCGACCGATGGATCGACTGATGGACAGACCTGTGAGGGAGGTCAAAGGTCAAGCCAGCAAGGTAGTTTTTTTCTCCAACCTGCCTCGCGAGGATGAGAAGAAGAAGGAGCTGCTGACCATTGCTGAGCGCTTTGGCGTTGTGGAGAAACACCTCTTCTTAACAGACCAGGTACTGGTGCCATCGCAGACTTTAAGCTTTAGCAAAAAGGAAAGTTTGAAGCCTTAAAAGTCAAGCAGGGATCTGTCTGAATCCAAACTTCTCATCCCTCGACCACCACCCCAAAATTTTTCAAAGACACCAGTCTTGCTTAAACCTGGCATGTCAGCCATGTGGTCTGGTAGTCCTAACTAACATTCGGTTATTCATTAATGTTTTTTTTAATACTGCTTTTCGTGATCGCGGATAGTGTGGAAAGTGTGGTTTTTATTGGTCACAAAATTGGCCTGTACGCCCTCCATGAGCTAAAATGAGTCTGACTTTCCATGTGTGCAGGCATTTATCCAGCTGGGAACTGCAGAGGACGCAGAGATGCTGGTGAAGTATTACACTGTGAACCCCCTCACCATTCGAGGAAGACGGATCCGCCTCAATGTCTGCACCAAGTACAAAACCCTCAAGTGAGTACCTCAGACGCGTGATGGCCGTGACATGGTCTGTGACCTGGTGCAGGAACTCTTGAGTATGATTCTTTCCTCTTCTGTGGAGTAGGAAACACTAACAGAATTTTGTAACTTAGTTTAAGTTAACAAAAAGCAAGTAAAGAAAATAAAGTAAATTTGACAAAAAAAAGTAATTATAGAAAGTAAATAAGTAATTAAACTAACTTGAGTAAGAAAAGTGAAGTCAGTAATGCATTAATGTTTCTGTGCTTCACGCAGTGTGAACGCAAGGAAGGGTGGAGGAGACGCTTCGAGCAGGAAGAGTGGCAAAGCCAACTCCACCTCCTCAGGCACCGGAACCAGGACCTCCTCCAAAACCACCTCATCCAAATCATCCACCTCCAGGTCCAAAGAAGACAAGAAGAGGGAGGAGAAGGAGGAGGAGAAGAAGAAGGAGGAAGAGAAAGAGGAGAAGAAAGTGAAGGCAGAGCCAGAGGAGGAGGAAGAGGAGGAGGAGAAGGAAGTCTCAGGAGTGATGGAAGGAGGGGAGGATGGGGAGGAGGAGGAGCAGGCAGCAACTGATGGAGATGGGGAGGAGCCAGAGGGAACAGAGTCTGTGAATTTGACGGTAGAGGAGTCTGAGGATGCTCGACAGGAGGAGGAGGAGGAGGAGGAGAAGAAAGAGGAGGACAAGGTGAGAAAACAAAAAAGATGAAAAAAAAATATTAAAGCCAAAAGTGATTCCTGGAATTAAACCGAACTGCACACAGGTTACTGATGATGTCACTGATGACACACCTGGAGACACGGGTGAGGTCAAGCAGGAGGCGGAGTCAGAGCCACAAACGGAAGCGGCAGAAACAGAAACTTCGGCCGAGGAGCACGAGAGCAAAGAGGAGGCGAACATGGAGGCGGCAGAGAGCTCGGAGGCGCCCGAGGCAGCGGAGGGAGATCTACCCGAAGAAGAGGTGACGCACCTGCTCTGTCCTTCAGTCTGTAATCCAGGAGTGGCACAGGTGTGTTAATGATGTCTCTTCCAGCAGGACTTCCCAGAGAACATGGAGGACTTTGTGACGCTGGACGAGCTGGAGGAAGACAACGACGAAGCCCACGGAGAGTCGGACAATATCGGTACCTGATCAGATCAATATTTAGAGATCAAAGTTAACACTTGTACCTGTAATCTGCTGCAGCACCAGCTTTTCCTTAAAAAAGTCATTTTCCTTCATGGATGTGAGGACGATGTCTTCAATCGAAAAAAAGGTGTTTGAAATTAACGCACATCTTCCTCTCTGTTTGTGTCTCCTCTTCTCTGCAGACAACACGAGGCGAGGGGTACGTACCCGAGCGCCGTCGCTCTGATACCTTTGATATTTGACTTCATGTTTCTGTGGATCACTGCATCTCAGCTGCATGACACTCCCTCTAAATCTGATCCTCTGAGGTCACACTGTAACTCTAACTCTATTTAGTGCTTCGTCAGAGGCGTTTACTTTGATAAATACTCTGAGTTTATAATAATCAATATGTTTATAATGGTGTTTGCTCAAACCTCCACACAGAGGAAAGTTTTGCATTAATAATGATTTTTGATCCATAATATCTTTGCTTTTATATGTAGTTGTGCTACCTTTAGACATTTTGAGATTTCCAGCATAATCTGTGTTCAGAAACCTGTTTTCATTCACTCTGTTTCACTGGAATTCCTCAATTCTTGCTCCTCCCATCAGGGTATGAGGGTGGTGAACATCGTCGGCTTCAGGCGAGGGTACCAGTACCTCAACGAGCTGCTGAAACTTGCCCAGCCTTTCGGGAAGGTGGTCAAACACCTGGTGCTGGACCTGAGACCCGAGGTACACCAGAACTCACTCACAGTATTTAAAATATTTAAAATTAGAGACTAATTTTGAAAATTAGTAAAACTAAGGAGAGCTCCTTTCAGTTGTTTCCGAAGCATCTTTTAAGGTTAAGGCGTACGCCTTGGACGTTTAAACACCTCTTTGTTTGTCTCCTCTCCCTCGTCAGGCGTTCCTTCAGTTCGCCACCGAAGAAGAAGCACGGGCGATGGCCAACTTCTACAACGGGAACATCACCGCGTCGGTGTGCGGGCGGCCGGTGAGGATCAGTCACTCCATGAGCTACCCCACCATCCAGGTGAGCATTCGGGCTGGTTTTATTTCATTACACCGCGCGACTTTGTTTGACATGCCGGGTCAGACATGTTTGAAACCTCTATGTGACGTTCATGTGTCTGAGTCTGCTCTGTCACAGAACTGAGCCACGAACAAATGAAATGCACCGCGTGAAACTTCGGCCATCTAAAATCCAAAAAACTGACAAAGATAAAGACAGCCTCCAGTTTTAATCTCCAGCGTATATTTCTGAGCTTCTAGTAGGGCTGTGCGATATGACCAAAATCTCATATCCCCACAGAAGACAAAGGCTGTTAATGGTCCCACAATCTCATTTTAAGCCCCAGATTGTGGAATGCCTTACCTCCATCTTTGCACTGTCTTGATTTTGTTGATTGTTTAAAGAAGCAGCGGAAGACTCATTTACTCAGAGTGGCTTTTAACCAGTTTTAAACTACAAAAGCAGGCTGATGATCTGACTGTAACATGTTAAACTTTTAGTATGGAGTGAGAAAGTATTTAAGGGAACTGAACTCCTCATCTTGAGTTTTAAGGTCATTTCTGATCCCTGTAAATACAGACGAGGTCTGAAACATTGTGAATCTCGAAGCCAGATGTTTGAGCTTCTGCGCAAGAGTCTGTACATTTCACACTCTTTCCCTCATAACATTTGAAACATGACAGCAACTACTCCAGTTTAGAAAAGGGCTTCAAGGATTACTCCCAGTATGCTTCATGTTGGTAACAATGGACAACAGGGCAGTGGATGAATAGTCAGTTTTGCTTAGGAAGGTTCCTGACTGCTTGAAGTGACCCTGAAGTGTCTGAAGTTAAATTCTCCACATATCAAAAAAGTAGCTTCAATGCTTCCTCAAGACCGTAGATTTTTATAAATACTCTTAATTCCAGATTATGAGCTAGATTAACTGACTCAGAGTGTATTTAAGGTTCTATAAAGCTCAGTTTGCATCAGTGACGTCTGTTTTATGGCAGCCTTTAGGATTATAATGAATTAATTTTGAGACCTTTTGAATTTCCCCTACTCCTTTCTTTGATTTGATCACGTTTTCTTTTCTGCTTGCTGTTCAGTCCGGTTCCAGCAAGGTGGTGTACATCGGTCAGCTCCCCAACAGCAAATACACAGACGAGGAAATCCTGAAGTTCGCCGAGCCATTTGGGAAGGTCAAAAAGTACTTCCTGAACAGGATCCGGAGAGAGGTACAGAACCGGGGCAAACGCACGCCTGAACTGAATCTGTTTAATTACTGCTGCTTTAAAACCGTCCAACATTTTTCCTCAGTGTTTCCTCGAGATGTACAATGCCGAGGACGCCGAGAAGATGGCTGCCGATTATAAAGCGAAGCCGCCAAAGTTAAACGGGAAGCGCCTGACAATCTACGTGAGCAGGAAGTACAAGCAACTGAAACACGGGTGAGTGTCATCGTCGTCTTCTTTGACCCCTGGGTGCATGAGTCACCGCTAACGGCTGTTCGACCGGCGACCAAATAAAAGCTACAACCAATCTAGAAACACTCTTTTACCACAAGCAGCAGGAACTGTCGCTGGAACATGTTTCTGCCATTAACTACTGGAAAATCCTGTATTTCCAGAATAATCACCAGGCTGACATCTGAGTGCATGATGTCATCACTGTGCAGGAAACAAAAAAAAATTATCACAAAATTATCATGAAAACTTCGACTTGTTTAAACTTTAAATACTGTTTTTATGTTGAAGTGTCCCCGAGAGCCTGCCCTCTAAAGTTAGCCAGGGTTTTTCACTCTTTGGTTTGCTAATTTTGAGAAAAACGTTCAATGGTGAAAAGTCAAACAACTCTTTCTGATGTTTTATATGCTTTGTTGAGGTTCTATGAAAGCCTTGGGACCAGCTGACTGTCGGGTCAGACGACTATTCTGTAGTGTTGATGAAACATCACATTTTAAAGCTTTGCCCAAGCGCCACGCCTTGTTAGTCCAAAGGTTCTGTTCAGTTTTATCTGTACTCCTGTTTTTGAGGCTGTGGTGAAGAGCATACAGAGGTGCATGCTGGGAGTTTGTGTTTCTGTCACATTAAACGCTCTCTCTCATCTCACTGTGTTCGCTCAGCCATCGAACGCCGAGCACCGTGAAGAGAGCGAGTGACGACTCGCCACAAAAGTTCTCGAAAGATGCCGAGGAGCCACCGGCCAAGAAACCTAAAGAGGAGGCCCAAACAGAGGTGGAGGAGGAGAAAAAGGAGGATGTGGAGAATCAGAAGGAGGAGGAGAAGCAGCAGGAGGAGGAAATGGAGACCCCTGATGTGAGCGAAGAGACGGCGGTGGAAGAAAAGTCGGCTGCGGAGAAAGTTCCTGAAGTTTCTGCTGAGAGGAGCGGCGAGGACGTGAGTCGTTTCTGAAGATCTTTAATGATCAATAACGGCGTGATTATTGATTACTTAAAATACAGTTGGATTAAACAAATTCTCTCCCCTCAGGAGAAACAGGAGGAGCTGGTGGAGCAGATGGAGACATCGACCAATCAGAGCGGGGAGACCGAGGCTGCTGCTCCTGCTGAGAACAAACCCAGTGTGGCATCTATGCCGCTGCCACCGTACGACCCCAACACGCCAATCGGTGAGGACACTTTCTGATCGCCAAGCAGTCGGCTGGTTTGTTTAAAAAAAAAAGAAAGAAAAAAAAAGTCGTCATCATCGATACGATTGTTTTCCTGCAGGTGTCGAACATGTGAAAGCAGGGTTTTACTGCCGCATCTGTTTCCTGTTTTACTCCAACGAAGACACAGCAAAGAAGACGCACTGCAGCAGCCAGGCGCACTACGACAAGCTCCAGGTGAGAACCAGCCCCGCCCCACTCATAGCTCCACCCACACATGACCTTTGAGCCTGAATCAACTCCACCCATCTGACACACCTGATACACGGCTCCGCCAAACAAACTGAAGTTTGTTTGTTTTTCAGAAATACCTGGAGAAGGAGCAGAGCAAAGTGGAGAAGAAGGTGAAGACGACAACGCCGTGAGAACACCCGAAACTGAGGAAGAAGTGTGAATGTTGGACTTTTTAAAAAATCTTTGTTTCTATAGCAACGTTTGAAGCACACATCGGAGCGACTTCCTGCTGCCGCTCTGTGGCATTGAACCCCGAAAGACTCGCTGTTTGTAGCCACACCTCCTTTTTTTTTTTTGCTTTATTTCTGCAGGTATTGATTAGACAAAAGAAGAACCAATAAAAGAGCTAAACGGTCAGGAAAAGGAATACTGTGTTTAAGATCTTAATTTTAAAACTAAACAAAAAACCTGATACCGGTACAGGTGTTTACACAGCTGTCAATCACTTTCTTTATTCATCTAAAAACATCGGATCAACAGATGGAATCATCAGGCGACCTCAACTCCCCCTCTGCTCAGATCTTTCCCATAATTAAGCTACAGCGTCCTGAAGATGGACTCTCCCCTACACGTCACCTGAGTTCACGCAGGTCACATAAAAATGTGATTTTATTCCAGATTACCTCCGTGATCTTAAAATATTCAGAAACGTTCTGCTCCAGGCTGTCAGACACTATAATCTGGTTATTTTCAAAATAAAAGACCCAGTGTTTTGTGCTGTCGCCATCGGTCTCATGCCATTTAGTTACGGCTCGATTTCTATCACTTTACCGCAGTCTCACCGCTACATCAGTGTCACGTTTGTAAACAATGAAGCGACAGATCAATGGCTGTGATCGTGAACTAGCCTTTGAACAAATCC
This sequence comes from Pelmatolapia mariae, assembly GCF_036321145.2. Taxonomy (NCBI): domain Eukaryota; kingdom Metazoa; phylum Chordata; class Actinopteri; order Cichliformes; family Cichlidae; genus Pelmatolapia; species Pelmatolapia mariae. The sequence goes on along the minus strand of NC_086228.1, from coordinate 12,604,237 downwards.
ATGGCGGTGTCACGACTTCCTGGGCTGACATGTTGAACTGTAAGTCTCTCTTTGTTTGGAGTTTTCTGTTTTAGAAAAATAAAATAATAAAACCACAGCTGTTCATGTGAGATTATTTATTTGACAACACCACAGATTTTCTTAAATTACATGGTTTCTGTGAAGGTGCGGCATGAGTACAATTGGACAAAAACAGATTAGAGCCCAGGGAGCGGTTAATATTCTGACATTACAGCCTCTTTAAGACATTTTTCTTAATTTAACAGCACCTGAACCTGGTGTTTGTTTCTAAATCTTCTGGGTTGACCAATCAACACCTTTTAGGACCAGAGCACGTGAGTAGGAGAGAGCCTGGAGCTTAACAACAGAAATCTAAGAAACTGGCTTTTTAGAGTCACAACTCACTCTTTCTCAAACATACAGTTTCTGTTCTGCATGACATAAAACTTAAATATTTATACATTTTGATTTTTCAGCAGAAGCTTTTTTTTTTTAAAAAGATCTTTGTACAAAAACTCAAAGTCCAGTGGAGTACAGACAGAAATCAAATCATGTTTGGGATCTCAGTCTCGTTTCAGCTCTGATATAAGTCAATTAATAAAATCTGAAGGTAACCAATTTTTCTGCAGATGTTCAGCTCGTCCACGGATCCCTCCCAGTCTTCTCCTGAAAAAAACAAAACAAAGCCTTAAGTTTTTATTTTTCAGCTGAATTTAAATGAACATTAAAACCTTTTTTTCCCCTCCACCTGGTATTTGCTGTAATGCGACAGGCTGCTGCAGTGCTGCTGTTTGGCTTCATCCTCTTCAGCGAAGATCCGCTGACACAGGTTACAGAAATAACCGACGACCGGTCGCACGAACTCCGTCCCTACAAAACAAACACAAGCGACAGTGAATGCACCGCTGCCACACGTGTTTAAACTTCCTTATTATGCAACCGGAAGCAACAAACTAAACTGTAACTAAATAGGATTTCAAATAAACTCAGAGGTAGAGCTGGACGATATAATATTTTTTCATATCACGATATGTTTTTTTCATTTCAGGCGATAACGATATATATCACGATATAAGCCAAATAACTATATTTGTAAGATTGAAATGTGCCATTGCTCACAAGTAAAATGTGAAATAATCTGCAGCTTGTTTTAATTAAAATATTTATTTCCCATAATAAGTTCAACAGGGTAGATGTACTTAAGGAACATGAGACTTCAGTTTCAGATAAATAAAGGCAAATATTGCAAACTACACAAAAGGCAGCCGCTAAAGCGTTTAAGTTTCAAAATAGAACAAACAAAACAGACTACTAAATTGTCAATTCTACTTAGAAACAAAATATTAATTCTAAAAATAAATCTTAGTTTGTTTTACAGAAGAACAGACAAAATTGACTAACTTTTGTCAATATCAAATAAACTGAGAACTAAAAGGAAATTCTCAATCTCTCCTTGTTGTATAGCTTAGCTTTTCAAACAGTTTTAACAGTTACTTTAGTCTGACAAAAGCCGAATGACGAATTAGCGCTTTCAGTCAGAGATTGAGCATGCACCGGTTTATTGTATTTCCAGACTTGCTTTCGGCACAATTTACAGTGCGCGCTACTCTGTTTTTTGTCAGACTTGAAATAGCCGAAATACCTTCACACTACGGAACTTCTATGGCCCTTCCGTTCAACAATCTCTCCGGCATTGGAACCATCATCGTTTTTTTCTTCGGTAACCTTCGCTCACGCTCTCGGTTGATTTTTCTCTAGTCGGCAAACTCATTTCCTTCATTACCTGGGCAGCCCGGCTGCAAAAACAAATACACATGTGCGCCTTGGCACTTGTGCTGTACGTAACAAGTCACGTGACGTGATGCTGCGGCTGTGATTGGTTCGGCTCTGCGCTACTTAATTTGGATTGGCTGTTCTTTTTTTTTTTTTTTTTTTTTTTAAAGAGGACAAGAGAGATGAGGCCTATCGCAATAGTTTAATTTTTCTATCGAGAAATAGTTATTTCGCAATACATATCGTTATCGTTCTATCACCCAGCTCTACTCAGAGGCTTTCTTACCAACAGGTTTGGTGGGTTTCTGAGGTTCAGCAGCGCCCTTTGCAGGTCCAAACTGGGGCTTCACGTCCTGAAAGTAACAAATCAGTCATGAGCTTTAATCCTGCACTTCAGAGCAGATTTTCATTTATTTATGACCAAAAATCTTTTTCCATCATTAACCGTGTTTTTAACTGCTTCGCAATATATTTAAATTTAAAATCTATTCATGGCACAGGTAATTTTAGTAAGAAATATTTCATGGCTGAGGCAATTTGAACAAAACTACATATTTAAGACTGAACTACAGATAAAACATAAAATAAATGGAGCTATTTTAACAGCTGATTCAACATTTGAGATCTGTTGAACACGATGGGAATGTCAGCCTTTTTAGAAATTTTTACGAACTGTTTTGGCGTTTTTAAACTACTGAGAAAACATGAAATAGCATTTAAGACTTTGATGTTATCCTGGGGGAACTAATATTTCTGTTGAGCTGGTATCACAGCACCTTCGGGCTTTCAGTTATACCTGTTCAGGCCGTGGTTTCGAGGGCTCTGTAGAGGAGACTGGTGGACCTGGACTCTCTGCATCTTTCACATTTGGTCTTGCTTCCATACAAACGTCTATTGGTGTTTCCTGCTCCTCCTGCTTGAATGTCTGTGGTGTTTCCTTTTTGATATCATCTTTTTCAGGTGGTGCGTTATCAGCTGCCGGTTCCTCATTTTGTTGAGTATTTTCTTCCTTTAGTTCTTTCTTCACAGTTGTCTGAGGCACTGAATTATTGTCAGGAGCTCCTTTTGGTTCCAGCGTCTCGCTGTCTGGAATCTCTGCACACGATGACCCTTTCTCAGGCGTCTTTCTGCCCGCGGATTCCTTCTCCAGACCGTTTTTAAGGTCCTTTTCTGGAGGCTCTTTGTCCAACGATTCCCTCTTTGGAGACTTTTTGTACTCAAACTCTTCTTCTGAAGTTTCTCTGAATGTAGACTTGTTTTCCGGAGTCGTTTTGGATGCGGACTTGTTTTCCAGAGTCGTTTTGGATGCAGACTTGTTTTCCAGAGTCGTTTTGGATGCAGACTTGTTTTCCAGAGTCGTTTTGGATGCAGACTTGTTTTCCAGAGTCGTTTTGGATGCGGACTTGTTTTCCGGAGTCGTTCTGGATGCGGACTTTTTCGCTGGAGTCTTTTTTATTGTAGAATCCTTACCTGAAGTTTTTTTAGATGGCAAATCTTTCTCTGGAGTCTTTTTCCCAGTGGATTTCGTTTCTAAGGTGTTTTTGACGTCCTTTTCTGGAGACTTTTTGGATGTGGACTCTTTCTTTGGGGTCTTTTTCCCTGATGTGTCTTTCTCTGGAGGCTTTTTTGACCCAGAATCTTTTTCTGGAGTCTTTTTGCCTGATTTCTCTGATGTCTTCTTCGGGGACTCCTTCCTCCCTTTAGACCTCCTGTCGGTCTCGTCCCGGTCCGAGGTCTTGGATTTGCTTCGTTTCTCGCGCTTCCTGTTACGACTGTCCTCGTCATTGCTGCCATCCGAGTGAACAACCCATCTGCAGGAAAGGGGTAAAGTGTGAATTTCATGATTAAAAGTTCACAGAAAAGAAATTAGGAAGAGTGAAGAGGCAGTTTCGGACCCGTTGTCAAGTCTGTAGTATTTGGTGGAGATGCGGGCTTTGAGTTTGGGGCAGTTGTGGATGGCTGGTTTGCTGACGAGCTCTTCAACAGCTTTCAGGGCCGCTGAAGAACTCGACATCTCAATGAAACCCTGAAACACAAAAAGAGTCTGAAAATGGTCCCAAAGGTAAAGAATCCACTCAACTCTGAACTCTAAGGGTCACAACATAAACAGGATCATCGTAATCTACTATAACTGTTACTGCAAGTAGCAAATACCAAAGCCAACATACACAAACACAGAAATGTAAGATAGCCTCAAGCCAACTTGGCTGGCCAATCAACTTCCACATCAATTTTTTTTCATCCAATAGGATGGCGGAGCCTGATGATGCACAGGGATTATAATCATCATTCCTATTGCTGATCCAGGCTGAATCAACACACTGTTTGGATTCCTCTATCAGCTGACAGAGGTCATGAAAATGACTGTGATGAATGATGTATATGATCAATGTATCCTTTATGCAGTTTGTATTCAGGCTCATAACTGTATCAAATTTGATTTTCATTTACAGAGATATTCACTTTGTATCATGTATTTATAATATGTATTTAAATTTTAAAAAGCTAAAAAAGTATTTCTTATCTCATCTCATTTTCTTACTGACCTCTCGTCGATTGCCAATCAGGTAATAGCGCACCACCTTCCCAAAATTTCTCAGCAGTTGGAAGAAGTCGAAGAGGGCGTAAGTAGGTGGCAGGTGGCCGAAGTAAAAAACCCTGCTGGATTTCGATGTTGACTGCAAGCAAAGAAAGAACAAACGGTTATATCAGCAACATATCAGACAAAAACTCAGCCGTTATATTAAAGGTAACACTTACCTTGGGTTCGCCTGCTGATTCTCCACCTGCAACAAAATCAAACAGGAAGAATATCAGAAACTGAACAGTAAGCTTTAAAACTCAACCAAACGTGCTGGTATATATATTTTTTATTGTGTTCAGCATCACAAGACTTCCAGTTATACCTTGGTCATCAGAGTCATCTTCTTCCAGTTCATCCAGAGTGATGCAGTTTTCCAGGTCTACAGGGAAGTCCTCCTGAAAAAGCACACCGCTCCAACTGAATCACTTTTTTTCCACTTTATAGCTTAAAATATGTCCACACTAACATGCTTATCTAAAAAGTCTTTACCGAATCCTCCTGTAGAGGAGTCTCTGTCGCTTCCTGTGACTCCTCTACTTCCTCCTTCTCTTCCTTCTTTATCTCCTTCTCTGACACAGGTTTCTCCTCATTGCCAGGCTCTCCACCCATCACCTCCTTTACTTCATCTGTAAGGGAGGGGTTTTTTTTAAAAAAGTCAAGCATTTCCTTTGTTTTCCTTTAAAGGCAGCTTTTCCGTGAAAGCTCAGCTCTCATTTTCTACCTTTTTCAGGTGCTCTCTCTTCAGGACTCTCTTTTTTCTCTTCCTCTTGCAGAGCCTCCTCATCGTCATCCGCCAGATTCTCCCCATCCTCAGCAATCACCTCCATCCCCTCGATGTCGCTCTCCTCTCCAGGCAACCTGAAGATCAAAGTGGCATCTTTAGTTAAGACTGTTCTAGCAGAGGCTTTTCTGCAAACAAAAAAACAAAACAAAAAACAGCAACATGAGGAACTCACGCTGCCTCCCCCTCCACTTCTTCTGTGTTTGAAACTTCAGGTTTGGAGTCTTCGAGAGGAGACGGTTGTTCTTTGGATGTGGACTCTGCATCTGTGTAGAGAATAAGATTTAACACCAGCCTGTCTTGAGTGACCGGTCCCGGCATCGTGTTGCGTTTTCTTACCTGGTTTCTCTGGTTCTGCCGTCTTTTCTCCGTCATGTCTGGAGGACTTGTTGCTGGATCTCTCTCTAGACCTGGATTTCTTATCTCTGATGGATTTTTCCACGGATCTGGATTTGCTTCTGCTTTTTCTTTCTTTGCTTGACTTTTCTTGGGTTGTAGACTTGGTTTTTGTCTCTCTACTGGACTTGTCTCTGGAGGTGGACCTGGTCTTCTGGTCTCTGTTGGATTTTTCTCTCGATTCGTCTCTGGACCTGGATCTGCTTCTACGCTTCTTCTCTTGGGACCCTTTCTTGCTTTCGTTGTTGGATTTTTCTTTTGTTTTTTCTCTGGACCCTGACTTAGACCTGGTCCTGGTCCGCTTCTCACTAGTGGACTTATCTCTGGACCTGGACCGGGTTCTGCTCTTCCTTTTTCTATCCAACTTGTCTTGGGACCTAGATCTAGTTTTGGCATCTCTGCTGGATTTTTCTTTAGATTTATCCCTGGACCTGGACTTGGACCTTGTTCTGGTCCGTTCCTCTTTGCTGGACTTGTCTCTGGATCTGGACCTTCTTTTCTTATTTTCTGTCGTTCTGTCTCGGCTCGAGCTCCTTGTCCTCTTGGTGGTACTCTTCTTCGTACTTTCATTCTCTTCTTCGTACCGCTTGGCTTTTGAAACCCGCCTACAGGACAGACCAGACAGCAGGACCATTATCACTGATCATCCCCTGGATGATAATCCGCCAGTTACCTTCCTATCGGGTCGGTCGTACTCACATGAGAGTCTTGTACTCTCCAGAGAAGGAGACAGAGATCAAGTCATTGTTGATCCTCAGAGTCTTGGACAGATAATAATCCACCAGCTTCTGAGCATCAGGGGCATTCTTCATCTCAACGAACGCCTAAAAACAAACAAATAAACAATGTTTTTGTATGTGTTTTCTAAAGTGACTATTTCATGTGACTTCCTCACCATTGATGGCAGGAACAGGGTGTAGAGCGGCGGGCCGAAGCGTTTGATGATACTGATCAGGTCGGATTTTCCATCTTCTCCTGATGGAGCGGGCGTGAAACTCACCACCCGGGAGCTCTGAGGAGACATCAAAGTGTGAAGAGACTTTATCAACAATGAAAACAGACGTTTTTCTAAATCTCAATCTGTACAACGTCACAAAGAGGGAATACTCTATACTCTCATATGGCCCGGCTGTAACACAGAAGCCCCACCTGCCTGCAATCAGGGATTTCCCTGCATGTAAAAAAAAATGTGGACACCTCTCGCTGTGTTTGTGAGACTGGAGCTTTTCCAGACTGAGATCTTTTTCTTAGTAATAACCACACATTTGACACTGGGAGTTTCTGTACTTTTCATATGCAGGAAAAACTGTAAAGAGGCGTTTCTGAAACACTGGACGTGTTTCTCTTCTACCTGGAGAAAGTTGAAGGCGTTGGAGACGCTGAACTCGATCTGTTCTCCGTTCACAGTTGGAGGATAATTGCTGTGAAACTTCACCAAGTCTTTGGCCTGATCGACGGAGCCCATCTCCACGAAGCCCTGCAGGGTTTAAACCCACTTTAATAACGCTCAAGTGCAAAAAAGAGAAAGAAAGCTGCTGCTCGTCTTTAAATGAACGAAAATGCAAATATCATCAGTGTGATGATGAAGAACCTCGCAGACTCACCAGATACGGAAACATGATGACCTTGACGATCTTCCCGAACGGTTCTGCAAGCTTCCTGAGGTATTTCTCATCGACAGACTGAGACGGAAACTTGACGCACACTACCTTCCCTTTCTCCAAAGTCTGACAGGAAACAAACACAAAGACTTTCAGCTGATTCAGGAGGGGCTAAACCGAACCTCATTAAGATCTTAGACACGTCTCTACCTTCTTTACCTTCTTCTGCTTCGACTTGCTATTTGACTGCGATGCTGCCGAACAGAAAGAACAAGTTTAAGCAGAAAAACTTAAACGTGTAAACACAAAGGCACAGCTGACTGATGCAGATTTACTTTGACTAGCTGCCGGGGCGCCTTTTCCTCCATCTTTCTTCTTCTTCTCTGATTTATCGTCCCTAAAAATGAGAAAAAGAGGACGATCAAACAAATTCAAAACCGAGCCACTGAATGAACAACAAACATCCTATCAATAAATAAAGCTGATCGCAGCAGCTTTGGATCAATATCAGGACCGCCAACATCTGGACCAAAAACCCGTCCTTCAATTACTAGAAAAATAAAAAATTGATTTGCTGATATTGCACTTATATGTTTGAGACGTTTCTGACTTTATTTTTATGAAACTTTAATAAAATTGTAATTTTATTACAAATACTTTATATGAAAAAGTAATATTACATACAACTAATTATTAATAATTAATTCATTTTAATTTATCAGCTGTTTTTGAGATTTTTAAATATATTCTGACATTTTACAAAAATACTTTTAAGTAAATAAAATCAATTTATTATTTAATAAATCCAGAATGTAATGTCTATGATATATTGCACTACATGCTTCTCAACATGTTTTGGACATTTTTCAGATTTTATAATCACTATTTATAATATTTCAAAAATGCGATTTTATTTCATTTATAATTTACATTTTAATTGTTTATTCAAATATTTTTGTCCGGGTCACAGCTTTTTATTAGTTTTTTTTCCAGACTTACTTGGCTGTGCTGAATGAATATCGCTCATATTTGCCATTCTTTTTTTTAAATTTTAGAATTGTTGTCTCAGTTCCTTAAATTAGTTTAAAATAGCTAAGCTATGCAAAAATGGCCACATTTCATCCTGGAGCCAAAAAATGCTGCATTGAAAATCATTGATCCCACATTTATCTTGACATCAACCAAAGCATTTCTTTAATGTTGGATCACTCGCCTTCAATTTGAAATTTTTATTTTATTTGTCCACCAGGTGGCACTACTTTTTACTATTCAAAGCATGGACACAGTAACTGCAGGCTTACGTAGCGATACTCATTTTTGGTGGTCACAAGTCAAAAAGTTAATCAATTCAAATCTGCTGGATGCTGCTGCAAGCCCCTCTCATCAGCAAGCGTAAGGGCAGTGTGAATTTTGAACGAACAGAAGGAGAAGAGCCGGCAGCGCCACGTGGGAAGCTTACACGCAATAACCAGTGTGTCCATTTGCAGCCTCTGCTCCACCTCAGCTGGGGTCCCTATTCTTTAAAGAACTATATCATTAATACTTGACATTTATATTTCAGGCTGAAGTAGTTTTAAAAGATCGAGCAATTTAAAATGGGGGAAAAAAATCTTACTAAATAATATTTTTACAGTCGTTTGTTGAAATGTGGCGCTTTTTAAATTATAAATTATATGTCATATCATTGTAAATTGGTCAATGTTTTTCAGGGTTCATTAACATCCACGTTGTTCAGCTGATCATGCTTCTGGCTTGCTGATTATTTATTTATATCAAAAAACCAACATTTCATCTTTGAGACATGTCAAAGTTTTCCACTTTGATAAAATTCAGCTTTCTGTTCAGAGGCGTGAGAACGATGACGTGGTTTCGGTCACTGACCTTCGGACCGTCTGCATGCGGCAGTCCCAGTTAGGAAACCTGTGGAAGAGATGGGAGAGCGTTATTAAACCCCGTAAGCATTAGATGGAGAGACTTGGCGTTGATGTGAAGTAAACTCACTGCTGCAGGAGGCTGAGCTGTCCATCTGCATGGTGCCTGCCGGTCACGTGCTGAATCCAAACCTAAAAACAACAGGAAGTAAACCCGTTACCATCTCTCTTTGTGGCACTCCGGTCTCGTAGGACACGTGCAGCTCCCATCATCCTTTGCTGCTGAATGCAGACCCTCACACCACCCACACAGAGTGCAGAGAGAGATTCGAGGACAGGTGCACTTACCTTCTGCGACAGCACAGTGATATCACACAGAGAGCACGAGTACGGGAACGATGGCGGGACCTTCCCGTGGAAATCCAGAGCTTCTTTCCGTGTAGGCATTGAGGGCGAGGACTGACTGCTCCTCGTGGAGGATGTGTCACGGCGGCTCGCCTGAGGTTTGGACTGGTACTCGCTAGGAAGAGGAGAAGCCGTCACCAGCGCCGATGACCTGTAATCAGCTGGTCCAGCCTCAGAGAATCGAGATGACGGCGCTCTATCTCCTCGCCTCGCTGGGCTGTAAGAAGGAACTGGACCAGTCTTACCATAATCAGAGGGGCCCTGCCTGTGGTGGAAGTCCACCGTGTACCCCAACGGCGATGATAAGGATGACGATGGTGGCAGCTCTGCTCGGCCGGAGCTCACGGTAATCGGATTATTCCAGCGATCCATGAGCTTCTCCGAGGGAGGAGGTGGTGGTGGCAGGTCGTCCAGCGGGTACTGGACCGACGTGCGATGGAGCTGGTCCCAGTCTCTAGAGGAGGAGGAGCTGCTCGTGGCGGATCGATGGGTGGAGCTGGGAGGGTAGGAGGAAGAGGAGGGGGGAGACGGAGCCCGGGGAGGGAAAGGTTTGACGGTCCCTTTCTTGCATTTGATCTGTCTGAGGATGTGTGGCAGAGACTCAATAGTGAGGACGTCTTCGGGCAGCTCGGCTAGCAGCGCCAGATCACTGGGCTCCAGACCGCAGCTGCTCAGGATGCTCAGAACATTGTCCTGCGATGACTGTAGCACTCCAGAGCCCCTGGACGAGGACGAGGAAGGGCAGGAGGAGGAGACAGAGAAGGAGTCTTGTGGCTGCCTGTAAAAGTCGCGGTCTGCTGAGGAGTGGCGGTAATCCACAGATCTGTAAGGCCCGGGATCAGTTCTGAAGTCGGTGTCAGACGGCGGCTTTCTGTACGGGTAATTCTGAGACATGATGGAGAGCTGTGGAGAAACGCTCTGGGCGTTTCCTGCAGACAGAAGGTGTCAGGGAAGACAGAAGACGTAAAAGGTGATGTGAAGGTGGAGGACGAGTTGCCCTGAGAGAAAACACTTAAGAGTGAACACCACGTGCTCAGGAAGTGAAGAAGGAAAAAAAACATTATTTTCTAGATGGTGTCACGTCTGCCTTGGCTACTTTATGATAGGAAATTTCTGATAATGTAAACAAAAACATAAAAAGTGTTCATCCTGATACAGTTTTGGTGAAAGATGAAGTACACCCTCTTTCAGATGTAAGGTTTTAAGTATGAGGACATGCAGAAGCAGCGTGTGAAAAACGACACACCCAGCAGCAATAACTGAGTTATCGCAGTGGAGGAGTTCTGGTCAAACTCTTCTTGCTTCAGTTCATTGAGGTTTGCAGCAATCATTCATGCACAGCTCTCTGAATGTCCCACCCACAGCATCCCAGTCAGGCTGAGGTCTGGACTTTGACTGGACCATTGCAGCATCGGGATTATTTTGTTTTTCAGCCACTGTTGGAGATTTGCTTCTGTGCTTTGGATCACCATCCTTCTTGACAACTGAACATCAGCTGAGCTTTAGCTGTGGGACAGGTGGTCTCACGTTTGACTCAAGAATACTTTAGTACAGAAAAGAGTTCACTGTTCATTCAGGGACTGCAAGGTACCCAAAACATGAACCTTCCACCACCGTGCTGACAGCTCGTTTGAGGCGATTGTGCTTTGCAAACCTATGTTGTGCTGCCATGTTCTTCTCAGAGAGAAGAGGCTTTCTCCTGGAAAAACCTTCCAAACAAGCCACACCTGTTATTCTAATTGTGCTGTCATGAACTTTAACATGCTAACTGAGGCCTGTAGTCTGACACGGAGCTCTTGGGTTTTCTTGTAGTTCAGCATTGCACGGGCTGAGCTTGGGTGAATTTGCTGGGACGTCCCCTCCTGGGAAGATTGTTCTGTTAACACACCTGAGTAATCCAGACCAGCATAATTCCGCTTCGATGAAGATCAACTAATCAATGTGTTTGATTACCAGCACCCGGCTGCTACTTACCCTCTTCATTCCCATGGAAGCCGTAAGGATGAACTTTGTTTTTCACACTCTGCTTCTGTCTAGGTTTTTGTGAAATAAATAATGACACATGTAATATGTCATCTGTTGCTGTTCATCTGAGGTTGTATTTAAATGACTTTAAGGCCCTCTAAGAATCAGATGATTTTCATTACATCCTGATACTGAAAACCTTTGAATTTGAAGCAGGTGTACTTTTCTTTTTAATGATAGATGTACACAGTTAACGTAAAATTACGGCTGTTCATATAACGATATATATCGGATGACGATATAAAAACATCTATCTTTTCATTTTACGCTATCGTTTGTTTCGTGGTGTCGCAAAATAAACTGTTTACGGCAATATTTTTTCATCGTTTTGATGGTCACTGTAGTGGCTATATTAATTTCTTAAAGTTCTCTCTTTCTCTTATATTTAATATAACCACACTACGGACCGACAAGCGCCTGTTTTATGCATTGTAGTTAGTGATGTTCGATTCGTGAACGAATCGTTCAATACTCGAGAATCACTTTACTGACTCGTGAATCATGATTCACAAGCGCAACTGACTCACTGACTCATCCCTGTTGCTGTTAGCAAACTAATTCCATTAGTAGAAATATATCTAGCTTATAATTAAAATTGTGGGGAAATAAACAACAGCCAGTTTATTAACAAAAACATTCCTGGTCTGAACTGGAAGAAAAAACCCTGAGTAGAAGCTCACATCAAGACAATAGCTCCTCGGTTCACAGTAGCATTGCTCAGCTAGCATGCTAACAGCACATTTGAGGTACTCACCCCCTCCCCCTTGCTGTGCTGAATCATAGCATAAGCAAATCACTCAGGACTCACTAACCCCCTTCCTCCTGGCTCACAGCTCAAACGAGTTGAATGAATCACTGAATCACTCACCCCCTTGCTGTGCTGAATCATAGCATAAGCAAATCACTCAGGACTCACTAACCCCCTTCCTCCTGGCTCACAACTCAAACGAGTTGAACGAATCACTGACTCACTGACTCACCCCCTCCCTTCCTGTTACGAATCACTCACTGGGCGTTTATCAATATGCGTACTTGTGCGTACTTGCGTTCTCGTGTACTCGTGATACGTCATCAGTCGGAGACCAAGTACTGTTCCAATTCAAAGTACGCATCACGCCGAGAACGCGAAAAAGTCCCGGATGTGTTCTCGATCCGCCCGTTTTATCGAGCATGCATCGGTGTAGACTTGGGACAGCTAAATATCCCAGAATGCATTTCGTCCAAAACTCAACAGCAGACTCCCGGCACATCGTTTCCAACCCCCCCCCCCCCAAACCGCTCGCGGACTTCTCACTACTCAGGTTAAAGAAACCCCAGCAGCTGTCTATAGTATTGCGTGTCCACTAGAATAGAAATAAAAGCGTTCTAACATCTCACCTGCTTGTTTTTATTAAGGTATGTACACGTATGTACATGTACACTATTTTTATTAATAGAGGTTTCACTACTGAGGTTAACAATGATATATAAGTCTCTTAGATCACTTCTAAATGTTAATGTTTGGTTTATTTCAGTGTTTTATTTGTTCCTGAGTAAACCGGTTTGGCTGTGATTAAAGTTAAGCTTCATAACATGTTACTTACAGTTAAATTAAGAGGGGACGGCAGTAAAAACTCCGGACCTGTGACATCATCACGTACGCTGGTGTTCCGACTGTACAAATCACGAGTCCGTGCTCGCGTACTTGAGAATTGAGAAACGGCCCACGAGTCCGTGCTCGCGTTCTCGGCGGGTACGTACTCCCATGCGTTCTCGGCGGGTACGTACTCACCGAGAACGCGAGTACGTACTCGCGTACTTGGGCATTGATAAACGGCCACTGACTCACCCCCTCCCTCCTGGCTCACAGCTTCTTCTTCTTCTTCTTGGTTGGCAACCAATGTTAAGGCACTTTATCGCCCCCTGGCTCACAGCTCAGTGGCCATTTAGATGAGAAAATATATATTTGACACATTTAAGGAAAATACAAATAAAATAAAAATTAATAAATGTTCCCTTTAGAATTTTTTTGTTCTTTTTTGCTCTAAAGAAAATAGTTGTTTTCTTTTACAATCATTCATCTTAGCAGTAGGATTTGCATTAAAAGATAAACAAGTTTGAGTGAAAATATACATTTTTGCACTCTCTGGTCAACTGACTCAGTGACTCAAATGACTCAAGAAACCCGATTCACTTTGGTGAGTGACTCATTAAAACTCGATTCAGTAAAAAGAATCGAATTTACCATCACTAATTGTAGTTAGCAACAACGATGGTAAAACCATCGCGTGTCCGCTGGTTTAGTTTCCATATAAACCTTTCACAATAAAGCTCAAGATCCTGTTGAGACTTTTCAAAATAAACTGAATCACGTGAAAGAGTATGCACAGTATTTACGGATGAGAAGCCAAAAAGAGCCGTCAGGTGCTAAAAAATAAACCTTAGACTCAAACGTTAGAACAGCCTTTTCCCCGCAGCACAATGTGTAATAAATACTCACAAAGCAAACGGCGGCCGTTACAACTTATGTCTAAAAATGTATCGTTTCATGCATCGGTTAAAACACTCGACTCTAGGTACACGACGCCCAGCTGGAAACACTTAACGCAAGTCGAGCTGCCCGAGATTCACAGAATTTACAGAAAATGTTAAATTTTGTGATTTGTATCGTTATCGGGACGATAGATGTCTTATATCGGGATATGAGATTTTGGTCATATCGCACAGCCCTACGTAACATTATAGAAAACCAGAAAAGTGATAAGAATATATCCTGCTGATCCCTAAATGCTGTTAGATCAAGCTTCAATAAAATAAAGAAGAAATTAATAAAAATAAACACAGTTCTTCTTTAAGCTGCTAGCTTTAGAGGTCTGTACAACAGATTATCTGCCATCATCTTCTCCTATCCCAGCACCCTCCTCTGTCACACCAACTCTCTGCATGTCCTCCTTCATTAAATCCATGAACATTTTCTGACGTCTTCCTCTTTTCTTCCTGCCTCGCAGCTCCGATATATCCGCTCTCCGTCCTCTGCAAATGTCCATGATACCAGATATTCAAACCTATCTAAACTTTTACTCTGTCTGCTCTTCACATGTCCACCTCTCCACCTCTCATTCACACATGTATTCTGTCTTGCTTCTACTGACTTTCATTGCTCTTCTCACCAGAGCATATCTTCACCTCTCCACACTTTTGCTAGAGATCACAGTGTCGTCTGCAAACATCAAAGTAAACAGAGACTCCTCCCTGAACTCATCTGTCAGCCTGTCCATCACCACTGCAAACACGAAGGAGCTCAGAGCAGATCCCTGATGCAATCCCACTCCCACCTTGAAACCATCTCGCTGTCCTCATTTATATCCTGCCCTTATACCTTCACTTCTCAACCACTCCTGACTTCCTCATGCAGTATCACAGTTTCTCTTCTGCCTACCATATTCTTTTGACCATTTTTTTTATTATCAGTGTTTTGTTTTGTTTTTATTTTTGTTTTCTGTTTGTTTGTTTGTTTGTTTGTTTTTTGGTGGGGGGGGGGGGGGGGGGGGGGATTGGTGTAACCCGGATTAATCCTCTCTGATCAGGGGCCCGTTCTTCGTACCTTGCTTACTACATCCAAGATCAAATGACACATCCAAGATCAAATCATCGCGCTAACCTTGAGCTCGCTTATCCGGTTCTCCGAACACACCTGTTGTTGACGATTAGTATAGCTGGATGAAGTAATCTGAGATCACTGGGTGGCTTAAAAGGGGCTACGCATCGATAGTAGAAACATTGATCGGCAACCCTGTGATTGGTCGGCGAAGATGTCGAAGGAGCGCGCTCAGTATTTTACGGCAGCAGACCAAGAACTCTTGATTGAGGGATATCAGGAGTTTCAGAGTCTAATTAAAACGCAAGGGAATACTGCAAAGGCTGCAAAAGCAAGGAGAGAGGAATGGCAGAAAGTTGCTGACAAATTAAACTCGTAAGTAATTTATTATATTACATTATATCATGTGATATTATATTATACCACATTATATTATATTACACCATATCCTCTGTCACATTAGAGCCACAACAGGACCCACTAGAACATGGGAACAAGTAAAAGTGAAATATAAGAATATTCTACAGAATGGTAATATTTATCACTTATATTGCTTTTAGTCTCTTGAAAAGAGACCCTGAAATAACCTGTTTGTTTGTTCATAACAGCAACCAAGAAAAGGGCAGAGCAAATAAAGACAGGTGGTGGTCCTGCACCCCCTCGTCACACCCCGGCTTTTTGTACTGTGACATTTATTGACATTGTGGGGTTTTTTGTGTGTAGTTTTACATAACACTCCATCACTTTTACTTGTTCCCATGCGAGGGGTGACTGAAGCATGCACAGTAAGTTGGGAAATATATATATATCTATATATCTAGAGAGAGAGAGAGAGAGAGAGAGAAAGAAAGAAAATAATACCCTCACGGGAATATCGATATCTCTCTATGAGCACACTGTCGCTCTGAGCTAAAGGATCCTGTCTATCCCGCAATATACGCTGAATTCTGAAAACTCTCCTTATCAATCTTGCACCTTCCGCAATGGGTTGCTCGCGTACAAACGGACAGGACATGGCTGCGACAGACTTCCCAAATCCACCTTCGCTTTTATAGCCGTGGTCTCTCATCTTGATTACACGAAGTCATTTACTATTACTACTCTAAAATATGAATTACATCTGACATAATCTACTACATGACATAGAATGATTAATAGTACATTTCCCTTTTTTTCGGAAATGACCTGTATGTATCTGTATGAAATCAATAAAAGAATGCTGCATTATATTTAGTTACATTGATAATATTTATTTATGGTAAAACAGTGGCGAAATATCGCTGTTGCTTTCATATAACTGCAGCGGACATACCTGAGTGGCCGCGATCTAATCCTGTTTACATAAAGTAAACCTGCTCCCGAGCAGGTTTACGCTTACGGATCTGTTGCTATGACAGCAAGTCCCAGATGAGCTTCGGAGAACCGAACGATCCAAGATCACGCGAAATCGTCAACATTCAAATCCGGCTAACTTACTTAGCGAGGTACGAAGAACGGGCCCCAGAGATGTGTTAACAGTTCAGAGAAAGAGGTTTCGAGGAAATTCAGCGCTCAGTGGTTTCATTATCAACGAACTAAAAGTGTGATCTAAAAAATGCCGAACGAGCGTTTTCATGTTTTCTTTGCCGAGTTTTAATCAGAAACATCGTCGAACAAAACCGAACCAAAAAAGCCCTCTAATTTCTAACCTGTCTGTGCAGAAAAGAGCTCCGCTAACAGTTAGCTAGCGGCTAATGTAGAGGAGGAAATAAAATCAGCGGCTCACCTCAAATCAACGCTGCACCCTCTCAGGTGATCCACGCAGCTCCAGGCAAAAAAACAACTCGTGGACCCGCCGCTGGCTTTGTTTTCCACGAAAACAGACGCAGAAAGCCGACGATTAAATGCCGCAAACAGCCTAGCTGTTTCGCCTGCTACTTCTTCTTCTTAGGTTTACAGGGGTCTTTGCATCGATGCATTCTCGCCCTCTGCTGGTGGGGGGAAAAATGTTGAAACAAAATAGACCAATTAAAATTTTCGTCAAATTGAATTACCAAAATAAAAAAAACTTTGGAGGAAAACATATTTATTATTAAAATATAAAATAAGCTAATATATTAATATATTACACTTGAAATTATTTATTAAAGAAAACATTAATAAACATGAAAATAATGCATAATATATACATAAATTTAAAATTCATAAAAAATATATTACGGTAGGTTAGTAATATATTATATATATATATTGAATATTATATCTAAATTAATACAATACGATATTTTCAGAGATAAAAGTAACAAAAACTAAAATTTATAAATAATTAATAAAATTAAAACATATTTATAGATTAAATGTAAAATAACATGATGTAAAAAAATGTAAGTAATAAAATACAGTACATACAAAAATGTATGTACTAAAATAATAAAGTAATAATAAAAATAACAAAACAATCATTTAAGATAAAATTAATGCAAATTAAATAAAATGTATATAATAAAAATATTAGAGAATATGAATGTAAATAAATACTAATTAATCAAAATAACTAAAGTTACTTTATAGCATATCAACATTTTTTGTCACACATAATGTCTGAATTAACTATTTTAAAAAATAATGAAAAACAAGGAAGCTGAATAGTAGCATCAGAAAACTAATTTTAGTGGACGCAAATCATGTTCTGATTGCCCCACTTGGCCTCTGTTTGAGAAGCACTGGTCTATAGAAATATATTTATTGTATTTTACTGACCTTTTCACTCAGTGTTTTACTGACCTGCTATATTTTACTAAAGTGAACACTTAATTTGTTGTAATTTTATGTGTTGAGCTACTTTATTTGTTAGAGGGACTTATTCTTTTATATTCTTATGGATTGTGTTTACTGTTTATATACAGTAAAAGTGTATATGATCATATATGACGTATATGATCAAATCTACCAAAAGTGATTCAGCATTTTGCTTTTAAGTACTTTTAATGTACTTTGTTTTTTTTTTGTTTTTTTAGTTTTTTTAATTAGTTTGTATAGTTTCAATTTCTGTCCTCCAAACTTAAAATCTTAACTTGTTTTTTCTCCTACTGGTGCTCATCTGATAGATAAATGAAATGTTTTGGGATAAATTTGTGGAATTAAGTTTGAGAAGTTTATTTGCAGTAATTTTTTTGTTGTGTTGTTGTGTGTAACCACAAGGTGGCGATCTAAGACTTCAGTGAGCTTGTTAAACGTTTACCTCTCCTCCTCCTCCCTGTGTGGATTATTGGAAAACTGAGGCAGATGAAGAACACAACATTCAGATTCAAAGCTGACGGTAAAAACAAATAAAAACATAAAATAATAAAAAGACGATATACTTCACATATGACGCTCGCACTAAATATAACAAATTTAACTAATAACAAAAACATTTATTCACAGAAAGGATTAAAAAAAACAAAGTGATGTTAATAAATGTATACTAATATACTGATAACCAGGCGGTCTCTAATGAAACACACAAAAAGTTAAAATCATTTTAAAAAGCTAAATTAAAAAATAAATCAAGAAATAAACAAAAAAAGGAAATTTGTTTTAATACAGTAAATATACGGCTGTTACAAAATATAAAATAATGTAAAATACTGCAATTAAAAATAAAATGATCACTGGGTAAATTAATATAAATACATATTTAAATATTAAAACAAATTACATGTTTTATAAATTAAAAAGGAACAAAACAACGAGCTATACATTTTTGATAAAACAGTAAAATATTTTAATAAAAGGTTAACATGATAAAATATCAAAATGAAAATAAAATTTAAACAAAAACGTAATACAATAAATATAGTAACAACAGAATAACATAATTTGTTTAAATACATTGAATTAATAAACTATATAATATATAATAATATATATATGTGTGTGTGTATTGTAATGATCCAAGACAAATCGAGATTTCACTTCACTTTCACTTCAAGATTTCAAACCAGTAGAAGAAATACATGAAAATTATAACACTTACAAAAAAAAGGGAAGAATCGTAAAAAGGAGAGAAAGAAAGAAGAAACTGAGCCTGTCTCATTTTTGTTGCCTTAAAATCAAAAACAGAAAATTTACTGTTAAAGACACAAATATCATAAGAATAAAGACAATTTATTCAGCAACAGATACATTACAAATATGACAGTAAATTATGTTTCAGCTGAAACAAATGAAGGTGAAACACAATAAAAACAAAAACATCTCACTGAAAAATTGCTGAAATAAAAGTAAACTTGTTATCATTAGTATGAGTCATACAGCAGGTGGAGCCACAGACCACATGTTGTACACCACTGAGGCCACTATCAGAGCTGTGAGTACAGCAGAATGTGTACTGTAAGTACCATAAGTATTTGTACTGTTTCAAATAACTCAGTAAAATACTCTTCTTTTTGTGTCTGAACTACGCAGTAAATTCATACACAACCCATCCTCAATAAATTTCACAATCAGTCCATTTATCAGCGCTGCTTATCGACTAAATCTGAACAATTTGTAATTTGTAAAATTTGTAACAATTTGTAAATGTAACATAAAACATGCAGTATTTAAAACATTTCAGTCACAAAACAGAGGGAAAAATCTGTCTTTAATGTATTCAGGTTTTCAGGATGCATTACTGCTAAATGAATACCAATCTACATATACATTTATACATAAATGATACATCAAGAAATTCTTCATTCATGGAAATGGTGATGATATAAACAGTATTGATACTAGTCATAATAGCTGTAATAATTTTAATAATAACACATATAATTTCAACGATTATTATTATTATTATGAAAATTCTTCATTTGATACAAATCATTTCCTGTGTATATATATCACTGTGCAGCAGTGCTGCTGGTGTAGTTCAGTTGTGTGTTGGTTCCATGCAGAGCCGTCAGCCCATCAGTTACATGTTGTAACTGTTTATTGTCACCAGGTGGAAGCATGACAGACAGCTGTCCTTCAGCTGCCGAGGAAATTTATACAAAGAGCTTTAATTAAGTACACACTATAATGAACTTTACTTCCAATTTTGATAGCAAAGTACTTTTCTACAGGAGCCTCGTCTTCTTAAGTCATTATCGGTTTCAGCAAATGAAATTATTTATTTAAAGAACATAATATAATATAATATAATATAATATAATATAATAATTAGTAGTTTTTCATGTAATATTCTTGCATTCTTTAAATAAAGTAAACAGGGATAAAACATTGTTTTGTAATTATACAGCAGCTAAGTATATATTTGTCCTTCTCTTGAACTGAACGCTAACTGGAGCTAAACAGTTGTGCTTAAATGAGCTGTTAGCCAGTGTAGGCAGCTTACCGAGCTAAAGCTACATCTGCTTGGTGTTTGCCAGCCTAATGTGTTTCAAAGCTTGAAGCTGTTTTTTCCGACTGAAATAAAGCAAATGATTATTACAGCGTTTAGCTTTTCTAAGTGTTATTTTTGGTGTGTAATGATGTATTCAGCTGTTATTCAAGGGGAAAATGTTGGAGCCCACAGTGAAGGCTTACGCTTACTTGAAGTTTAATTTATTTATAATGTAAAAGAAAAGAAGCTGAAAAATCTCCACAGTCAGCCTCATACATGGAAACAGATAAAAAATATCCAGCAGACACTCGTCCATCGACTGATTACAAGAAGTTTGTGTCTTTAATCAGCTGATTGGGTCCAACGTTTGCTCCTGAGGGGATAATTAAGATCCTGCTTCTCAGTTAGTGGGAGTCATATCTGACAGCAGGTGCTTTTAAAGGAACAATCCCTCCAAAATTAAAGCTGACTGTGGGACCACGTCGTGCCCTCTCCAAACCTCCCTTTAGATTTTTATTCTGTGATAATGACAGTAATGAGGTGATCTTTGTTTCTGCTCTCTGTCACACTCAGAGATGATAAATGGATGTTTCTACATTATGCATGGTTGTTTTGTTCGTCGGAGCACTTACTGTCCAAACCTGATGAGATCCTCTCCTTCAGGTTTCTGCCCCATTTCCCTCCTCCGGATATACATCTGCAGCGGCATTAATGTTTAAATCAAGTGTTTTGTCATTAAAATGGAGGAGCAGCTCACATCACTTCTCTCAAACACAATCCTGCTAAGTGAAATTAAAGTTAAATATTCATCAGTGAAGTTAATCTGCATTTGTGTAACAA